>NC_138985.1:114011959-114119459 GCF_964341445.2 Mesoplodon mirus
GCAGGTGAGTAAGTAGATGGTGGTAGAAGCACAAAGACTTTATCTTTTGATGGCTTCTATTTTCTCAGTGAAAGAGAAGTTCATCAAATGAGTTACACATGAGGGTGGGGCGAGCAGGAGAATGGGAGAATAAATGGATTTGAGAAACACAACAGAAGTGAGGGGCAACGGGAAATGAAACGGCCTTTAAAGTTCCAGGCAAGCTCAAGCCAAGACTCTAAGCAATGCAGGAAGCCTGATGATGCTATACAACACAACACAAGAGCTTGATTCTTAGAGGCAGAATCTGCTGAGGCAGATGTAGGTTGAGTCCCCAAGAACTATCACAGGCTTGATGATTCTAACAAATAACCTATTCTCTCTCCTCCCCTTTACAGCCTACACTTGTGGACTTTCACTTTTCACCACCACTCACTCACTCTTCCAACCACTTATCTGACTTCACGCCCACTGACCCACTCAAGGTGCTTCTGGCAGTGGTCAGTGATGTCCCAACAGCCAAATTACACTTTCACAATTTCACTTGCCCTCTAAGCAGCAACCTGCATGTCAGCAATCTTCCTCCTTCTCTGGTTATTCTCCCAGACTCCATCACTAGCTCCCCTCTTCCTGCCAGCCTTTCAACATTATTCTTCTCTATGATTTCTGAGCGGAGCCAGAAATCTATTCTCATTCCACAAGCTCTTTATAGTTAACCTCATCCGCTCCCAGGGTTTGAACCACCAGCCCCCAGCAATCCCTAGACCACTATTTGAGAACCACTGGTTTAGGGTATTAGCAAGAGTGAGTGAAATAATGGGCCATGAAACCTAAGTGGATTGGGAGAAAAGTGAACCCAAGTGATGGATAGGAGTGGATATGCCAATCAACTGAGGTTCCTGGTAGAGAAGCAGCTGTAATAAAAGTACTTGACCAAGGAAGCTGGAAGAATACAAAGTTGTGACTAAAGCATGTTTTAGGATTTTTTAACTTAGTAATTAAAGGTGGAGAAGAGTAGTTTCAGGAGTTCCAAGGAGTTTGTGCAGAAGTGGTAGATGAGAAGGCATGAAAGTTAATGGACAAATGGAAATCAAGGAACCAAAATGCATGGCATGAGATGGAAAAGACTAATGGGAAAGCAAGCCATCTAAGAGTAGAAGGCTAACAATTATAAAAACAAGTGTAAGTATTACTAATTTGGAAATATGAGCTACCTACTATGAAAATAAACATACAACTATACCAGACTGGAACAACAAAAAAAATCACAGAACTAGTTAGACCATTTTTCTAGTTCCA
Organism: Mesoplodon mirus; assembly: GCF_964341445.2. Lineage (NCBI taxonomy): Eukaryota > Metazoa > Chordata > Mammalia > Artiodactyla > Ziphiidae > Mesoplodon > Mesoplodon mirus. Next base: position 114,013,238 of record NC_138985.1, read on the forward strand.
AAGATGGGAGTAGGAGCAGGTGCTCCTTCTCTAAATGAGCATATCAGTATCAGAGAGACAGACCCACGGGGAGATGTAAAATGAAAACAAGCGTAATGATGCCTCCTATTCTCCTACATTCAGTGGAGGCAAAAGGAAATTCCTAACCAAATAAAGAAGGAACTCATTCCAGCTCCCCACCACTAAAGGTGAGGTACAGCTGATAAAAAGGGAGAGGATGGGCTCTCACGGTTTTCTGAAAAGACTGAGCTTTTCTCTCCTGGTCAGGGAAGGAAGAACAAGGCTACCAGAGCCCATAAGCAGAAGCACAGGGTGCATGTCCTCTGTGCCAGCTGACCCAAAGCAAGTGCTTCAGCCCTCACTGGGGGCCACACGGCTTTAGTCCTGATGCTGATCAAGAATGGCCAGGCATTTGGGAGCTAAGTTACCCAGTCACAAGTAACCTAATACAGGTATTTCTAAAGTTGCTTTACACCACTTCGCTTTTTAGAAAGACCCACTTCAGTACCTGTTTTTGGTAACCAAACAAAATCCAAAGAGGATTTTCACTTTTACCAAGAAAAGGCGAAAGGCGAAAATCTCGTTCAGCTCAGCGTGTTGTGCAGCAAGCGTTACAGAGGCAGCACCCACCCCAGCAGTGAGAGCTGCCCGCCAAGCTCCTTCCCGGAACCACACTCAGCATCTCAGCATCAAGGTGCTACAGCTGTGAGCCATATCTGTGAGCACCTGTGCTTCATCTCAATTGATTTTGTGTATCTGTGAGCAAGACAGGTCCTAAAGTAACTGCTTCTCTAGTTTGTGCCATTTCAGCTCAGGAAAGGTTTCCTAGGACGCTCTACTTTCAGAGGTCAGAAAAAACCTATAATATATCTAAAATATGTTGTTAAAAGCAAATATTCTTAAATTCCAGGTATAAGATTTAAACCTAAATTCAAACTAGTGCCTTATAATCAAACTGTATTACAAGTTTTTCATTTAAGGCTGATGGGCTTCGGCTAATTTAAGATGACCACAGGGAATAAATATCATAAGAGTGATGGGTACAAATGGCCTTAAGGAAAGCTACCAGTAACACGTTCCTAACAAAATCCTGGGAGAGAAGACAGGTAAACTATAACTGAGTCAATAATCTCATTCCACAGCAGAGCCAATAAACCTGGCTTTATTTTAAAGTTGCTAAATCAAAAATTCGAGATGTTGAGTATCCTTTAAAGTTACAAGTGAACCACAAAATAACTAAAATTAAAATTATAATTCTTTTAAATTACCCTAAGAGCCAGACTATGTAGTAAAACACAAGAAAACACAAATAGGGCTTCCCTGGTGGCGCTGTGGTTGAGAATCTGCCTGCCAATGCAGGGGACACAGGTTCGAGCCCTGGTCTGGGAAAATCCCACACGCCACGGAGCAACTGGGCCCGTGAGCCACAATTACTGAGCCTGCGCGTCTGGAGCCTGTACTCCACAACAAGAGAGGCCGCGATAGTGAGAGGCCCGCGCACCACGATGAAGAGTGGCCCCTGCTTGCCACAACTAGAGAAAGCCCTCGCACAGAAACGAAGACCCAACACAGCCATGAATAAATAAATAAATAAATAAATTTAAAAAACAGAACACAAATAGTTACAAAAATAAGATAATAAACTAAAGATGAAACATATTAAAATCATAATTGTAAATAAAACTGTCAAAAGAAAACTCTCACAGACTAAGATATAGCTAAAATAAAGTGACTTGGGACGGTTGAAAGCAAAAGGATAAATAAAGACATACCAAGCAGATGCTAACAACAAAGAAAGTTAGGCTGTCATTTTTTTTTCTCTCAGACAAGACTGAATTTAAGACAGAAAGTGCTAAGACAAATTGGGGCACTTTGTGAACAATGGTATAATCCACAATGAGGAAATAATCTTTATGCACCAAAAACACAGAACCAAACGACACTTTTTAAAACTGAATATGCAAGGAAAAATAAAACACTACTTTAGTTGAAAGAATTTAATTCACCATGAATAAAAAAGTAAACCCGGGCCTCCCTGGTGGCGCAGTGGTTGAGAGTCCGCCTGCCGATGCAGGGGATACGGGTTCGTGCCCCGGTCTGGGAGGATCCCATATGCCGCGGAGCGGCTGGGCCCGTGAGCCATGGCCGCTGAGCCTGCGCATCCGGAGCCTGCGCGTCCGGAGCCTGTGCTCCGCAACGGGAGAGGCCACAACAGTGAGAGGCCCGCATACCACAAAAAAAAGAAAAAAAAAAAAAAAGTAAACCCAAACCAAATACATAATAATAAATGTGAATTTCTTAAGTATTAGGAATGCTCTAATAAATAAATGTTACCATATTGAATGCTCTATACCCCTATGTGCCCCATATTCTGCCACCCACTGCCCCAGCCCCTCACAACCACTAACCTGACTTCTGTTTCTTGGGATTTGCCTATTCTGGATATTTCATATAAAGGAATCATACAATATCTGACATTTTGTGTCTGGCTTCTTTCACTTATCATGTTTTCAAGGTTCATCCATGTTGCAGCATGTATAAAAACATCATTCCTCCAAACTTTTTATAGAAAAATAAAAATCTGATTAAAAACACACTGAATTCTTGTTGCTAGTAGCTATAAGCATTCCTTTCAGATATACTTGCATATGTACACAAAGATATACATATATATACACACACACACAAAGATGTTCATTGTTTTACTGTTTGTAATTGCAACATACCACCTTTCACAAGAGAGAAGACAAACTTACCAGTGCTCTATTTCCACAATTACTTTGAATACAAAACGCACGCTGACATCCACTCTTCTAAGAGTCCCTAGCACTATCACAATACATTGCCCCGTGTCTTCCAACGTGTGCTTCAATAGAGGAAAAAGAATATTTCCTTGCAAAAAAATAACACTGAGACCTTTAACAAGGGGTAAATAGTCCATCTTTCAAGACTAACACAGCAAATTTCTAGTTCATTAATGTCACCTACAATATTACACTTTATTACTTGTTCTTGAGATTTTTCAGACTCTATGACTTGCATTTTCTTCCAAGGCAAGTCACCAGCAAAAAGTTCTTTAAATTCCTTCTGAAACCCACTCCAGAAAAACATAAAGGAAGAACAGCTTCATTTGAGAGGAGCGGGCATCACAGCCAGCTGTCACTCGCCCTTTGTCCTTCGGGCTCTTTCATCCCAATCACAACCATTCTACCCACATAGCCTCCCTCCTTCTGAATCCCCACAAACTCCTACTTCACAAATTTAGCACAGCAATGATTTCTACGGAATGTTTCATGTAAATAAAACTTGTCCCCTAAACTATGTATTACATACAATATACTTTAGGTATATCGGAGGTACTAACACAAATAGGAATGATCTTGTACATCTCTTGAATCCTGCTGAGTGCCTAGATAAATAATTTTAAAACAAACTGAGTAAATCACACTCCCTTCCCACTGCTGGTTCCTTAGCCTCAGTCAGGTATGATCAGGGCAAAGGGAAGACACTTAGAACTGGATAAAAGATGGAAGTTTAGATTAGATTGGACTCAATTTTTCAATATGTGAAAGTGACTATAAAGCTATAAGATGAGCCCCAAGTTGTCATGAGGCGTAGGGTACAAAGATGCAACAAAGCATCCTTGCAAGCAGCAGTGGGAGAAAATTAAGCTGCTTTATAACTATTTCCTATCAAGTTTACCCATGAAATAAACACTTAAGTACTGACCTCTTAATGATATTAAAGATGGAAGATCTTCCATGAAGATGGAAGATCTTGCCATTAATTTAGATCTCTGATTTTTTTAATCAGAGTATGTAGTTTTCCTCATATAGATTTGAACATATTTTGTTAGATTTACACCTAAGCATTTCTGGATGGAGGTGTGTTAATGTAAATGGTGCTGTGTTTTTAATTTCAAATTCCAAGTTTTCATTGCTCATATACAGGAAAGCAATTGACTATTGTTTATTAATTTGTATCTTGAAACCCTGCTGTAATCTCTTATTAGTCCCAGCAGGTTTTTGTTGTTACTGACTCCTTGGTGTGTCACCTGAGAACAAAAACAGGTGTTTTTGGCCACGCTGAGCAGCTTGCAGGATCCTAGTTCCCCCACCAGGGACTGAACCCAGACCCCGGCAGTGAAAGCGCCAAGTCCTAACCACTGGACCACCAGGAAATTCCCCAGTTTTCTTTCTTTATTCCCAATCTATATACCTATTATCTCCCTTTCTTTTGTTAATGCCTCAGCTAGGACTTCCAGTGATGCTGAAAAGGAGGGCTAACAGGGGACATCCGTGCCTTGTTCCTGATCCTAGTGGGAAAGCTTCTAGTTTCTCCCCATTAAGTATGATGTTAGCTATAGATATTCTGTGGATGTTCTTTACCAAGTTGAGGAAGCTCCCCTCTATTTCTAGTTTACTGAGAGTTTTTATCAGGAATGGATGGATGCTGAATTTCGCCAACTGCTTTTTCTGCATCTACTGATAGGATCTTACGATATCTCTTCTTTAGTCTGCTGACGTGATGGACTACATTAAGTGATTTTTGTATAATTCTTTTTATACACTGTTGGAATTAATTTGCTAATATTTTCTTGCAGAATTGTGCATCTATGCCCATGAGCGATATCAGTCTGTAGTTTTCTTTTATTGCAATGTCTTTGTCTGTTTAGTAGTAGGGTCATGCTAGCCTCATAGAAGAAGTTAGGAAGTAGTCCCTCTTCTTCTATTGTCTGTAAGAGACTGCAGATAATTGATATCACTTCTTCCTTAAATATGTATTAGAATTCACCAGCCAAACAATCTGGCACTGGTTTTTGGAAGGTTAACTGCTGATTCAAGTTCTTTAGTAGATACAGACCTCCTCAAATTATCTGCTTTTCCTTGTGTGAGCTTTGATAAATTGTATCTTGGAAAGAATTTGTTCATTTCATCTACATTTTCAAATTTGTGGGCACAGAATGTTCATAATATTCCTTTAGTAACTTTTTAATGCCCACGGAAGCAGTAGCAATGGCCTCTCCTTCATTTCTGGTATTAGTAATGTGTTTTCCCTCTGTTTTTCTTAGTTAGCCTAGCACGAGGTTTATCATTCTTACTGATATTCTCAAAGAACAAGCTTTTGGTTTTGCAGACTTTTTTTTTTTTTTTTTTTTTTTTTAAATTTTTTTGGTACGCGGGCCTCTCACTGTTGTGGCCTCTCCCGTTGCGGAGCACAGGCTCCAGACACGCAGGCTCAGCGGCCATGGCTCACAGGCCTAGCCGCTCCGCGGCATGTGGGATCTTCCCGGACCGGGGCACGAACCCGTGTCCCCTGCATCAGCAGGCGGACTCTCAACCACTACGCCACCAGGGAAGCCCAGGTTTTGAGGACTTTCAAAATTTATTGCCTGCTTTCAGTTTCATTGATTTTTGCTCTATTTCTTATTATCACTTCTCCTTTGCTTACTTTGAAATTACTTTGCTCTTCTTTTTCTAGTTTTCTAAGGTAGAAGCTTAGATTATTGATTTTAGATCTTTCTTCTTTTTTAATATATCCATTCAATGCTACAAATTTCTCCCTAAGCACTGCTTTTGCTACATCCCACCAAATTTTGAAAAACTGTGTTTTCATTTTCATTTAAAAATATTTTTAAATTTCTCTTGAGACTTTTTCTTTGACCCATGTGTTATTTAGAAGTGTACTGTTTAATCTCCAATTACTTTGGAGCTTCCCAGCTATATTTCTGTTACTAATCTGTAATTTAACTCGACTCTGGTATGAGAACAGACATTGTATGATTTCTATCCTTTTAAGTTTAAGGTGTGTTTTATGGCCTAGAAGGTGGTCCATCTTGGTGAATGTTCCATGCAAGCTTGAGAAGAATGCACACTGTGCTGTTGTTGGATGAAGGAGTCTGTAAATGTCAGTTAGATCCAGTTGACTGATGGTGTTATTTAGTTCAAATAATATAGCCAATTACCAATAGAGGGCATGTTGCAGTCTCCAACTATATCAGTGGATTCATCCATTTCTTTTGGTAGTTCAATCAGTTTTGGCCTCATGTATTTTGATGCTCTGTTGTTAGGTACATACACATTAAGGATTGCTATGCTTTCTTAGAAAGCTGACCCTTTATCATTATATATTGCTCCTTTTAGCCCTGACAGTCTTCCTTGCTCTGCAGTCCACCTTGTCTGAAATTAACACAGATACTCCAGCTCTCTCTTGATTAGTGTTAGCATGGTATATCTTGCTGTGTCCCTTTACTTTCAATATATCTGTATCTTTACATTTAGTGGATTTCTTATAGACAACATATAGTTGGGGTTTTTAATCCACTCTGATCATCTGTCTTTTAATTGATTTATTTAGACCATTCACATTTAAAGTGATCACTGATATTGTTGTTTTAATATTTATCATAGTTTTAACTATTTTCTATTCACTGACCTTGTTCTTTGTTTCCATTTTTGTCTTTCAGTCCTTTTCTGCCATCTCTGGTTTTAACTGAGCATTTTATATGATTCTATGTTCTCTCCTCTCTTAGCATATCAGTTACACTTCTTTTAAAATTTTTTTATCGGTTGCCCTAGAGTTTACAATTTACATTTACAACTACTCTAAATCTACTTTCAAACAATACTATACTGCTTCATGGGTAGTGCAGATACCTTACAGCAGAGTTTTCCCAATTCCTTCCTCCTGTCCCTATAACGTTACTGTCATTCATTTCACTTACCCACAAGCTAATCACTGGAAACACTGGTGCTATTACTTTCAATAAACTGTTACCTGTTGGATCAAGAGTAAAAGATTTTATTTACCCTTAGTTGATTCCTCTCTAATACTCTTCCTTTCTTTATGTAAATCTGAGTTTCTCACCTAAATAATTTTTCATCTCTCTGAAGAACTTCTGTTAAAATTTCTTGTCAAGCAGGTCTATTAGCAACAACTTCCCTTAATTTTTGTTTGTACTGCATAGCATAGGGAATTATAATCAATATCTTATAATAATCTATAATGGAAAAGAATCTGAAAAAGAATAGATAAATAGAGAGATAAATATAACTGAACCACTTAGCTGTACACCTGAAACTAATGCATTATAAACTAACTATACTTAAATTTTAAAAATGGTCAAAAAAACAAAAAAAAATTTTTAATTTTAAAAAAGAGCTCAATTTAAAAATGGACAGGGACTTCCCAAGTGGTACAGTGGTTAAGAATCCACCTGCCAATTCAGGGGACATGGGTTCGAGCCCTGGTCCGGGAAGATCCCACATGCCACGGAGCAACTAAGCCTGTGCACCACAACTACTGAGCCTGTGTTCTTGAGCCAGCGAGCCACAACTACTGAGCCCACGTGCCACAGCTACTGAAGCCCGCACACCTAGAGGCCATGCTCCGCAACAAGAGAAGCCACCACAATGAGAAGCCTGTGCACTGCCACAAAGAGTAGGCCCCGCTCGCTGCAACTAGAGAAAGCCCGTGCACAGCAACAAAGATCCAACACAGCCAAATAAATAAATAAATAAATAAATAAAATTTTAAAAATAAATTAAATAAAAATGGACAAAGAATCTGAATAGGCACATTCCCCCAAAGAATATATACAAATGGCTAATAAGGATACAGGAAGATGTCTAACATCATTAGGCATCAGGGAAACACAAATCAAAAGCACAACGAGATAATATGTAATACTCACCAGGATGGCTATAATTAAAAATCAAAAAGACCATTAATGACAAGTGTTGAAGAGAATATGGAGAAACTGGAACTCTCATGTTGGTGGTAGAAATGTGAAATGGTGCCATGATTCTGGAAAATAGTTTGTCAGTTCCTCAAAATATTAAACACAGAGTTATCACCATATAACCTAGCAATTCCACCCAAGAGAAATAAAAACATATGTCCACACAAAAACTTGTACACAAATGTTCACAGCAACACTTTTCATAAGAGCCAAAAAGTGGAAACAACCTGAAGCTCCATCAACTAAAGAATGAATAAATAAAACATGGCACATCCATACAATAGAATACTATTTGACCATAAAAAAGAATGGACTATTGATGCATGCTACAACATGGATGAGCCTTGAAAACATCATGCTAATTGAAAGAAGCTAGACACCAAAAAAATCACATATTGCATGATTCAATTAATATGAAATATCCAGAGTAGGCAAAGGTAGATTAGTGGTTGTCTAGAACTGGAAGGAGGAGAATTCGGGGGTAAATGGGGAATGAAATGCTAAAGGGTATAATATTTCTTTTTAAGATAATAAAAATGTTCTATGATTAGATTGTGGTGATGGCTGCACGATTCATGAATATACTAAAAATCACCGAAATGGGTGAACTGTATGATACGTGAATTATATCTCAATAAAACTTTAAAAAACAGTTGAGTTGGTTTTGTGCAGCATTCCCATTGTTCTGACAAGAACAAAATACACATACATGTATGAACTACTAAATGTACATTGTACAATTTCAGTGATTTCATATGAGTCAAATGCTCTTACATTTGCATTTAAAACTTGTATTGCACCATATCAAGATGAATGATAAAATTCATGGTAATAGGGCTTCTTTGGTGGTGTAGTGGTTAAGAATCCGCCTGCCAATGCAGGGCACACGGGTTCAATCCCTGGTCCAGGAAGATCCCACAGGCCGCAGAACAACTAAGCCCATGCGCCACAACTACTGAGCCTGTGCTCTAGAGCCCCTGAGCCACAACTACTGAAGCCCGCACGTCTAGAGCCCGTGCTCCGCAACAAGAGAAGCCACCGCAGTGAGAAGCCCACACACCGCAACTAGAGAAAGCCCACTCGCTGCAACTAGAGAAAGCCCGAGCGCAGCAACGAAGACCCAACGCAGCCAAAAATAAATAAATAAAAAATAAATTTCCAAAAAAAAATTCATGCTAATAAAATTTAATTTTTTTACTTAAAACAACATTGAATAGCATATAAAAAAATGACAAGTTGGGGAAAAACCACTGAATAAAGGAAAATGCTTTATATTTTAGTACGTTTAATTGCATTTTCTTCCTGCTTTTCAGACAAAGAACCCATATTTTCATTTTGCACTGGGCCCCAAAAATTTTGCACTGGGCTAGCCCTGGAACAAATTTGAAAACCACTGCATGGAACTTCCTGGAGAGCAAGTACAGAATATGAATATGAAGAAAAAAGTTCCCATCACCTTGCTCTTTTAACATCTAGACATTAAGTTAACAAAGCTACATCAAGTGCTCTTGGTAACTAGTAGAACACTGAAACTAGTTCAAAAATCATCTATTCTTGAACAAGCTTAACTAAAGTCCACAGAAACAACAAGTCCTGTACGATCAGGTGTTCAGCACTGTGCCAAGCACCTTCCTAACACTGCCTCATGTAATTCTCACAACGGTGAGGTACGTATTGTAATTCCCAGTTTTGTAGACAAGGAAAGTAAGATTCCAAGAGATTAAGCAACTTGCCCAATACCACACAGCTAGTAAGCAGCCAAGATATGACTGGAGCCTACTCTGCCCCAATCCATGGCCAACAAATCTGCCTCCATGTTCCGCTTCCAGTACTGCAGTGCAGTAGGGAGAAACACAGGCTCTCAATAGAGCCTAATGGTTAAAACTGGGGGTCTGAAAGAGTATTAGACGAGGGATAGCAACAGTTATAGGCCTCAATAATACATCTGATATTAAAACATACAACATCAATCCCATAAAATCACCATCTCATGAATTACCATGTTGGTGAAACAAACACTGTTTGCAGTCCTAGATGCCCAGCTTTTTGTAAAATTCCTTATTTAGTTATGGTGCTCTATGAAAGATACAGACACAGTAAATTTGAGAAGAACTAAAATAATGTTAGATAAATGACTTCTTAACGTCAAAAACTCCTACTTTAAGGAATATGTAGAATGTTCCTGAAACCCAAGCCCCCAAGAAGATACACACGTAGAAAAACTGTTTTAATTGAACATCAGAATAACTTCAAAAATTCCTATCCTGAGAGTCTATGGCCCACACAACTAAAGCACTATGAGTTTTATCATGAGTCCTGCCGCAAAGAGCCACAAAGGAAAAAACATATTGTATTCCCTCTCCAACTTTAAGTTCCCCTCATGCAATTTCAAGTTTACACAAATTTATTTCTACAAACCTTTTCAAAAGCCAAGAAATTCTGGCATCCCCACAGTCCTGGTGGAGATGGATCGGCAATGGAAAAACACGTCAAGTAGGAAGACAGAGAGGAATGGTTTTTACAAAGACACCTCGGAAGGCACCCACCACAGTCTGTGAGGGCAGTAGGAAGACAAGCACATAAAAGGTAACAAGTGCTCTGACACGGAGTCCTCAAGGGCAGAGCTAGGGTTCTATGCCCAGTGACTAGAAAAGGTCACCCAAAGCCTCTCCCACCTCCAGCACACAGTTCTTCAGTGCCAGTGGAATGACAGTGAGGAGTAGGGTCTCAGGAGCTAAAAACTCCAAGTCAAAAAGCAGAAAGACACTAAACATCTGGACAGAGGGAGAGCCATAAAGAAATACTTCTCAGAATACATACTATTCAAAATAATCCAAAATGCATTTACAAGAATTCCATTGATATTCTAGGGAAGTGGATCCTGAAAGATTCTAACACACAAAGGATGATAGATACTAACAGCGTAAAATTAGAATTTTCTGTCTTTATTCGGTGTCCTTTCTGAGTTGTTTTAAGTGTTAAAACATTTATAAGGGATTTCAAAAAGAAATTCTGAACTTTATTCCCTCATGTCTCTTTTTTGCTATAATGCCATAAGTTCCCTGGATTATCTTACTACCAAGGTTTTCAGGAAATTGACCTGTAATATTATATTTACATATAATCTTAAAAGCCCTAACATTATCATGAGTGAATACCTACAAATATCTACTACAGACACTGTGGAGAATAAAACAAAAACATATGGCTCTCAAAGGATTTATACTCTATCCTACAGCATAATTTTGGCTTGGATACAAAAGGAAGACTAACACTAAAAATCATGCTGAAAGGATATGACATTCTTTGGATGCCTACATATCTCAGGAAATATACTTCCAATTGTCACTTAAGAAGGAAAAGAATAGGGAAAAAGGAAAAATCATCTCAAGTATAATGAGGAATGCCTCAGTCCCCTTTAACCTCAAGTACAGACTAGAAACAGGTGATGTATACCCACAAGGAGTACAGCACAGGCCAAAGCTGCTACAACCAATTACCACAAACTTAGTGACTTAACACAAATTTATTACCTCATAGTTCTGGAGGTCAAAAATCCAACACAGGGTTCACTGTGCTAAAAGCAAGGTATCAGCAGGGCTAGTTTCTTCTGGAGACACTAAGGGAAAATCCATGTCCTTGTGTTTCCCAGACTCTGGAGGCCACCCACATTCCTTGACTTGTGGCTCCTTCCTCCACCTTCAAAGTACATCACTCCAACCTCTGGTTGTCGTCACATCGTCTCAAACTCTGACCCTCCTGCCTCCCTCTTATAAGGACCCTTGTGACTGCACTCACCCAAATAATCCAGGATAATCTTCCCCTTAACATAATCACATCTGCAAAGCACTTCTGCCACCTAAGATAACATATTCACAGGCTCCAGAGAACACCACGTGGACATCGTTATGGGCCACTGTACTGCCTACCAAGGGAAATCGATTTAACCCAGGTTCAGCAAACTCAAATACAAAGAATCCTCTATAACTCTATCCCATTCTTCTTTGTTCACCAATACTGTAAAATCATCTCCATATATATTGGCTATTGGATTTATATTTACTACACCATCCACTCTAAGATTTTAAGACCACAGTAAGAAAGGGAAAAGCATCCCCTGCATCTGGGACCTGGCCTGCTACTATCGATAGCCCTTGAAGCAATCTTCAAACTGGCTAGCAACTCACAGCCAGGTACTCACAGCTAGGACTTGATGATTCTCCCGTCGAAAATAAGCAACTTCAGAGAACGTTAACATCAGAGAAGGCCACTCTATGACCATAATGGATAAAGAATAAGACCACTCTGTAGTCATGCCTCAACAAAGATGAGAGACATGAACACTGTCTAAATCATAAAAATGACCAAACATTTCCCCACACTGGCTAGTAAGAATGGCTTACATCTTTACCAATTGCAGTCTTAGCCTCACTCAAATCTTTCTCCTTCAAGATAAGATCTATTAAGATATCCAGTCATAGAATTATCTCTGCTTCCTAACAGCATCCAATACAGATCAAAGCCCCATTTCACTTCCATTAACTCTTCCCTAATCACCGAACACAAGCCCAAATCCTATTTTTAAAAGTTGTTTTCTAATACTCTCTTACTGAGATGCCTCACAGTTCCCCATGGTATGCATTTTCCCTCACTGTAACATGCAGTAAACCTGACTGATCCAACTACAAGTGTGCTCCTGGGGGTCTCTGGCTGAAGAACAATGACAAAGGTCAGAAAAGACTATGGATCCCCAGACAACTGAATTCCAAATTTATGTACAACACTGGTGATTGGCTCAATCTTCTGCGCAACCCCCATTCTCAAGAGAAAAGGACTAAAGTTTTAAGCTCTAGCACAAGGAGTAAACCATGGAGGTGAGGGCAAGACCATGGTAGGAAAAGGCAGGTAACCTCACCTAAGGAAGCAGCAGGTGGAGGATGATTCCTGGCACCCCCATTTTCCCCACTCCTATTTAGCCAAAAGGGAGCCAAATAAATGGCAGGGTCCTAAAACCTCTACTGTTGTAAAAGTCCCAGTCAACCCTAGAATTGTCCCCAAATACATTACAGCCAAGTGAGGGAGTTTTGTCCACAACTAGGATAAGGAAGAATTTAGATTATGCAGCCAGACCCCAAAGCTCCCAGCCAGCTAGCTTCATAGGCTCTCCTTGTTCCTTTCATCAGCCTTACAGTAAGCCAACTCTCCATTTTATGTAACTGACCTAGTTGGATGCCACTGAACCCTGTCATGGTGGAGGTTTAAACCTTATAGGCTGTAAACAGAGTACAGGCTGTGGGATGAGCCTGCCTGGATTCAAACTTTGGCTCTATCGCACACTGTGACAGATGCTGTGAAGTACCTACTTCACAGGGTTGTTATCGTCAAATAAGATAACCTGGTCAGTACTCGATAAGTGTTATTTCTTATTAATTTAGTGAAGGGATTATGGAGACTTTTTAGTACACTCGTGTATTAATCTGTGATCATTTTAACTATATGGTGAAAGTGGCATCAATGTAAGATAACCACTTTGAAGATATCTAAGTAAATGTATCCAAAGAACAGATGTACTGAAAGACAAATGTTGCTGTGCAACTATGGCAGCATAAGAAATAGGTACATATAAATTACTGTCAATGTTTCAGCTCTCCTGATGGGTATTAATAAGCTAGAGTCAATGCTTTAGAATCCTGGGTGATGGTTCATGTGTGTATATTATTTAAAAACAGGTTAATCAAAAGCAGGTCACAGACAAACAAATGAAAAGTCTATGTGTGAACCAAGGATTAAAAATAATCCAATTCTGTGTACCTGAAGTCCAAAAGGAAAAGGAAAAAAGACAGCAAAAGGAAGAAAGGAAATCGATCATTACATTTAGTTGATAGTAGCAGCTAAATGTAATCATTATAGTAACTGACAAGAGAACTCTGATATATTCATAATATTAAAGAGAAAGTAAAATTATTACATGAGCATTTAAAAGTTAAACACTATACCACATACAAAAATTAACTCAAAACAGATCAAAGACCTCATAAATGTAAGTTAAAACTACACAACTCTTAGAAGAAAACATAAGGAAAAATCTTCATGACATTGAATTTAGCAATTTCTTGGATATAACACCAAAAACACAGGCAACAATGACAAAAAAATACGTAAATTGGACTAAATCAAAATTTAAAGTTTTAGTCCACCAAAGAACACTATAAATAGATTTTAATTTTAAAAAGGCAACCCACAGAATGGGAGAAAATATTTTCAAATCACAAAGGAATTAACATCCAGAATATATAAAGAACTCCTAAAACTCAACAACAAAACAACCCAATTCAAAAATGGGCAAAGGACTTAGACAGACATTTCCTCAAAGAAAATATACAAATGTCCAAAAGCACATGAAACAATGCTCAACGTCACTAATCATCAGGGAAACACAAATCAAAACCATAATGAGCTACCACTGCACACCCACTAGGGTAACTATTATTGTTAAAGAAAACAGAAAACAACATGTGTTGGTGAAGATACGGAGAAACTGAAACCCTGGCACATTACTGTTGGGAGTGTAAAATGGTCCAGCCGCTGTGGAAAACATGGCAGCTTCTCAAAAAATTAAACATAGGATTACCATGTGATCCAACAATTCCAATTCTGGGTATATACCTAAAAGAACTGAAAGCAAGGTCTAGAACAAATATTCATTCATTCATTCATTTGAATATTCAAACATGTTCATAGCAGCATTATTCACAGTAGCCAGAAAACAACGCAAATGTCCACTGACGGATGAATGGATAAGCAAAACATGGTATATACACACAACAGAATATTATCCAGCCTTAAAAAGGAAGGAAATTCTGACACATGCTTCAACATGGATGAAACTTGAAAGCATTATGCTAAGTGAAATACGCCAGACACAAAAGAACAAATATTGTATGACTCCACTTACATGAGATACCTGGACCAAAAAGTTCCTTTGGTTTTTAAGTAAAAATAAAAGACATATTTTTCATTTTCACCAAGAACTTTATTGAACAACATATTCACCCTTTTGTTCTGCTACCTTCTGCCATCTTTCAGGCAACTTCATAATTCCATCTTCTTAAAACCTTTTTATCTTTTTGAGCAAAGAACTGTTCCAGATGCCTTTTACAGTCTTCCAGAGAATTGAAATTTTTTCCATTAAGAGAATTTTGTAAAGACCAAAATAAATGGAAATCTGAAGGTGCAATGTCTGGTGAATATGGAGGATGAATCAGAACTTCCAAGCCAAGCTAACAGTTTTTGCCTGGTCATAAAAGAAACATGCAGTCTTGCGCTATCCTGATGGAAGATTATGTGCTTTCTGTTGACTAATTCTGGATGCTTTTCGTCGAGTGCTACTTTCAGTTGGTCTAACTGGGAGCAGTACTTGTTGGAATTAATCGTTTGGTTTTCCGGGAGGAGCTCATAATAGAGGACTCCCATCCAATCCCACCATATACACAACATCACCTTCTTTGGATGAAGACTGGCCTTTGGTGTGGTTGGTGGTGGTTCATTTTGCTTGCCCCACCATCTCTTCTGTTCCAGATTATTGCACAGTATCCACTTTTCATTGACAGTCATAATTTGTTTTAAAAACGGAACGTTTTCGTTATGTTTAAGTAGAGAATCGCATGCGTAAGTACAGTCAAGAAGGTTTTTTTCACTTAACTTATGTGGAACCCAAACATCAAAGCAATCCACATAACCAAGCTGGTACAAATGATTTTCAGTGCTTGATCTGGATATTTTGAGTACGTCGGCTATCTCTCACGGGGTAAAAGGTTAATTGTTCTCAATTAATGTCTCGATTTGATCGCTATCAACTTCAACTGGGCTACCAGACCGTGGAGCATCGTCCAGCGAGAAATCTCCAGCACGAAACTTCGCAGACCACTTTTGACACATTCGATCAGTCACAGCACCTTCTCCATACACTACACAAATCTTTTTTTGGGTTTCAGGTGCATTTTTACCTTTCCTGAAACAATACAGCATAATATGCTGAAAATGTTGGTTTTTTTCCTTCCATCTTCAATATTAAAATGGCTACACAAAAATTCACCAGTTTTGATTTTTTTTTTTTTTTTTTTTTTTGCGGTACGCGGGCCTCTCACTGTTGTGGCCTCTCCCGCTGCGGAGCACAGGCTCCGGACGCGCAGGCTCAGTGGCCATGGCTCACGGGCCCAGCCGCTCCGCGGCATGTGGGATCTTCCCGGACCGGGGCACGAACCCGCGTCCCCTGCCTCGGCAGGCGGACTCTCCACCACTGCGCCACCAGGGAGGCCCCGATTTTTTTTAATGCATATGCTGGTACGACAGCCGTCACAACACAATCTAACAAAATTGTTTCGAAGGAAGTTAGACAACTAAGCACTAGTAGAGCCTCTTCTTATGAAAAAAACCGAACGAACTTTTTGGCCAGCCCCATAAACTTGAGAGAGAGAGAAGGTAGAGTGGTGGTTACCAGAGGGAGAGAGGAACGGGGAGTTACTGATCAAAGGGGACAGTTTCAGTTTGGAGTGACGAAAAAGTTCTGGAGATGGAGAGTGGGGATGGCCGCACAACAGTGCGAACGTACTTCGTGTCACTGGACTGCACACTTTAAAATGGTAAATTGAAGGTTGCATATATTTTATCTTTTAGGCAAAACCAAAAAGAGTTGAATAATTAAAAGAACTGAGGCCATGGCAATCAGAGAAGAAAAAGAAATAACAGGAATCCAAATTGGAAAAGAAGTGAAACTGTCACTGTTTGCAGATGACATGATACTACACATAGAGAATCCTAAAGATGCCGCCAGAAAACTACTAGAGCTCATCAATGAATTCAGTAAAGTTGCAGGATACCAAATTAACACACAGAAATCTCCTGCATTCCTATACACTAAAAACGAAAGATCAGAAAGAGAAATTAGGGAAACACTCGCATTTACCATCACATCAAAAAGAATAAAATACCTAGGAAGAAACCTACCTAAGAAGGCAAAAGACCTGTACTCTGAAAACTAAAAGATGCTGATGAAAGAAATCGAAGATGACACAGATGGATAGATATACCGTGTCCTTGGATTGGAAGAATCAATACTGTCAAAATGACTATTCTACCCAAGGCAATCTACAGATTCAATGCAATCCCTATCAAATTACCAAGGGCATTTTTCACAGAACTGGGACAAAAAAACTTTTAATTTGTATGGAAACATAAAAGACCCCAAATAGCCAAAGCAATCCTGAGAAAGAAAAACGAGTTGGAGGAATCAGGCCCCCTGGCTTCAGATTATACTACAAAGCTACAATAATGAAAACAGTATGGTACTGGCACAAAAAAACAGAAATATAGATCAATGGGGACAGGACTGAAAGCCCAGGAGTAAACTCACGCACCTATCATCAATTACTCTACGACAAAGGAGGTAAGAATATACGATGGAGAAAAGACAATCTCTTCAATAAATGGTGCTGGGAAAACTGGACAGCTACATGTAAAAGAATGAAATTAGAATATTCTCTAACACCATACACAAACCTAAATGTAAGGCCAGATACTATAAAACTGCTAGAAGAAAACATAGGCAGAATACTCTTTGACATAAATTGCAGCAATATCTGGGATTTCCCTGGTGGTGCAGTGGATAAGACTCCACGCTCCCAATGCAGGGGGCCTGGATTCGATCCCTGGTCCGGGAACTAGATCCCACATGCATGCCACAACTAAGAGTTCGCATGCCAAAACTGGGGAGCCGGAGAGCCGCAACTAAGGAGCCCACGTGCTGCAACTAAGGAGCCAGCAAGCCGCAACTAAGGAATCCACCTGCTGCAACTAAGACCCAGCGTGACCAAATAAATAAACATTTAAAAAAATAATAATAAATTGCAGCAATATCTTTTTGGATCCACCTCCTAGAATAACGAAAACAAAAATAAACAAACGAGACCTAATTAAACTTAAAAGCTTTTGCACAGCAAAGGAAACCATAAACAAAACAAAAAGAGAACCCACAAAACGGGAGAAAATATTTGCAAATGAAGCAACCGACAAGGGATTAATCTCCAAAATATACAAACAGCTTATGCAGCTCTATACCACAAAAACAAATAACCCAATCAAAAAAATGGACAGAAGATCTCAACAGACATTTCTCCCAAGAAGACATACAGGTGGCCAAAAAGCACATGAAAAGATGCTCAACATCACTAATTATTAGAGAAATGCATATCAAAACTACAATGAGGTATCACCTCACATTGGTCAGAATGGCCATCATCAAAAAGTCTAAGAACGACAAATGCTGGAGAGGATGTGGAGAAAAGGGAACCCTCTTGCCCTGTTGGTGGGAATGTAAATTGGTACAACCACTATGGAGGACAGTATGGAGGTTCCTTAAAAAACTAAAAATAGAACTACCATATGACCCAGCAATCCCACTTCTGGGTGTGTATCCAGAGAAAACCATAGTTCAAAATGATACGTGAACTCCAATGTTCATTGCAGCACTATTTACAATAGCAAAGACATGGAAGCAACCTAGATGTCCATCAACAGAAAAATGGATAAATAAGATGTGGTACATATATACAATGCGATATTTTCTCAGCCATAAAAAAAGAATGAAATAATGCCATTTGCAGCAACATGGATGGACCTAGAGATTATCACACTAAGTGAAGTCAGATAGAGAAAGACAAATATATGACATCACTTATATGTGGACTCTTTAAAAAAAATGATACAAATGAACTTATTTACAAAACAGAAACAGACTCACAGACTTCGAAAACAAACTTACGGTTACCAAAGTGCGGGGGTGCGGGAGGGATAAATTAGAAGTTTGGGATTAACAAACACACACGAGTATATAAAAAATAATCAACAAAGACCTACTGTACAGCACAGGGAACTCTACTCAATACTCTGTAATAACCTATATGGGAAAAGCATCTGAAAAAGAATGGATATATGTATATGTATAAATGAGTCACTTTGCTGTATACCTGAAATTAGCACAACATTGTAAATCGACTATAATATAAAATTTAAAAATTTTTTGTATTTGTTTAATTTAAAAAATTAATAAATAAAAGAATTGGGGCTTCCCTGGTGGCGCAGTGGTTGAGAGTCCACCTGCCGATGCAGGGGACACGGGTTCGTGCCCCGGTCCGGGAAGATCCCACATGCCTCAGAGCGGCTGGGCCCGTGAGCAATGGCCGCTGAGCCTGCGCTTCCGGAGCCTGTGCTCCCAGAGCCAGTGCTCCCCAATGGGAGAGGCCACAACAGTGAGAGGCCCACGTACCGGAAAAAAAAAAAAAAAAAAAAAAGAATTGGAAACAAGTCCTAGAGAAAAATCAAGCATTTATACTCACTCTAAATATGAATACTTTGAGGAAGGAAAGCCAAAGACTGGAAATTCACTAAGCTTGGTCACTGTCTGCACTGGTTCTGCAGAGAGTGGCGTATACCCACCACCCAAGGGTGCTGGTCCAGGAGAAGTACGGGTGAGGAGGAGCAGAACTAAGGAATTCTAGAATCAGTGCCAAAACTGAGTTGTTTCTAGGGTAGTAGACAAAAATAAAGCTCCTGGCTACTATAACGTGGGTCCCTTTCTCAATCTAAATAAGAGAACATCTGATTAATTTAAAATAAAGCCAAAAACAAATAGACCAATGAAACAGCACAGAATCAAAATTAAACCCCACAAATATACAGTTATACCTAATTTGTGACTAAGGTCATAAATGGTGCTGAAGCAATTGGACATCCATGTGAAAAAATATATACGAATCCTACTTTACAACATACACAAAAAATAAATTCCAGATGAACTGTAGGTTTAAATGGGAGGCGCAAATCAATTTAAACCATTTAGAGAAAAGCACAAGAGGACATCTTCCTTACCTTGGAGTAAGCAAAAATTTCTTAAACAGGACATAAAACATACTGATCATAAAAAAAATTCTAATAAAGTGAACTATATTAAAATTAAGAATTTCTGCTCATTAGAAGGTATCATTAAGCAAGTGAAAAAGCATCCACAGAATGAAAAAAAGATTTACTATATATATATATATACACACACACACACGTACGCATATGTATACACATATATATACATATACATGACCAAAGTATCATATCCAGAAAACATAAACACCTCTCGCAAATCAATATTAAAAAGATAAACAAGGGACTTCCCCAGCGGTCCAGTGGTAAAGAATCTGCCTTCCAATGTAGGAGACGCAGATTCGATCCCTGGTGGGGGAACTAGGATCCCACATGCCGCGGGGCAACTAAGCCCGCGCGCCTCAACGAGAGAGCCCGCGTGGCGCAAACTACAGAGCCCACACGCTCTGGAGCCCGCGCGCCGCAACGTAAGACCCCGCCTGCGGCAACTACGACCCTGAATAAATTTGTTTTTAAAATAAGCAGTTAAAAAAGAAAAGCTGTTACTTATTTTTAAGAAATAAATAAATAAGTTTAAAAATGGGGAAAAGACCTGAAGACTCTTCTCTTCACAAAAGAAGATTTCCAAATGGCCAATACACATATGAAAAGGTGCTGAAATTCATTATCATCAGGAAAATGCAAATAAGGTCTTTTGTGCAACAAATACCATGACACTTACCATAATGGCTAAAATTTTTAAAAAAAAACAGAAAATACTAAGTGTCCTACAGATGGAAAGCAAATAACGCCTCTCCTACAGGGCTGGTGAGTGTGTAAATGGTACAACCCACTGTGGCAAACCGTTTAAAAGTAGCTACTCAAGATGAACAAACCCACAACCAATAACCTAGAAGTTCCATGCTTAGGTATGGACCTAACAAATGCGTCCACATGTTCACCAGAAGACATGTACAAGAATACTCGTAACCAAAACCTGAAAACTACTGAAACCGTGCTATAGTCACACAACTACAGCATTCGGGGTGAACTGCAACTACATACAACAGAGAGGAATTTCACAAACGCTGCTGAGGGAAGGAAATCGGACACAAAAGAGGGCATACTGTAAGGCTCCATGTACATGAAAGTTCAAAACTAAGCTCACCTCCCAAAGCCAGGACAGTGCTTACCCTTGGTGGAGTGGAGAGCAACTGGACGGGGAAAAGGGATGGGCCTCTGAGATGCTAATGACTGTGTTTCACAGTCTGTGTTCAGAATTACACAGGTGTGTTTAAAGTGCTTCGAGCTGGACATGTATGATGATGCACTTCTCTGTTTATTTTAGCTTCAATTTAAAACTTTAAACTAACATGCCGTAGCAGAGTCCACCAGTTCAGAATTTATACCTCTTTATTCCAAGATATGACTTGGCAAAGTGATTCTCAATTTTCTAGATCAAGAACTACACAAACCAGGCAATTCTCAAAAACCAAGAGACTGACTGAATTTGAGAGAAGTTAGTTAGAAGAGGGGAGGGATATGCACAACATGGATATATTTTACATTGCTATGAAAACAAACAAACACAACCACAACGTGTTCCAGCGCGCCAGGAAAAGGTAAAAACATCAACGTAGACTCCCACGGCCGAGCCCGCTTCCCGACCCCTGCCAGCAGCACAGAACAGGGGACCAAGAAAGGATGACTTCCTTCAGAAGCTGCTTCCAGGGCACAGAGCACTTCTGCCCAGGCCCTCAATCCCACCCATCGCCGGCCTTCACACCCAAACGCAAGGTTTCGGGCTCAGCCCAAGAGGGGAGGAGGGCGACGGGTGAGGGGCGGAAAGGTGGGCGCTAACCCGGCCGAGGTGACTAGTCGGGCTGGGAGAGCGAGCCCGGCCCCTCCCCGGCGCCTGCGCGGGGCCACCCAGGTCCCGCCAGACACCCGCCCGCACACCTGTCTACCGTGCCAGGCCAGGGAGGTGCCAGGCCACGGCACGCGGGCCGCGGGACCGTCGTCCACCGCCTGGAGGGCCGACGCCGCTAAACCGGCCCGGGAAGAGCCCTGAGGGAGGAAGGCGCAGGCGGCCCCGAAGCACTCCCGGGGACCGGACAGGTGACTCGACGGAAGCGCGCCCAGGACTGAGAGCAGGTGGGCGCAGGGCGGGGGGCGGAGCCTGGGGGAGGGGCGCGGCGCGAGGCTGAGGGGCGGGGGCGGGGAAGCGGTACAGGGGAGACCGCGAGGGCCGCGAGGGGAGGGGAAGGGAAGGGGAGGGGAGGGACAGGCGGGCGGCAGGCTGGGAGGGGGCGGGCGGAGGGCGCTCACCGTGGACTCTCGCACTTGGCTGTGGAAGTGCTGCTCCCGCGCCGACACCTCGTCCTGCCCTTCCATCCTCCTTCATGCCCGCCGCCACGCCGCCCGCGTCCGCGCACTCCACCGTACCATCGCCTGCCGGCCGGGACGGGAGCAGCCTGCCGCTGCACAGACGGCGACCAAGACACCGAGCGCTGCCTCAGCCGCCGCCTCAGAAGAAGCCGCTCGGGCTGCTGAGGGCGGGCGCCGCGCGAGCCGGGGCGGGGCGGGGCGGGGCTTGACGTCAGAGGAAGGCGCCGCGCGTCAGAGGAGCGCGCCGCGACGCCTGAGGGGCCTGAGGGGCCTGAGGCTGAGGGGCGGGGCCTGTAGGGCGGGGCTTGGGGCCACGCCCCCGGGGAGCGGAGGCCGGCGGGCGCCGGCGAATTTCCTCAGGGAGCGCGGTGAGGAGCTAGCGGTTGGGGTCGGGTCTCCGGGCGCGTACTCTCCCCCGGTGAGGGTGAACTAACGGAGGTGGGCGGGCCGGCGCGCCGGCTTAGCAGGCGTTTATCCTGTACGGCCGCAGCAGTCAGCGCCCCTCACCAGCACGAGCCCCACCTGCAGAGCCCTCGGCGGCGTCCAACAGGAGGCCTCCCGCGGAACTGTCACTCCGCCAAAGTAAGTAAAAGGTCGGAAACTGGTTGTTTCTGGACACGCTTTGGGCGGAAGCCCCGGAAACCTGGCTTCTCTGGGTCTGATAAGCTGTTGGGCTGCCGCTGGTCTTGGGCTTCCCCACCTGGAGAATGTAGATAGCCCTGAACGTGAGGCCCTTGCCAAATCCGCGGGCGGCCCGGTGCTAGGGAGGTTACATGACCCTCCTGGGAGCCTCCATGGTCCGTTACTTTGGGGACGGCCCAACATGCCACATACAGTACATAAGCCCCCTACCTACACATGAGTTACGTTGGAGAGCGTTAGCAAATCGTTAAGTCCAAGAAGTTAGCCTAGGTAACCAACTAACACACTTGGCTCTTTACCGCTGCGGTTACGCTTGCTTCCGGACCTCCTGGGCTTGAAATACTGTCCTCTACACAGTACTGTACAGTAGAGCACACAAAAGCACAGCCCCGTGTAGAGGATGCACGCACGTGACAATGTCCGCCAGACACGTGAACTACCTTACCTGATGGGACGTTCCAACACACGCTCACATCCTTGAAAGTCCGCAACGTGAAGGTTCATACGTACGGGACTTACTGCAACTCACCCCTATTCTGCGTTACGTACTTTTTTGTTGTTGTTGGCAATAAAAATGAATTTGAAGGAATAGTTATCGTTGTACTTTTGGATTGGGGGCGTATAAGTCACTTAAATTGCTATTGGCTGTGACGTTTGGCATCTCTGAGAACTCTTAGGAAGGGAGAAAATCTACAAGTTGCTTTCAAATTATTTTTATGATATATGTTCATTTAGATTTTGAAGTATCTTTTTGTGATTTTGAATTAAAACTTTTTTCACGACTCCAGCTTTTTTTTTTTATGGCCCCTGAAAAGCTTGTAGGCCTCCATATACTGTGCCTATAATGCCTTATGCCGGAAAATGGTGGTGGGGCCTTGGAGCACATGAGGCTTGTTCTGAGCTCGTACTGCTGCTGCCATAGGCCGATAAGAATCCAGGAATAATTTTCAACTGGTTAAATTCAGTGTTCATCTCTATGTTTTAAAAGTCTCTGAACCCTAAAGAACCTGGGAAAGATAAAGAAGTATCTGTTTTTCTGAACACCCAGCCTCTGAGAGCTGGGTTAAATACCTGCGTGAAGTGACCTGGATAATTTCTGGGGTAATCTCTCCAAATCAGAGGATACTGAGATCTGATTTTAAGATGTGACATTTAGACACATATTCCAGAAAGTCAATAAATATGGAATTTCTGATCTTTCTAACCCAACACTTCAGCCATCTAGACCTTTTTATTTTCTTTTATGCAGCTGTCTGTAAAGGTTCGCTCACCTTTGATCTTAGTTGTTTCCCTGTGTTTGGTACTTACAACACTTAGCCCAGGGTAGTAGACCTCAAAAATGCCCACAAGCTCTTCCCTGTACACTCACCCCTTTGCCTTGTGGCTTTGCCCCTCCTCCCAGCAAGGAGTGGAGCCTATTTTCCACCCTTGAATCTGGGCCTGGACATGTGACTTGCTTTGGCTAAAGGGACATTAGAAAATACGAAGCTGTTGAGAAGTGCTTGTGCGTTAGGGCTTGCCCCTTCTCATGACGCCTGGGCACCCTCCAACTGCCATTGTGTAAAATCATCCCACCCAAGCTGGTAAGGGGTGTCCCAGTTATCTCTGTCACCCCAGCTGACACCCTCTTTTCTGCATCCCCCTAAAACATGAATTCCCCCAAAACACAGTTCTTCCCCTCTGCTGAAAGCACTGCAATGCAGTATTCTCATTACCTGTAGAAAAAATCAGACTCCGGAACTGGCATTCAAGACCTTGACTTTGGGGCCCCACCCTGCCCTTCCAACTGTTCCCACTTCTCTCTCTAAAGAACCCTTTCCTGCAGGCTGGCTTCCTCCTCCCTCCAATCCCCTGGGCCTTCCCATTGCCAAGGCCCGGAACTTTTACCCATTCCATACCCTCTTTCCTCCTCTTCAGATTCCGTGCTACCACTCTTTACCGTCCACACCAAGACCTTCCTTCTCCAAAAAGTCTTTCCTGGCAATTCCAGTCTCTTCATTCACTCATTCATTCAAAACCATGAACACACCATGGAAAGAATACTGCTTCAGTCCCTGCTCTGGGGGTGCTTATAGGAGGAAAACAGAACGTACAGCCATCCATCTGACACTTGGCACACACGACCTTATATTTTACCTCAGCATTTCATGTATGTGTGTCTATCCACAGTCAGAGTACAAGCTCTATAAGGTCTGGAGTATCTCTTCCTGCATCATGTAAACCTCCATGTATTTCCTGCAATACCTATTAGAATGCTTTGCCCAAAGGAGACAGTTTACGAGTATTTATTGGTCAATAGATTGGTTGCCCTGAGAAATTCCCCAAAGACTTCTTCAAACTTCAATAAGTCTTCAGATTTCTATACCAAGGTAGATAATTGTATGGACATTGCCCGTGTGTGCAACATTACGACTTACGTGTCCACAAATGAGAATGCTCCTTGTTACTATGTATTCCAGTTTCACTATCACGACGTGTCTTTGAACCTGCCAAAATTCAGGATGGTTTCCTTCATTCCACTGGGCCTTGCTTTGATTCTCTTGATTACAATGAGATCAAAGTTTTGAGACATAAGGACATAGAGACCAATTTTTTTCTTGTCTTTATGCCCCATACAAAACCAAGCCAAGCAATGTTCAGATGTAAGCTGAATTCCTTCCAGCCTCTATTAAAGGGCTTCTTTTTTTCCTTTATCCAAATACAGCAAGAGAGATAAACAAGCAAAAGTCTAGAAACAAGCCAGCTGTCCATCTACAGTGGAAAGCGTAAACAAATTGTGATGTGTTCACGTACTGGAATTTTACCCTGGCATGAAAAATCCACAAACCACAGCTGCAAGCAACAATATGGGTGAGTCTCTACTACAGCACTGAGCAAAAAAAAAAAAAAAAAAGTCACAGAAGGATACATACAAGTATGATTCCACTTACATAAAGTTCAAAGCCATGCAGAACTAAACAGGATATTACTTAGGGATTCAAACGTGTGGTAGAATTATAAAGAAGAGCAGTGATAAACCTCTAAGAAGGAAGGTCAGAGGAGAGACTGGGCAGAGGCAT
Organism: Mesoplodon mirus; assembly: GCF_964341445.2. NCBI lineage: Eukaryota > Metazoa > Chordata > Mammalia > Artiodactyla > Ziphiidae > Mesoplodon > Mesoplodon mirus. The sequence goes on from NC_138985.1 coordinate 114,038,978, forward strand.
TCAGAGGGCTGTAAAGGGAATGATAACGCTCGTTTCTTACACGTACGGGGTGGGGACAGGGGTCACAGCGCCTTGTTGCGTTGTTGTTTATGCATCGTATATGTTGCATAAACTATGTCTATTCACTATTTAAATAAAGGAATTGTTTTAGGAGGCACCACTATCTGGTAGCCTGAACTGTGGGTTCTCTGCCTCAGCTTGACCCCTTGCTAAAGGGAGCATCTTAGAGTGGAGTCAACGCCAAGCAAGGATTCTGGAAACCAGGTTCCAGCTCTGCCAGGTGTGGCCTTTTGGGCCTCACTTCAGTTACTGATGCCTAAGGTCCTTTCAAAACTCTGTTTATGGTCTTAAAAGTTAATTTGGAAACTTTCCACACAACCCTGTGTTTCGGCTGAAGTTTTCATGAGTCAGAGGAAGAAGAGAACGGGCATCGGTTGCTTAGCTCCAAACCCGAGCGTCATCCTGAGTTGCATGCCGCCCCTCACACCCCAAAGCCCACCCATCACCAAGAATTGTCACCTCTCCCACCAAAGCACGTCTCAGGTCAGCCACTTCTCACAGCCCCACTGCTACCTCCTGGCCAGAGCCACCCTCAAGTGGCCTGAGCCATCTCCCCACATCCCCTCTTCCCAGCCCCTCATCTGCCCCCCACCAGTCCAGCCCAAGAGATAAGCAAGGAAGTCAGACTTCTCTCTCCCACCCCCACGCCCCCCCCCCCAGCTTCCCATGTCTCTTAGACTCAAATTCTAACCTCTCACGGAGACCTGCAGAGACCCCGGACCCTGCCCCGCCCACCTCCTCAGCCTCCTACCACGGCCCCACTGCCTGTGCCCTTTTGTCCGCTCAGCCCAGAATGCGCTTCCCCTGGGTCACAACTGACCCTTTGTCACTTACACCTTAGCATGAATGTTATCAACGCAGAGAGGCCATCGGAGACCAACCCTGGTGCTTGCTCAGTTCACCATGTTTTATTTTCCTCAAAACAGGACCACTGAAATTATTTCTGTATGGGTTTGTTTTCTGTCCAGTCTAATTTGTCTGGTTCACCATTTTCCAACACCAAGCACAGTGACTGGCAAGTATTAGGAGCTCAGTAAATCTTTCTTAGATAAAGAACTAAATGTGTGAATGAGAGAGAGAGAGAGGGTGGTGGGAACTAGCTTTTGTAGAATAACCAGTACATTCCAGGGGTCTCACATGCATTATGTAATTTAGCCATCACAATAACTCTGTGAAGTAGGTATTGTCGGCTCCATTTTACCATTGATGACACTGAGGAGAGGGTAAGCGACCTCACCTAGTTCACATAGTCCACATTCTAACCCAGACCCACCTGACTCACTAACTCCTGTCCTTTCCACAGTACTATTGCCCCTCGCCACGCAATAAAACCATAACCTGGCTTCATCATGGGTGATACAGAGGAAAACGCCCAGGTCCCTCTGTTGGACATTCTGCCCTAACCACTCATCTCCCCTGCCCCCGAAATTATTCTGCCCTCATTTGTGTGCCTGAGTATGTGCTCAAGCATACCAGTAAGTACAGGCTCCCTCTGCCCCTGGATCTGCAGGAGTGGTGTAGTAGTCAGGGCTCTCCAGAGGAAGAGAGCAATAGGGGGTACAGAGAGATAGACTCGAAAGGTAGATAGATAGACAGACAAGCAGACACAATATGGTTTCTAATTCCATTCTCTAATAAAGAGCCAAGGTTCCTTGGGAGGTGGCTGATTCTAGGGCTGGGGCAAGAAATATACAAGATTAGCCTGGAGCATCTCGTAGTGCCAGAAAATAGGAAAGTGATCAAGGGAATTCCCTGGCAGTCCAGTGGTTAGGACTCAGTGCTCTCACTGCCAGGGCCCAGGGTTTGATCCCTGGTCAGGGAACTAAGATCCCACAAGTCTCATGGTGCTGCAAAAAAAAAAAAAAAAAGTGATCAAAAACCAAAACGATGAAGGTATAGGGGTATGACAGAGGGACACAGGCGCCAACCTGAAAGAGTTCCCAATGGCCAAAGCAAAAATAATTCGAACATCAAAATAAATAGCAAAGTATTGGGGTTAGAATTAAAGTATAAAGTAAATATTCATGAGTCAATACTGATATAAACAAATATTAATTTAGGTAAATTCTCCCCCACAAAAAAGTGGAGCTTACCTCCGCACCCCTGAGTGTTGCTAGACTTAGTGACCTGCACCCAAAGAACAGACAAGAGAAGGAAAAGTAAAGTAACTGCGACGGAGAAACCTGGGGGTCAGTGTGAGCGCCGTCAGAGGCGAGTCACGTTGACAGCGTGCCCCTTTGATGTGGGGTGATGAGAATGGCCCTTCACCCATGAGGCCTTTCTCCCAAAACGCACACCCTCAGTCCAACCATGAGAAAAATGTCAGACGAACTCACATTGAACAGCATTCTACAAAATACCAGACCAGTACTCCCCAAGTTGTCAAGGTCATCAAAAACAAAGGAAGTTTGGAAAATTATTTCAGGCCTTAGAGGAGGCTAAGGATAATAATGTATCAACATTAGTTCATTGGTTGTGATAAATGTACCGTAAGAGGAAGACAGCGAGGGAGCCTGGGTATGGGGAACACAGGAACTCTTACTCTCTTTGCAACTTTTCTGTAAATCAAAAATTTAAAGTTTGTCTTTTTTTTTTTTTTTTTTTGGCTGAGTTGGGTCTTTGTTTCTGTGCGCGGGCTTTTTCTAGTTGCGGCGAGCGGGGGCTACTCTTCGTTGCAGTGCATGGGCTTCTCATTGCAGAGGCTCCTCTTGTTGCGGCGCATGGGCTGTAGGTGTGCAAGCTTCAGTAGTTGTGTCTCGTGGGCTCTAGAGCGCAGGCTCAGAAGTTGTGGCACACGGGCTTAGTTGCTCCGCGGCATGTGGGATCTTCCCGGACCAGGGCTTGAACCCATGTCCCCTGCATTGGCAGGTGGATTCTTAAGCACTGCGCCACCAGGGAAGCCCCTAAAGTTTAGTCTTTAAAAAGGAAGAGAAAGAATACCAGGTACTTTGCAAAATCTCCAGGAGGACCAGAGAACCAGACTTGAAGGAAAGATCCCCCAGTCAAGAGCTGGTCCCTTGAAGACACCAGTGCGCCATTTCTGAGTGTAGACACACAGCCCATCCACAGCTTATCTGATGCTGGTCACTTCTAAGACTTCTCCTATCTGGACCCTGGATGTGGCTAATTGGCAGAGCCTGGGTCATGAACACACACCTGAGCTGCAAAGGAAGTGAGTGCTATTTTCCACTTCTTTCATGGGGTAGACTCCCTGCTTCATAGAATGGGGGATTCCCTTGACGTAGGAAGGGGCTTCAAGTATTATTCAATCAAAAGGAATTATATGGTCCAAATACAAAGTTCTCTAATGACCCAGCATAATCCAAGTATAAAATCTACACTCTAAAGAAACAAATGGGCTTTAGAATTTTGGTAAGTGATGACCATCCAGTGATGTGCCAGAGACCCCTGGCACTGGCTTGTGAACGCAAGTTGTTAATTTTTAGGAATTTTGCAAAGCCAGTTGTTAAACACAACACTGTTTAAAACTAAATTACATAAACTTACACTTAATTAAACTATATTTTTTAAAGGTAAAAAGTACTGAAAATCCATCATGTCCTAATTATTTTATTATACTTTCCTTGAGTCTACTTACGTGTCCTTTACAACGATGTGCTGCTCCTTGTTCAGTGACCTCACATTGGTAGCTGAGATTGGCTGTGCTGGGAGCATTTACACCATGGAAATCAGCAAATGCTGCAAATCAGGGCCCTTTCCCTCCCCCCTGTAGAGCTGGTTATTAGATACAGCATACCAGTGGAGCCAGCAAAGATTTTAGAAAGAGCCTAAAATGAAGATTTTCCTTATTATGGGCTGAAGTCAAACAACAGATGATCAGAGTTGGCATCCTTTCATGGAAACTGAGCGAGACTCTCGCCTGCTGGAGGTCATCCCAAGTGTCTGGAGAGCTGGACCAAGGGGGCTCCTGAAGGGGAAACAGGATTTTACTCAAGAAAACAATTCTAAATCTGTGAAAGTCAGTCAAAGTTTAGAAACATCCATTACTCCGTGCTAATGAAACACTGGCAGTTTGTATATTTGTTGGTGTTTTAAAGGGGCAGAATAAAGCCATTATTCCCTAAGGCAGGAGGGATAGCATGCATGGGTCCAGGTTCAGGGAGGGGATAGAGGTGCTGGTCTGTGTCTGTTCATTTCCTGGGGCCACCATAACAGAGCACCCCAGACTGGACCACTCAAGCAACAGAAATTTATCTTCTCACAACTCTGGAGGCTGGAAGTCTGAGATCAAAGTGTGGACAGGCTCATTGCTCCTGAGGCCTGTCTCCTTGACACGTAGATGGCTGTCTTCTCCCCATGTCCTCATACAGCCGTCCCTCTATGTGTGTCTGTGTCCTGATCTCCTCTTCTTATAAGGACACTGGTCACATTGGATCAGGGCCCAGCCATATGACCTCATTTAACTTAATCACCTCTTTGAAAACCCATCTCCAAATGCAGTCACCTTCTGAAATACTGGGGATTAGGAGTTCAACATGTGAAGTTAGGGGGACACAGCTCTGCACAGGGAGCATGTGAAAGTCTATTCCAATTGCCACTCTTCTCTCAGGGAAATAAACAGCAAGGTCAGCCGCCAGAGGGAAGAGTGCGGAGTAGTGTTTGAGGTCCTGGGAGAGAAAAGGTGGGGTCGTACAGGAGTGGATGGGGGAAACACATGTGACCTCTAAGCAGCACTAGGCTGCAGTCAAAGCCCAGGCACCAGGCCTCTGCTTCTGACCACCCACGCTGCTCCATGATCCCTGGCCCAGCTCAGCAGCACAGTGCCTTGGATGCTTGGCCTGACCTCTTGTGAACATCGTCAGATGAACTGAGAGTTTGGTAATCAGATGGGAGAGTGGTTAGGAATGTGGTCTCCAATCTCAGAGTCCTGGGTTAGAATGTCAGCTTCACCACGTCTAGGTTTCAGGACCATGGACAGTTCACTTACCGGCTGTGCCTTTTCTCTCATCTGTAAATGGAAATAAAGATGCTTGCCTGATATGGTTATTCTAATTAAATGACACATCCATAAAGTGTAAGGACACAGTAAAAGTTAGCTATCATCATCACACCATTATTTGAAAAGCCAGAATCTAAGCGTGGCTTGTGTGACATTTACACATTGGGTTGTATATCGATGTTTATGAAATACAAGTTTCTAAGAAATTCATAGCAAACTTGTAACTTTTACACAGGAGATTAAAGACTGTAAGAATGCTTTAAATGCATGAAAGGAGCTTTAATTTGCCAAGAAATTGTATGGCTGTAGTATCCATAGGAGTTGAGACTTACAAGGACGAATCAGAGGAAACAAGGGATGTGGACCTGTTATTAGCTGGGGGGAAATTACAGGGAAACGTGGGAATTTAAATCCACAGCTAAAAATAGCAGCATCCTCCTCCACTTCCTCTTCAGCCTTTGGTGTCAGTTTCTGATTTTAACAAGATTTCATCTTAGGTTAATGTATGAAGTTCACCATCCCTGGCTAACTCTCCTTGAAGTATAAATAAAGAGATGATCAAGCGTCTGCTAGTAGAAGAAACGAGAGAAGAGGCATGAATAATTGCTGTGTATTCAGGATTTGGCCTTCTTCACCCAGTGTGCTGTTGGCTTAGTTTAGTGTGTACCCTCGGGCCCCCTACCCTGTACACAATAACCATCTGACAGCCACGGGAAAGCAGGACCCCAGGAATTCCAAGATAAGAGACTTGCACAGACATCTTTAAAGTTCCCTCCCCCGCCCAGGCAGTGTAGACACAAAAACACCTTATCTCTGACTGAGAGGAAGCGACGTTTCCCACCCAGGACCCCACTGAATGGCAGGAAGTGAAGCAGGAAGAACACGTGGGCGCATGTGGCAGGCGATCCAGGAGGGAGACGGGGCGCACAGAGGCCCGAGAAGAGGACAGGATGCGTCCTCAGGTGCACCGTAGACCCCGCCTTGTTTGAAAGCCTAATGGCGTGAGCAACTCCAGACCCGTTAAACGTCTGCCGGCCAAGGACAGGAGCAGGCCCCCGTGTGCGGTTCTGTCTGTGCAGGTCCTGCTCCGGCCTTGGCACAGGTCATGGCAAGGAAGCTGCCTGGTTGGGGGATGTTCCGACTGGACAACCAGTTCATAAACTGCCCGAGGAGAGGGCACTGAGAGCTTTGGGAAATGGATGCTGAACTTTCAGCACTTTCTACACTAGCTTTTAAATTGCACTTTCTAAAGAGGAAAAAGATGGAAACATGAGGAAGCCATGCTTAGGAAGGTAGTCCTTCTCCGCTGGCCCTCAGGTCCATTCTCCGGGTGCACCCGGTGGGGTAAAGGTTTCTAGCCATTCCTCCAGATTTTTCTACTCATAAATGTGTTTTTTAATTACACAGTTGAGATCTATTTTGCTACTTGATGTTTGTATTTAACAGTATATCTTGGCTATCTTGCATGTACAGATCTATTCCATTCTTCTCACCACTTAGTCAGTCGTCCATTGATTTACTAGTCCTCATTGCATGTATTTAACCAGTTGCATGTGGATAGACATTCAGACTGTTTACAGTTTTTTTTTGTTTTGTATTCCTTTGTAAATGATGTTGTGCATAGATCCTTGTATATATTTATTAGCACACGTGTACACATCTTGGAGGTGATCACCCACCTCCCACTTGGGAGTTTCCAGAAGGCCAAGGCAGCCCAGATGCTTTTGGAAAAGGCTACTTCACGCCCAGGCCCCCCTCCCAGGAAAGGGTTCTAAGGGGGACCGGGCGGGGACAGAGCCAGAGCTGCCTGGAATGGGGGTGGGTTGCATCCTGAGTCCCCACTTGCCACCAAGCCTGGGTGGGGAGACAGTGCCTGTAGCACATCAGGGAATTCACCAGGAGGACGCAGACCTCACCCAGGCCCCCCCAGGGGCTGCCGACCCTGACCAAGCCCTGGAACAGGCCCCCTGAGGACAACTGACATCAGCAGCCTGGGAGCTAGACTCTCCCCTTGCCGCTGAGATTTAACCCCTGAGAGCCCAGACCCAGAAGTGAGCAGGTGCAGGTGCAAAGGGCTGGGTTCAGGGGTGAGTCCATTGAGTGTGTCCTCTTGTCCCCACTCTATGCTTTCCTGGTTACTCTCAAATGTTTGTTTTTCCAGATCGACTTTGATATCATTTGTTATTACCTCCGAACCCCCCAAATCCTCTTGGTCTTCAGCTGGAATTGAGTTATGGGAGAATGGACATTTTTTACAACATTTGAGTCTTCCTGTCCAAAACAAGGAATATCTTCGTCTGTATCTAAGTGAACTGACATTTTTCTATCAGCTCTTGGCTCTGGGGTTGCAAGCCACATACGGGAGCCAGAAATATGTGAAGTTTCTCTAAGACCCCTCCCTCTCTCCAGGCTTGTCTGCCCCAGGGCAGATCAGGCCCAAGGAGGCATCCTTTCTACACAGTTAACCCAGGTTCACTGTCACGGTAGATGCCTCCTTGAAAAGCCAGCTCCAAGCAGTCGGCTGTAACCTCACCGGCACCAGGCAGTCCCTCTACCAACTGTTACTTAAGGAGCTGGAAGGGCTGATCTGTGTAGATTGTAAACCTTGACAGAAATATCTTGGTCACCTTTATGGGCTCCCAGGCAGTGGCATTCCTAAACATCCTGCTACTAATGTTCCTCTTTTACAGCATTTTTAAACCAATTTTCAAGTGAGTGTCATAAAATCACTCTATCCAGGAAATCAGCCCCATAATCTCCAGGACATAAACTTTAAAAGCAAGGTGTAAAATGCCAATGGGACGCCCTGACATGCCTCCACTCTGTGCTCAGGTGTGAGTTTATTAGCAAAGCATTAGGCCGTAAAGGTCCACTTCAGGGAGCAGACTGAAAGCACACCGGTTGTAGGTGGGGCCTGTCAGGTGGTGAGAAACTGATCTGGAAGGACAGGAAAATTACTCCAATGTCAGCAGCGCTTGATATTTCCAAAATGTGTACCTTCTGGGGGGGTTTCTATGACTGTAAAACATTGAGACACACACACACACACACACACACACACACACACACACACACACACACACCAGCCTGAGAGGGACCTCCCCGGCGGTCCAGTGGTTAAGACTCCGCACTTCCAATGCAGGGGGCAAGGGTTCCATCCTTGGCCAGGGAACTAAGAAAGATCCCGCATGCTGCGGCCAAAAAACTAAAAAAATTTTTTAAAGATTAAAAAAAATTTAAAAACAGCCTGAGACCCTCGTGTTGCATCGTGTTTTATTGTGTCGTGCGGCACAGTAGAAGTTCTCACCGTCATTGTTGTCTTTTTGTGTATTTGTCTCCCTTAGTGTCAGTTCTCTAAGGGCAGGGCCCACGCCTGCAATTTCCCTCTCCGGCACCTGACACTGTTCTCACAGAGCTTCTTTGGAAAGGCTTGCTGTCGACGATGACCCGGAGGTCACAGCCAGGAACAGGCTCTTAGAGGGGCCTGTTTGTCCCTGAGTCAAGAAATCTTCGAATGAGGCAGAAGTTCAACACAAGAACCAAACCCAAGGGTTGCTTTGGAAAACACTTCATTAACCTGATGTTTGTCTGATGGGAGCCGTGTGTGCCTGGGCTTGAGTGTCACAGAACGTTAGCAGCGGTTGGGGTCCCTCTCCCCGACCAAGGCTGGCCCTTGGCTGGAGGCTTGAGCCTCACCCCACCCCACCCCCCTCGCTGTTTGTCCTGCTCGGGAAGGGGAGTTCTGAAGAGGAGGCCGGGCAGGGCTAGGGGGCAGCAGTGGCACATGAAACGCCCCTGAAAGCGCGCCAGCGGCTGCACACTCTCCCAGGTCCCCACAGGGCTCCTTCCTGCCGCTGGGCCCTCCGAGCCACCAGTCTCTCTCCGTGCTGGGGTCCCAGGTTTTGAGCATAGAAGCCCCTCACAAATCACAGGACCGGCATACTTTGCACCAAAGGTGATGCTATTTACCCTACTTATCTTTACACTGAATTTTTCCTTCATCATGGACTTAGCCCGGATCTTAGGGCAATATCTTTTAGTGGGGTTAGCTGACAATGTTACAGAAGGAGAAACGGGCTGAGAGAGGAGAACGCTCCACAGTCTGGCTCCTGATTCCTCCTGCACACCTCATAGATTCCCCCAATGTGAGAAAAGCATAATAAACTACGGTCGTTCACTGCAGAATGGGCCTTAAAATGAGAATCTATCCTAATTTATTAGTACTTCCCAAACTGGATCTAAAAACTTTATCACTAATAATGTTTTACTGTTATGGGTATTTCACAGCTCACAAAGCACATGTTATCCATTATTTAAATTCACAATAACCCAACAAGTTGAACTAGTGTGGTCATCCCTTTTTAACAGATGAGGAAACTGAAGTATAATGAGGTAAAATAACATACCCAGGCTTGCACAGTTAGTAAACCACAGAGGCAATTCCAACCTTCAGATCTCTGTTCCAAGTCCAAAGCTCTCTCTCCCGCTCTACGGAGCCATCCCAGGAGAAGGGATGAGTTATAGATAGGGATAGAGATACAGTTACAGTGTGGACAGATGCAGATGTAGAACAATCATAGCTACAGATATGGGTAGAGATGTTAGAGATGTAGTTACGGTTTTGCTATGGATGTGAATATAGATGTGGTGGTGGTTATGTATGTAGAGGTAGATATATAGTTATAGAGAGACATAGAGATGGAGATGGAGAAGGAGATGCAGGTGGGGATGGAGATGCAGATGGAGATGGAAATGGAGAAGGAGATGCAGATGGGGAGGGAGATGGAAACGAGAAGGAGATGCAGATGGGGATGGAGATGCAGATGGAGATCGAAATGGAGAAGGAGATGCAGATGGGGATGGGGATGGGGATGCAGAAGGGGATGGAGATGGAGATGGGGATGGAGAAGGAGATGGGGATGGAGATGCAGATGGAGATGGGGATGCAGATGGGGATGGGGATGGAGATGCAGATGGAGATGGAGAAGGAGAAGGAGATGCAGGTGGAGATGGAGATGGAGATAGAGATATGAAATGCCCCTTAAGCTAGCCAAATTAAAATTCTAATATGCAGCTAGAAAACCCTGGACCTAGATACTCTAGCTCCCGGCCATTCCCTTCTGTTCACAGAAGATCTTGTTTAAGGGAGATGATGCCATAGAAATGATGTCTGCCAGGCTGGAGAGTTCTGGGACTGCTGGTTCCGTGTACTGAAAGGGATGATAAAATTTCCCTTTCTCTTGTTCATCAAAATTAGCCTTTAGGACTTCCCTGGTGGCGCAGTGGTTAAGAATCCACCTGCCAATGCAGGGGACACAGGTTCAATCCCTGGTCTGGGAAGATCCCACATGCTGCGGAGCAACTAAGCCCAGGCGCCACAACTACTGAGCCCGCGTGCTGCAACTACTGAAGTCCGCGCGCCTAGAGCCCATGCTTTGCAACAAGAGAAGCCACCGCAATGAGAAGCCCGTGTACTACAACAAAGAGTAGCTCCCACTCACCACAACTAGAGAAAGCCCATGCGCAGCAATGAAGACCCAACGCAGCCTAAATAAATAAATAAATAAATAAATAAATAAATAAATAAAAATAAATCAGCCTTTAATATATTTAGAAATTTTGGAGTTCCCTGGGACATTCTGGGGTGTTAGTTTATATATAGTCCTACTTTGTCTTTATATATTTGAAAAATAAAAGGTGAAACTCGAAGGAAAAAATGAACAGTATAAATATTTGTTGTATTTTTTACTATTATAAAATTAACTTATATTTTAAGAGTTCCAATACATTTCTAACTGTGGTAGATTTTAAGGTAATTATGTGTCTCTTCGGTAATATATTTGCTATCAACTTATTGCATAAAAGGATTGCTTGCGAATTCAAGATTATTTTTAGATGTATAGCCCTTTCAAGTGAAAAGGGGGTTTTTCAGGAGTACTTCTGATTTCCAGTTTCTGGTGAATTTTCCATTTGCCATCAATAATGCTCCCTGCAGAAATCCCCCTTCATGTAAATCGAGCTTGACATTCCTATAATGCACAGTGCAAAAGAGCGCTCTTAGTGCAGGGAATAACGTGTGTGAATTATGTCAGGCCACCATGCAGAAACCGTTCATCCCACAAGTTATGAATGCAGATGCTCCCAGAACATGTTTTGGTATTCTAAAGAGATGTACGTGTTTTTATATTCATTGGCTATCTTGATAAATGTTTATTGTGGGCACAGCAAAAACTGATGATTTGAAAAGATATTTTTGTAATCATTTTTTGGCCTACCTCTAATGTTTATTACTCACATGATCAAAATTGTATGGCTCTATTACCCAGTCTAATGTTGTCTTTGTTGTTTTGATTTTTCCAAAGTAAAGTCTTTGTGAAAGACATCAGTTGAAACCTCAGAGTTTGGCTTTCTCTGCAGGTGTGCTGGGGGCCTCAGTGTCCTCGTGCCTCAGCTGCTGGGGCTCAGTCTGTCCAGGAGGGATTTGGAAAGGACCTAGGTAAGTAGCAGAGATACAGTTAAAGATGCTATAGTATATCATGTTATGTTGTGTTACTTTACATTACCTTATATTACGCTGTGTTATATTACAGTTGTGCTGTGTTGCATTATGTTGCTCATACTATATATCATATCATATTATTATATTATATTGTTTTAGACTATAGAGCTATGGTTGCAATGCAGAAAAAGAATAATTTTGTCTGAGTTGGGGATGGAGTTAGTGTTTGGGCTGAATGATACACTGTCACACTGTCCACATTCCCTGGATAGTTGCTGTTCTCTTCACTTTCTGTCCTATGACTTGATCATTAAAGTCTGGGTTTTGATTTGTTTGTTTGGTGGTTTTGAAAATTAAAGGCTGAGAACTCACACTTACCCAGCCTCCTGTCTTCATGTGGGGGCGCTGTGTGTGTGTGTTTGTGTGTATGTGTGTTCCTGAAGATCTCAGGGGCTGGGATTCTATAATGTATCTCAGGGACCAGCTCTCCTATCTGCACCCCTGAGTCATCAGCCTTCATTCACACAAATGTAGAAGCTGGCGGACGCTCTGACTTCCCCTCCAAGGCTGTCCACTCAGTGCTTCTCACAATGATGTCTGTCTTGCTTAGCTCCTGGCCAGTGTCTGGGAGTGGAATTTAGTCTGTTATTTGAATAACAATTACAAGAAAAAGCATGCAAATAGATGTGTAACATTAACTGAGGAATTATTTTTGAAAGACACTTAGTCACCTTCTTATAGTTAGGTCATTGAAAAGAAACCATTATTCTTTTTGTGAAAGATTGCTCCAGAAGCATTAGAAATCCAAGTAGGAATAAATCGATTAATTTTCAAAACTTGCAGGGATAAACTTTATTCTGAAATCATGGACGTTCTCTTCTAATTAAATTCAAATATGGTTTACTCCTTTCAGACATATTACAATAATAAATAGTAGACTGGGGCGGTGATGGTGAATATCCTTGATCCCTGTAAATAATTAGATTGGTTGGCTAATAGAGCACAATGTCTAACACTGTAAAAATCCCAACCTTCTACATCTGTCTCATTAGAAAAAATAAATAGGTTTGTGTTAGGCCGACAGACTAACCCAGGAACCCAGTATTGTTCCAGGACCTGCCAAAGGAGGGGAGGACTCTTGCTGGCAGTGGGTATCAACATGGTTTTCCTCTTCCTACAAAGAGAGTGGGATGTGATTAGATTAGCAGCTCTCACAGCTACACTGCTGGTGGGTAACAGCCAAGGGGTGGAGACAGGAACCAGTTCTCTCTAGGGGGCCCCAGGGGCATGGCAAAGAGCTTCTTTCTGCTTTGCAGAGATGGGTGATGAGGGTCCAGTGAGATGATGCCAGTGGTCATTGTGAACGTAGCGGGCAGTGTGAACATGGCGACAGCCCAGCCAGACCCCCCTTCAGTGCTTCCCCAGACATACCCATGCCCCTCACTCTCCCCTAAGGGTGTTTACAGAGTCACACTGACATTCTTCCATCCATGAATGCTTGCCAAGGAGGAGAATCAAGCTTGCACTGTGGGCCACGTTTGCACTTGCCTGATCCATACTAGGAAGTTGTTGTCCATCCTTTGTGTTCTAAGCAGGGTGACCTGATATCTTGTTTGGGGGTGAAGAAGACTTCTACAATCACCCTCTTCTCTTTCTTTTTAGTTTCATCCATTCAGTTCACCAGTACTGACTTTCTCTGTGCCCAGCACTATTCTAGGCCCTGAGAATATTTGCATAAATAAAGTTGATGAGTACATACTCACATAAATACAGAGCAGTACTTACAGCCCTCAGCTGTCCTATGCTTATAATTTAGGAGAGAGACAAATGTAACTGATAATTATAATTAATAACTTAATCAATTAAGTAACAGGTAATGATTGATAAATCCTGTATTGAGAATTAAAATATGATCTTTTAGATAAAGAGCAGATTAGGTCTAGAAAGATCCAAAGGAGAACTCTGAAAGGTGGGAAGAGAAAAGTGGATCGGTTAGGGGCCCAGGCTGGAGGGGTACCAGGGCAGGGGGCATCACACAACCCCCGACCTGCATCACAGGGGAACAGGCCGGGCATCTCCTGATGTGCAGCTCTGAACAGAAGGCGGGGCAGGTAGGCTCATCCCTCCTCCAAGTCCAGTAGGAGTTCTGCCCACTGACAAGACTAGGTGACCCAGCAGCATCAGCAGAGGGCTGACCAAAAGTGGCCCTCCCTTACCTAGAAAAACTGGATGACCAGGGGCTCTGGGGAAGGAACCCACCATCTGGCCCAGGAAACACTCCAGGCTCTGGGGCTGGGAACTCTCCCTGCTGGAAGGCATCAGGTGGTCTGGCCTGGGGAAGATGCCCCCACCCCCTTAGGTGGCACCAGCAGGGACCAGGGGGAGCCCCACCAGCACCAGATAACAAGCAGACTGAACACTCCAAGCACTAAAACTGCCATTAGAACCACAGCCCAAGGAAGCAGGCCAAGAACTGTACGCTAAACCTAAATGGGGTGACCACCTGCTGAAATAAAAGATCCAAATCGCACTGCGTCTCCTGATATAATAGCTGCAACGTCCAGGATACAATCGAAAATTGCATGTCATTCCAAGAACTAGGACTATCACAACCAGAGTGGGAAAAGACGATCAACCAATATCAACACCAAGACCAGATCAGATGTTGGAATCATCAAACAGGGTTTTAAAGTAGCTGTGAACAAAATGCATCAGTGAGTAATTACAAATTCTCTGAAAACAAAAAAGTAGAAACCTCAGCAGAGAAATAGACATTATTTAAAAAAAAAAAGAAAAGAAAAGAAAATTATAGAACTGAAAACTACAATAACCAAAATAGAAAACTCACTGGACACAGGAGTGGAGCAGGGATGGCAAAGGCTAGGATCAGTGACCTTGAGGACAGATCAGCAGAATCTACACAATCTCAATAACAGAGAGAATAGACTGAAAAAAAAATGCACAGAGCTTCAGGGACCTGTGGGACAATAACAAAAGATCCCACACTCACAACATCAGAGTCCCAGAAGAAGAGAAAAATAGCAGAGCTGAAACGGGATTCCACAAAATAATAGCTGAAAAATTGTGAAATTTGGCAAAAGGCATAAATCTACAGATTCAAGAAACTGATCTTATCCTAAGCAGGATAAACCCAAAGAAATCCATCCAAGACACATCATAATTAAACTTCGGGAAACCAAAGACAAAGAAAAAAAAAATCGTGAAAGACAAATTACTGATAGATGAACACCAATTCGAATGACAACAGATTTGTCATTGGAAACCCCAGAGGCCAGAGGAAAAGGCGTGACATTTGTCCAGTGCTGAAAAAATGACTTGTGAGCCATAAGTTCTACAGCCTCAGTGAAAGTATCCTTCAGGAATAAAGGGAAAGTAAAGACATTCTCAGAAAGAAAAAAAACGAAAAGAATTTGTCACCAACAGACCTACCCTTCAAGCATGGCTAAAGGAAGTTCTTCAAACATTAAGGTAATGACGAAGGACTCTTGGAGCATCAGGAAGGAAGAAGGAAGGACAGAAAGAGCAGAAATAGGGGTCAATGCAACAGGCTTCCTTTTCCTCATGAGTTTTCCAAGTCATGTTTGATGACTGCGACAAAAATTGTGACACTGTTCAATACCCAGGACCAGGATGTTTAAAAGTGGAACCTAAATGGAAGTACAGTTTCCACACTTCACCTCCGGTGGGAAGATGGGCCACGACATCACAGCCACTCCCTGAGTGCTCATCGGAAGAAGCTGAGCTGGAGCAATCACATGGCAAGCTGTTACCAAATTTGGGGAAAACGTTGAAATTTGCATTACTCCCACTGTATCACTAAGACCCGATGCTCAGTTGAACCATACTTAAAATGTGAGTATTCAAAGGTGAGTGCAGAAAAATCCCTCTTGCTTATCCTTCCTCTGGTTTGACATTAGTCAAACCTGCTAATGCACACATTTCCTCATCTGATTACAGAGACGGTGCCTTGGATCACTACGGCTGCCTGTGTTTGCTGTCGTGATTTGAAGGCTGTCACACAAAAAGCCATCGTTCTCTAGCACACACACCCAAGAGGTCTGACTTGGCATTGAAAGTGGTCTGTGATTTTCTGCTTTACCTGGAGCGTCGCCTCCATTACTCGTTTTATTCCAATAATGGTAGCATTGCTGCCATCTGAAAAGAGAATGCACTCTGCTAAACTGGCAACCAAGAAGCAGAGACATAGCAACAAACGAGAGAATGGAAAAGGAGACAAGAGCTGCTAACAGAAAACAGGGACCAGAAGGGCAGCCCTGAAGATGAGGGTCCTGGCTCCTGAGACCCTGGGGAGGAACAGGGGCAGGGAGGTGACAAGCCCCTGCCCTCCCCTGGGAGCTGGGGACTGGGGTGCTCTCTCTGCATGTGACCTCCCTACTCACCTCCTCAGATTACGGATTGGCCATTTAGGGGTGTTCTTCCTTGAAGAGGCAACGTAGGAGGGGATCCTAGTGAGGCTGGCGTGGTCTCAACCCCTCCATTTCTGGTCACCCCACTTCTGCCGATGTCCGGGCTTCCGTGTATCCCCTGACGTGACAGTTTAGGGGGTCCCTGCAGCGTGAGCTATTTCCCCCCAGTAGGACCCACATGCCCCCGACCCCCACCCCCAGGCCTTTATCTGGGTCTCTCTGGGCCACCTGTTTCTATATCCTGCCTCTCCCTCAGCGATCCTGGCCTCTGCTGAGTCACGGAGAGTCACTGCTACCCGCAGTCCTGGTGTCCCAGTGTGGAGGAGAGAAACTTGGCCCAGAGAAGGACGGAGGCCTTGAGTCATTCTCGAAAGTTTCACCATCCTGGGTGGTCGCATCCAATGGCTCTTGTCGGCTCAGGTCCACACTCTGGCTGCCACAGGCAGGAAGAGGGAACGCCTGCACCTCTCACCTCCCGAGCGGGAGATAGGCCTGGCCTTGCCCCCTTCTTGGGGTCAGGCAGCCGCAGGAACAGTGCAGCACTACAGATGCCCTCTGACAGCCGCCTGGGTCCCTCTCACCCATGTGCTCTAGGACTTCTGCTGAAGTTGAGTTTCTGTGCCGATGAAGCTCTCAGGGCAAGAGCCTAAACCGTGAGCAATTTACTGTGTTAGTGAAGGTGGCCCTGGGAGGCCTTGCCCAGGAAGAGATGGTCCTGCAGGAGTGGGCCCTTCTTGTGGGGAGGCTACCAGGGAATGAGCTTAAGGAATTGGAGGAAGACACTGTTGGGTTTCATGTGCCTCCCTGGATGGTCCTGGAGATTTTGAAAACCGGCTGGGGTCTCAGGGAGCCTGGGCCCCTGGCTGCCTCCCTGGACCATCCTGGGTGAAATCTGCAAGCGACAGATAAAGTTCTAGGGCCCACCGTGCACCCAGCCCTCTACCAGTAGCGGGGTTTTTTTTGTTGTTTTTCTGTTTTCTGCTTTAAAGCACATTGTCCTACTATATGTGACTCTTTTTGTCTCTACTTGCACCTAGAGGTAACGCCACAAATAAAACACTAAAATGGGAGCATTTCGGGGAAAAAAAAATAGAATCCAGAATGTTCTGAGCCACTTAAACTCCTCTGGAAAAGTGGAAAAAACAGTTGTGGAAGTGTCAATACTTTGTATTTAGACAACGTCTTTAAATGTCAAGTTTGTATGTGATTGTGAGATGTATATAAACGGAGGCATTATTATCATTCTATCATAATTTACTACTTGACCAAAATAAACTAATAAGATAAATAAATACATCTGCTCATCCCCAACTGACTAATATGACCCTGAATAGAAATAAAATATTGGATGAGCTGGAGATGCCAAGTTTAAACTGGATTAGCAACAGAATCTCAGTGTGCTGTTTCGATATAATTAACATGATGATTTAATATGTTTTTAGCTCAGAATCATCGTAAGAGGTTTTTTGTAGTAACGTAGAAATGAATACACACTCATCCAATCTGCAGAGGAATAAAAGGTTATAATATTTTTGAGTTCTCCTGGCAGAGTGATCCATTCTCATCAATCTCGTGCTCGGCAGGAGAGCCTAAGGATGTTTTTCTTCCCATCATTCGTAGCCATTATTTAATGTGGGGTAACAGCCACAGTCTTCATTAATATATTAACCTATGGCTCAAAAAGCCCTCTCAGTAAACCAGCTAAAGACTCCTCCTGGCAGGTTCATGTCACAGGGCTTGCAGACATTAACCATTGGAAACACTGACCTCAGGGATAAGCCCAAAGTTAATAACCAGTCGAAGTCTGCTGGCCAACAAGCAGAAGGAGGGAGCCAAGAAGCTGACCTCAGGGAACCCACGTGCAAGCTGTTCAAGAGGGACAGAGCGCAACCACGTGTAAAGCCTTATAGTGGAACGTTCTGCAGCTTCTAAAAGAATGAGGTGGACCTACCTGTTGCAAAATGGAACGAGTGCTAAATAGATGGTTACGTGAAAAAAAATGAAGATGCCACATGGATTAAACTCTTAGTTGCTCAGCATTCTAGCACTGAGGGGTCCCCAGAGGAACGGCTGACTCCTGGCCTGCTCACCCTAAAGCTAAACCTACCGAGGCTCCCTGGAAACACACAGCACGCTTTCCTAATGACACCAGATTTCGGTTCTTCCGAACCAAAAGAACCGAAAAGGAAACCATAGACTCTGGTAGATGTGTAATGAGACAGTAAAGCATGTGTCTGTGGACTCTGCTTCCCGGTTTCCAAATGACTCACAGTGCAAGTCTCTTCACATCATAAGCCCAGGGGTCTCCCATCCTGCTCACCCTACAGTGAAACCTGGCTCTGATGAGCCTCCACAGGACACACGAGCCATTCCATAGCTTGAAGGCCAACAAAGAACGACCGGACATAACTGGGAAACCAGAAATACGAAGGAGAAAGAATAAGGGAAACAAGAAAAAGGGAACCAAGAAATCATATGCACCTATGATCCCATATCAATTTAAAATATACACAGTGTGTCAGAGAAAGACAAATATCACATGATATCACTTGTGTGTGGGATCTAAAAAAAATCATACAAATGAATTTATTTATAAAACAGAAACAGTCTCACAGACATAAAAAACAAACTTACGGTTACCAAAGGGGAAAGGGTGGCAGGGAGGGCTAAATTAGGAGTTTGGGATTAACAGATACACCCTACTGTATATAAAACAGATACACAACAAGGACCTAGCACAGGGAACTGTATTCAGCATCTTGTAATAACTTATAATGGAAAAGAATCTGAAAACAATAGATATATTGTATGTAGGGAGTTCCCTGACGATCAGTGGTTTAGGACTCGGCACTTTCACTGCTGTGGTCCTGGGTGCAAAACCTGGTCGGGGATATTGAACTCGAGTTGGAAGAGGCGAGTCCGGTCTCAAAATGGAGGGCCATGATCCAAAGGAACCAGAACAGTTGAGAAAACTGTTTATTGGTGGTCTGAGCTTTGAAACTACAGATGATAGCTTAAGAGAACATTTTGAGAAATGGGGCACACTTACAGATTGTGTGGTGATGAGAGACCCCCAAACAAAACGTTCCAGGGGCTTTGGTTTTGTGACTTACTCTTGTGTTGAAGAGGTGGATGCAGCAATGTGTGCTCGACCACACAAGGTTGATGGGCGTGTAGTGGAACCAAAGAGAGCTGTTTCTAGAGAGGATTCTGTAAAGCCTGGTGCCCATCTAACAGTGAAGAAAATTTTTGTTGGTGGTATTAAAGAAGATACAGAAGAATATAATTTGAGAGACTACTTTGAAAAGTATGGCAAGATTGAAACCACAGAAGTTATGGAAGACAGGCAGAGTGGAAAAAAGAGAGGATTTGCTTTTGTAACTTTTGATGATCATGATACCGTTGATAAAATTGTTGTTCAGAAATACCACACTATTAATGGGCATAATTGTGAAGTGAAAAAGGCCCTTTCTAAACAAGAAATGCAATCTGCTGGATCACAAAGAGGTCGTGGAGGTGGATCTGGCAACTTTA
This sequence comes from Mesoplodon mirus, assembly GCF_964341445.2. Taxonomy (NCBI): domain Eukaryota; kingdom Metazoa; phylum Chordata; class Mammalia; order Artiodactyla; family Ziphiidae; genus Mesoplodon; species Mesoplodon mirus. The sequence goes on from NC_138985.1 coordinate 114,058,479, forward strand.
TGGGTCGTGGAGGAAACTTTGGAGGTGGTGGAGGTAACTTTGGCCGTGGTGGAAACTTTGGTGGAAGAGGAGGCTATGGTGGTGGAGGTGGTGGCAGCAGAGGTAGTTACGGAGGAGGTGATGGTGGATATAATGGATTTGGAGGCGACGGTGGTAACTATGGCGGTGGTCCTGGTTACAGTAGTAGAGGAGGCTATGGTGGTGGTGGACCAGGATATGGAAACCAAGGTGGTGGATATGGTGGCGGTGGTGGAGGATATGATGGTTACAATGAAGGAGGAAATTTTGGAGGTAACTATGGTGGTGGTGGGAGCTAAAATGATTTTGGAAATTATAGTGGACAACAGCAATCAAATTATGGACCCATGAAGGGGGGCAGTTTTGGTGGAAGAAGCTCGGGAAGTCCCTATGGTGGTGGTTATGGATCTGGTGGTGGAAGTGGTGGATATGGTAGCAGAAGGTTCTAAAAACTCAGAAGAAAAGGGCTACAGTTCTTAGCAGGAGAGAGAGCGAGGAGTTGTCAGGAAAGCTGCAGGTTACTTTGAGACAGTCGTCCCAAATGCATTAGAGGAACTGTAAAAATCTGCCACAGAAGGAACGATGATCCATAGTCAGAAAAGTTACTGCAGCTTAAACAGGAAACCCTTCTTGTTCAGGACTGTCATAGCCACAGTTTGCAAAAAGTGCAGCTATTGATTAATGCAATGTAGTGTCAATTAGATGTACATTCCTGAGGTCTTTTATCTGTTGTAGCTTTGTCTTTTTCTTTTTCTTTTCATTACATCAGGTATATTGCCCTGTAAATTGTGGTAGTGGTACCAGGAATAAAAAATTAAGGAATTTTTAACTTTAAAAAAAAAAAAAAAAAAAAAAAAAACCTGGTCGGGGAACTGGGATCCTGCAGGCCATTCAGCACAGTCAAAATAAAAAAGAATATATATATATATATATATATATATATATATATATATATATATATATATATCCGAATCACTTTGCTATACACCAGAAAGTAACACAACATTGTAAATCAACTGTACTTCAATTAAAAATATATATATATACACAGTGTGTTTGTAAATACACCAACATATGTGTGTTTATACATGTGCATATATATGTGTATCTGGAAAGAGATGTACTCAGATTCGAACAGTGCTAATCTCTAGGTGGTGTGACATGCTTTTTTTTTAACTGTTGCATTTTTCAGTTTTCATCTTCCAATTCCATAAGTGTACAATGCTTCTGAAATTACACAAAAAATGTTTTTCAAAATAGAAATAAACTAAAACAGAATATTAAAAACCTAGAGTAGGGCCTCCCTGGTGGCGCAGTGGTTGAGAGTCTGCCTGCTGATGCAGGGGACACAGGTTTGTGCCCCGGTCCGGGAAGATCCCACATGCCGCAGAGCGGCTGGACCCGTGAGCCATGGCCACTGAGCCTGCACGTCTGGAGCCTGTGCTCCACGACGGGAGAGGCCACAACAGTGAGAGGCCTGCGGACCGCAAAAAAAAAAAAAACCTAGAGTGATCTGAGATGTTGCAAGAAACAGAACAGAACTTCAAAAAAGACTCCAAATAGTATCTTAGAGATCCTGGGGAACAAATGCATTCGGAAAACAAGAATAGGATGACTTTAAAAAGAAAGAATAGAGGACAAGTAACTTTTAAAAGAATGCTGAAATTGAAAACATTAATAGAAAAGTTGTAAGATGGAGCTGGGGAAAAAGGCAGATGGAAAATATGGGAAGCAATAAAAGACTTAGAACATCAATCCAAAAAATTTCAACATCTAACCAATAAGAGTCCCAGAAAGAGAGTGTAAAGAATCTGAGGGGTGAATGTTGTTAAAAGAGAGATTATCAGAAATTACCAGAATCAAAAGTCTTCAAATGGGGCTTCCCTGGTGGCGCAGTGGTTGAGAGTCCGCCTGCCAATGCAGGGGACACGGGTTCGTGCCCTGGTCCGGGAGGATCCCACATGCTGCGGAGCGGCTGGGCCCGTGAGCCATGGCCGCTGAGCCTGCATGTCCAGAGCCTGTGCTCTGCAACGGGAGAGGCCACAACAGTGAGAGGCCCACATACCACAGAAAAAAAAGAAAAGAAAAAGAAAAAAGTCTTAAAATGGAGAGTTCTCAGCACAATACATGAAAAAGAGACCCACATCTCAATATATCACTTCAGAACACACAAAGAGACAAGAATCAGATTGGCATCTGATTTTCCATAAACAACACTAGATGCTAGAAAATAATGAAGCAACATCTTCAAAGTTCCTAGGGAAACAATTCTGTTTCACCTAAAATTCTGCAGCCCACCAAACCACCAAGCAAGCGTGAGGTAGAATACAATCATTTTCAGATATGACATACACAGAGTTTACTTCGTGCTCGCTCCTTCCCCTTCTGGGAAGTCACTCAAGAATGTGAATCAGAGAATGGAGAGCAAGTGACACACTGAGGGCACCCGTCCCCTCGCCCCCTCCCCTTCCAGGAAGCAGCCCTGGAGCTTAATGAGGGGAAGCCCCGGGTGACAGCAGTCTGGATGCTCCAGTGAAAGGACAGAGGGAGAGCGCTGTACCTTCGCTGTCTGTACGGAGGGGGAATGAGAGGGGCCGTGTCCGAGTGCGGGCTGTCCAGGAACAGGAGCTGGGGTGGGGTTTGTGTTGGAGATCCTCACAGAGAAAAGGGGAGGAAGCAGGGCTGGGGAGCTGTGCCTCAGGCCAGGAGCCTGCAGGGCGGAGTGGGCCACCATGGCCCATCAGAGGAGCCCCCAAAACCCCCTCCCCCAGCCCATCGCTAGACGTGGACCACCCAGGGAAGGGCATGCCTGCAGACAGGGAGGCTCTCGGCAGCAGGGGCCGGCCCTGAAGGGGCATCTGGTGCACACGTCTCTGGGTCGGCCCACAGCGCAGTCCATGGCAAACCCCTGGGAAGCACAGAGATGAGCTGCAGGGGTTCTATCAGCCCCCTGCAAAACCTATAGGCAGGACACTAAGTTATGGTTCTGAAGAGTTTTCTATGGGGGGCAGCACAGAGTAAGTTAGTCTAAGTATGCAATTGCCTGAAAACGGGTTAGTGAATCTTAAAAGATATAAAAACTAAATTAATTTTTCAGATCTTCATCTCCAATATCCATTGCCTAGGCTAAGTTTTTTTTAAATAACTTTGCTTTTTTAAGAACAGTTTAGGCCGACAATAAAACTGAGACGAAGAGATTTCCCATACGGCCACCCGGCCACCCACTGCCCACACGCTGCCCACACGCAGGCATAGCTTCCCCTTTGTTGACGGCACTCACCAGAATGGTTCATTTGTTTTAGCAAAGGTGAACCTACATTGACACATCAAAATCACCTAAGTCCATGGTTTATCCTAGGGCTCACTCTTGGCGTTGTACACTCAGTGGATTTGGACAAATGTGCAATGACATATATCCATCATTATCATATCATCAAGAGTATTTTCACTGCCCGAAAAATCCTCTGCGCTCTACCTATTCAGCTTTTCCCAACCCCTCCCCTCCAAAACCACTGATCTCTTTACCGTCTCCATAGTTGTGCCCTTTCCAGATTGTCATAGAGTCAGAATCATGCAGTGTGTCGCCTTTCCGGACTGGCTTTCACTTAGTGATGTACCTTATGGTTCCTCCATGCCTTGTCTTGGCTTTACAGCTCATCTCTCTTTAGCACCGAAAGATATTTCACTCTCTGGATACACCACAGGTTATTTATCCTCTCACCTACTGACGGACATATGAGTTGCCTCCAATTTTTGGCAATTATGAATAAAGCTGCTCTAAGTATTTGTGTGCAGGTTTTGCGGGGAGATATGTTTTCAACTCTTCTGGGTAAATACCAAGGAGCATGCTTGCTGGATTATATGGTAAGAGTATGTTTCATTTTGAAAGACTCCGACCAACTGCCGTGCACAGTGGCTGCACCATGTGGGTTCCCACCAGCAGTGAGAGTTCCTGCTGCTCCACATCCTCGTCAGCACTTGGTGGTGTCAGTGCTCTGGATTTTGGCCATTCTCAGAGGTGTGTAGTGGTGTCTCATTGTTGTTTTACTTTGCATTTTCCTGATGACATATGATGTGGAGCATCCTTTCATATATGCTTACTTGCCATCTGTATATCTTCTTTGCTGAGGTATCTATTAAGGTCTTTGGCCAATTTTTTTTTCTTTCTTTCTTTCTTTTTTTTTTTTTTTTTTGCGGTACGTGGGCCTCTGACTGCTGTGGCCTCTCCCGTCACGGAGCACAGGCTCCGGACGCGCAGGCTCAGCGGCCATGGCTCACAGGCCCAGCCACTCCGCGGCATGTGGGATCTTCCCAGACCGGGGCGCGAACCAGTGTTCCCTGCATCGGCAGGCAGACTCCCAACCACTGCACCACCAGGGAAGCCCTGGCCAATTTTTTTAGTTGGGTTGTTTTCTTGAGTTTTGAGAGTTCTTTGAGTTGAGTTGAATTTTGAGAGTTCTTTGTCTATTTTGGATAATAACCCTTTATCAAATGTGCCTTTTGCAAATATTTTCTTCCAGTCTGTGGCTTATCTCTTAATTCCCTTGATATTGCCTTTTGCAGAGCAGAAGTTTTTAATTCTAATGAAATCCAGCTTAACAATTATTTCTTTCATGGATCGTGTCTTTGGTGTTGTATCTAAAAAGGCATCACCATACCCAAGATCATCTAGGTTTTCTCCTATGTTATCTTCTAGGGGGTTTGCATTTTACACTTAGGTCTATGATCCATTTTGAGTTACTTAGGTTAGGCTTTTGACAGTATTTATGTGATAGACTGCTCAAAACTATCTGCACTCCTAAGTTTGTTGCAGCATCACTTACAATAGCCAAGATATGGAAACAACATATGTGTCCATCGACAGATGAATGGATAAAGAAAATGTGATGTATACATACAATCAAATATTATTCAGCCTTAAAAAAGAATATACATTATATTCTGTTTTATGCTACAACATGGATGAACCAGGAGGGCATCACGCTCAGTGAAGTAAGCCCGTCCCAGAAGGACAAATCCTGCATGATTCTACTTATCTGAGGAATCTAAAGTAATCAAACTCACAGGAGCAGAGGGTAGAATGGTTGTTGCCAGGGGCTGGGGGAGGGGAGACATGTGGAGTTGTTAATAGGCGTAAAGTTTCAGTTGTGCAGGATAAACAGTTTCCAGAGGTCCGTTGTACAACTTAGTGCCTCCAGTTAACAATTCTGTATTTTATTCTTGAAAACTAGTTTTTGTTTTTGTTTTTTTTTTTGCGGTATGCGGGCCTCTCACTGCTGTGGCCTCTCCCGTTACGGAGCACAGGCTCCGGACGCGCAGGCTCAGTGGCCGTGGCTCACGGGCCCAGCCGCTCCGCGGCATGTGGGATCTTCCCGGACCGGGACACGAACCCGTGTCCCCTGCATCAGCAGGCGGACTCTCAACCACTGCGCCACCAGGGAAGCCCGAAAATTAGTTTTAAGAGTGTAGATCTCATGTTCAGTGTTCTTATGACAAAAAAGGTAGGAGCATGAGGAAGTTAGCAGGTGATGGATAAGTTTATTGACTGTGGTGATGGTATCACAGGTGAAAGCACATGTCCATACTAAACAAAGTGTATACATCAAATATGCTCATTTTTTATATATAACAGTTCTATCTCTATAAAGCCATAAATAAAATTGATCAGGTTACTGTAATACACTTATGCTAGGTTATTTTTTGAAAAGAGATTCCTATGCTTTAGATGTCAGCATACCAAGTGTTGGTATTTGCACAGCAAGGCTGAGGCTGTATTCTAAACGTCTAAAACCCTGACTTATTTCCCTATCCTCATGAAGGACAGCTGTATCTTCCATGGAATAGGATTATGGAGGCACCAAAGGCAAACTACTTTTCAATGGTTTCGACAAGTACTCAGTTACAGCACCATCATCCTGTTCCTCTGCGTAGAATAAGAGCAATAGGGACAAGCCCAGGGTTAAACCCTATTCCTTATCCCATTTAGGGCTCTGTTAAAGGATATTTTAAGGACATCCTCTACTATCATAAAAGAACTAAGCATCAGGTACCAGAAGCACAGAGGGCCCCAAACAAGATGAACCCAAGCAGACCTACATCAAGACATATTATAATTAAAATGGCAAAAGTTAAAGAGGAGTCTAAAGGCTGCAAGAGGAAAACAAAGAGTTAATTACTAAGGGAACCACATAAGGTTATCTATCAGCTGATTTCTCTACAGTAACATTGCAGGCCAGGAGGGAGTGGCAAGCTATATTCAAAGTCCTGAAGGAGAAAAACCTGCAACAGAGGGTACTCTACCCAGCAAGATTATCATTTAGAATAGAAGCAGAGAGAAAGAATTTCTCAGACAAGGAAAAACTAAAAGAATACACTAATACTAAACCTATCCTAAGAGAAATATTGAAATGTCTTCTCTAAATAGAAAAGAAGCAAGAATCTATAAGAAAGGAAAAGTCACAATAAGAAAAGCAAATATATAAAAGAATTGTAGATCACTTAAATAAGCCAGTACATAGATTAAAAAAAAAAATCAAAATTTTGTGGGGCTTCCGTGGTGGCGCAGTTGAGAGTCTGCCTGCCGATGCAGGGGACACGGGTTCGTGCCCTGGTCTGGGAAGATCCCACATGCCGTGGAGCAGCTGGGCCCGTGAGCCATGGCCGCTGAGCCTGCACGTCCGGAGCCTGTGCTCTGCAACGGGAGAGGCCACAACAGTGAGAGGCCCGCGTACCGCAAAAAAAAAAAAAAGTTGGTGAAAGTGATTATAGCCACAATGAACGGCAAAAGGATAAACATGAAGATGTAAACTAGGACATCAAAGTCACAAAATGTGGGTGAGGGGAGTAAGAAAATGTAGATTTTTTTTAGAATGTGTTTGAGCTGGGGGAGGAGGGATAAATTAGGAGCTTGGGATTAACAGGTACACACTACTATGTGTAAAATAGAGAAGCAACAAGGTCCTACTGTATAGCACAGGGAACTATATTCAAAACCTTGTAATAGACTATAATGGAAAAAAATCTGAAAAAGAATATCTATGTATGACGGAGTCACTTTGCTGTCCACCAGAAACTAACACAACATTGTAAATCAACTATACTTCAATAAAAAAAAATAATAAAAATAAAAGAACTAAGCAAGGCTTCTGGAAATGTATACCAACGGATTCACCAAATAATAAAATAAGTTCATTAGTTAAATAAGGTTGCTTAGTATTATCAAATCAGATGCCAGAGTTAGGCTGACAAGAATGCCTATTTGGGTGTTGGCGTGAGGATATTTTACTGTTTCTCTTGACAGTACCTGATGGGTAGGTTTAGCTGTGTCCTGAGGCCCCTGGGAACACAGTAGTAGTTCTGCATCATCCACACGAAGGAGGATTTCCTGTTTATTTAATTTTAGAGGCCACGTGACCAGATCAGCTAAGAACTATTCTGAAATCTTTAGATGTAAGGACTGTGTAAAACAGAACCATCTTAACATAATTAAACATGGAATTTGATGTCAGGAGGCCATTCCTCCCCACTCTGATTTCCTCAGTGACATTATGATAAAGGCAAAAGGTGCATTAAAAGCTTTGGATCTATATTGAGGTCGTAAAATCTCGCCCATAGACAGTTCCTGTCTGGGGATTCATATGCCAGAAATAGATCAATAAATGCTGTGAAAAGTTCTACACTATTTTCAATCAACTGCTCTATCAAGTATAAGTGAATGCTCGCTAGCTGGGACTGTTAAATTACAGTAGCTGGGAGTATTAAATTACAATACACTCAAATTAAATAATTTGTTTTCTATTTATTTTCTTGGGGAAATTAACTGAGAAATGAAATGTTAGACTTGCCTCGTTTTCCGGGTAAAATCCTGAAAATAAGCCCTGACCGACACCAACCCCAGATAGTTGCCCTTTCCCACCCCGCAGCAGATGCTGGATGGAGACTCTTACTCTTGGGCTCTCAGGGTGAACACCTGATATTGTAAAACTCTAGTGGGGGGACTTCCCTGGTGGCGCAGTGGTTAAGAATCGCCTGCCAATTCAGTGGACATGGGTTCGAGCCCGGGTCCGGGAAGATCCCACATGCCACGGAGCAACTAAGCCCAAGCGCCAGAACTACTGATCCTGCGCTCTAGAGCCCGTAAGCCACAACTACTGAAGGCCACGCACTTAGAGCCCGTGCTTCACAACAAGAGAAGCCACCGCAATGAGAAGCCCGCGCATCTCAACAAAGAGTAACCCCTGCTCGCCACAACTAGAGGAAGCCTGCACGCAGCCACAAAGACCCAACGCGGCCAAAAATAAATAAATAAATTTATTTAAAAAAAAAAAGACTCTAGTGGTGGCACAGAGTTTGCAGTCAGAGAAATGCCTTTCTCGTGGCAAAAGCCAGCTATTCCCAACTGACCAGAAATAAGACAGAAGAAGCAAATGCATCTTGGTATAGATGCCCACTCTTTGAAAACCTGTATAAATTGCTCTGAATGACAGAACATGGGCAGGTCTCTGTGGTCTTCAGGAAGGTGGCAGGTGGCTGGATCAAAATCAGGCCTAATAAGCGTCGCCAAGGTGAGGGGACCTTCAGAGCCACGCTCCATCTCTCCAACAGGAAGGATCACTTTCCAGGCAACTGGAAGATTAATCACACATTTCACAAAGGAGACACGAGGTTCGGTAATGTGAGACCTTGATTTACAATGGCCTTTTGATTTACTGCTGTGTCTTTTTCAACCGTGCTATTTAAAACACGCCTCATTTAAAAGCTCATGTTTAGGCAGTGTTTGGGGCTAAAGATTCACTCTATGCTAATAGGAAAATTAGTCTGTCTACACATAGTCCCAGATCTCCCAAGCCACGGGTCCAACGTCCAATAAAATTGCTTGCCAGGTGATAGATACTGGTTTTCTTCTGGGTAGTTACTCTTTCTTTGTCTTTTTTTTTTTTCAAATGCAGTTTAAATGTTATGGAAGCAACATAAGAAAAATGCTTCGTAGCAGCAGTCTTGCTGGGTGAATACAAATGATAAGTATTTTTAGAGGGGCCCATTTTTCAACAGTACGACACCATTCGTGCAGCTCTTTATCCTTCAGGGAACACTTGGAAACGCCTCGCTGGAGTCACGGGTAGCCTGCCAGGGAGATGCGGCCAGCACTCTCCGCGCTGACTCGCTCAAGCTCTGCCACCCCCGCACCAGCAAGGTGAGGGGCAACTGCAATTCTATGTCTATTGCACACCCTTCCTGCAGCCTCCTGGGATCTCGGGGACACTAAGTGAATTGATGTGTTTCTAAAAGCTTAGACTAGTGCCTGCCTCATGGCAAACACGCCATGAATGTGAGCCATGCTTATTGTGATTGATGTGGGAAAAATTAAAGTTCATTATGTGCTAAGTATCATTAGCACAAGAGTTTACTGCAAGACCACTGGATGATGTTTTATTTTTTTATTTTTTAGGGAGATGTTGGGGGTAGGAGTTTATTAGTTTATTTATTTATTTTTGGCTGTGTTGGGTCTTCGTTTCTGTGCGAGGGCTTTCTCTAGTTGTGGCAAGCGGGGGCCACTCTTCATCGCGGTGCGCGGGCCTCTCACTATCGCGGCCTCTCTTGTTGCGGAGCACAGGCTCCAGACGCGCAGGCTCAGTAGTTGTGGCTCACGGGCCTAGTTGCTCCGCGGCATGTGGGATCCTCACAGACCAGGGCCCGAACCCGTGTCCCCTGCATTAGCAGGCAGATTCTCAACCACTGCACCACCAGGGAAGCCCTGGATGCTTTTTTAAAGGACCTCTTAAAATTCTCCTGAAGAACTAAAAGTGTTGCAGTGTGGATAACTGAAATAATCAAAATGAGCCCGCAATTTCCCACGTGAACCTCGAGATCCAAGTGACTCGACCAGGGATTCCCAGCTCTGCTGCTGTGAACACTGAAAACCTCTCCACTTCAATCAACCAAGAAACAGGTGTTTTCTGAAGGCCTTTATGCCAGGCCCTGAGAAATCAGAAAAGTGTGACCCAGGTCCCCAGCCTTGGGGAAGACAAGCAAGGGCTGTCATGCAGGTGCTGGGGAATTCTGAGTGAGGGGGACATCTGGGGAAAGGCAAGGAGAGACTCAAGATCAATTTCAAAACAGAGGTCATATTTGGTTGGGGCTAAATGGGTGAGGCAGCGTCGCCACGAGCACGGGGGAAGGCGGCCCCACTAGGCAGAGGGAAGGACGAACAGGAAGCTGGGGTGTAGCTCTGTGGGCTCCGGGGACAGAGGGAGAAGGAGCCACCTGAAATGCACGGCGGTGCTGTCTGCGCACCACCCCTGCCTCTGGGGAGTCATCCATCCTCGGCTCTGGAGCGCATCTCCTGGGGTCCTCACGCAGTCGTCATCCGCACGGTGGTCCATTCTCCTGGGCACACGAGGGCTTCGGGAAACAGAAGGAATGGAATAGGACCCCCACCCTCCTTTTCCCAAACTGTGTGTGTGTGTGTGTGTGTGTGTAAGAAAGAGTTTGGGGCTGAGGGAGGAGGAAACCAAGTTCGGGTTTAGAAAAATTAAGAAGAATACTCTCCCTTGGTTACTTCTGGATCGTTGTTTGATTATTAGCAGCAGGTTTTGTTTCTTTTGACTACTCTGTTAAGTTGGAATCTTCCAGAAGCAGACCCTGAGACGAGGATTTTAGTGCGTGAGGTCTGGTTGAGGACCGACGCCTGAAGTGCGCTGGGGACGTGGGGAGCTGGCCCAGGACGCGAGCGCCCGGAGGAGGCTGTGCGCAGCTGCACGCGGTGCGCATGCCCAGCAGCCTTCCGAGTCCGGCGAGGAAGAAGACGTGGTGGCCCGAGGGCTATGCCCTGGGGGTACCCACCCTCCAGCCCTCAGCCCACCTCCCCGCCCCAGCAGGACCGGAGAGAAAGCCCCTTGCTCCAGGACGCCCCAGGTACCTGCTGCGTGGAGGACACGGGGAGGAACAGACAACAGTGTCTTCTACAACCTTCTTTATCAAACTTTTTGATATTATCTGGAAATGTGACTTTGAACTTCTCATAGTCAAAAGGAAACTATTTTCATTTAGAAAAAATAAAACATGCCTGGTTGGGACTTCCCTGGCGGCCCAGTGGTTAAGACTCCCCCTTCCAATGCAGGGGGTGCGGGTTCGAGCCCTGGTCGGATAGCTAAGATCCCACATGCCTGGCGGCCAAAAAACCAAAACGTAATACAGAAGCAATATTGTAACAAATTCAATAAAAATTGTCCACATCAAAAAAAAAATCTTAAGAAAAAAATATGCCTGGTTGTTGTTATATTCCCAGGGTTTCCTAAGGAAGACAGTGTCTGCATTTAGTCTGTGATCTGAGCGATATGGAAGGGCTGGTGCCTGTAGCCAGTGGTGATACTAAGTAGCATTTAGGCAATTTGCAAGAGCCGCATTCAAGGTTTTTTGTTTATGTTTTTTCTTTTTTCTGTTTTTTTTTCTTTATTGTACGTATGGGAGGTTTTTTTGCATTCAAGTTTTACTAGTTTGCTCTAATATAAGCAAAATATAGTATAATCAAGATAAGTATGATAGCCATCTAGAAAGACAAAGAGATTTAGAAGCACATGTAAAAACAGCAGACATCCTCGGTCCCATCTCGCCAGTCACAGTCCACACAATGCATTAGGCTGGATGGCCTCATGCGAGAATATTCGTGGGAAACAAACCTCATCTAAGGTTGCCCTGCATGGATACAGGACTGCCTGACCATAAAGCCTGCTGTAAAATCAACAACAAAAGAGACAGTAATAAAAAGTAATGAGAAATTTTACATAACTAACGAAATAGGCTTAACTTTTGCAGAGAAGGTAAAGTGTCCCTATGTCGGAAATGTACCTACGTTCAATGCAAGAGCATTTAGGTAATGTGCACTCCATATAGGAGAAGCATCTCCAGATAATAGAAAAACACAATGAAAATGGGGAGAAGTATATAGAAAGAACAGGAAGAGCTAATGAAAATTAACGACGCATCTGAACTACAGCCAGAGGTGGATGTAACTTTATGTTACTCAAATGCATAAGCACTGACAGATGCAGGCCACGCCAGGGAACAAAGGTTTTGTAAGGACTTTGGTAATCGGGAATGAAATTGATAACCACAGTGAAAGCCACGACATTAATAAAGAAGGGATCAATGACACAGACAAATATATTTACAGATCATTGCCTAACTTGAGGCCTGCAAAGACCCAGATGTATCACTGCCTTCAAATTTATTTATAGATCAGTGTCTTAATGTGATGAATAGTTGGCTTATAAACTAAAAATACTGAAAATCTCAACATATAACTATGACTTTTTTCCCTTTCCTTTACTGGGCGGAGATGTCAGTGCAGGTCTGTGACCCAGGGACAGCTCCATAGTCATCTGTGAGTGGTGTCACATGGTGAGCCTAGCCTGCAGCTAACGGAATAAACCACACACTCCCGTCCAGAGGACAAGCTCGGCTCAGGCCCAGTTTCACTGGAGCCCCTCCCATGGGGCATCCTTCTTCCCAGTCCAGTCTGACCCCCTTGCTCTTGCTTACCTGGCCCCTGTCCCTCTTGGCTCGGCTGCACCACTGATAATTAACGTAGCAAAAGGAGAAGACGGAGGACGTGCCGGCTGTGAAAGTTCATTTTGGCCCCAGTAGGATCTGAAGGCGTTTACTCATTCATTCATTCACTCATTTGTTCACTGCCTACTGCGTGAACTAGCCCCTGGGGGATAGAAACACGCTGCAGGAAGTTGAAGTAGAATCTGAGCTGCAAGACGCAGACACAGAGGAGACCACAGAATTCCTCTAAGACGAAGGTTACATAGAGCAGTAGGCAGGGAAACTGCTCCAGCAAAGGTGCCTCGTGCAGCAGAAGACGGGTGTTCCAGCCAAGGGCGTGTGGGACGCCAGGGAGGCCAGACCCAGCAGCCCTGGAGGAGGGGGCAGGGAGGGGACGAGGGGGCAGGGGGGTGGACCACAAGGGCTGAAGCGAGCGCCCAGGCTGCCAGTGGGTTGGAGAGGACCAAGGTAGGGCCCCGGCACTGGGGCAGTGGCCATAAGGGTGGAGAGGAAAGAGCCGACAGGCCTGGGTCTGACTGAATGTTCTCCATCAGGGTCAGTGGGAGGGCTGCTGGGGAGGAAGTCTGGGTGGTGAGGATGCTGAAGAAGAGGGTCGCTGACCTCTCACCTATCAGATGGGCAGAGAGGAACAGCTGGGATGGGTCACCGAAGGGGAGGTGTGGGGGACAGGCGCTCACACTCTCAATTTTAGCACGGGTTGGCACAGCTTTGGGGTTGGAAATTTGGCATTATCTGTTAATTCAAAAATATGTGTTTATACACTTTCCCTAAGCCATTTCTAGGATGATAACCTTGTGAAACCCTTGCACGGTCCTGTGCGCACATACACACACACACACACACACACACACAGAGGGATGTTTGCTGTGGCATTTTTTAATAGTGCAAAATACACATAGATGTTTTTAAAAGGAAACAAATATTCACCATTAGCAGATTGGTTACATAAATTATGCCCATAAGGCCGTTGAAAAGAGTGAGGGACCCAGAATCGGCGGTTCTCAGGTGTTAATGTGCTGGAGAGGCTGCCGGGATCCTGGAAGGCTGATAAATGCAGATTCTGGCCCAGGGCGTCTGGGCAGGGCCCGTGATGCTGCGTTTCCAACAGGCCTCCAGGCAACGCTGCTGTCGAGACATAGATTTCTGACGTGGGGAAAAAAACCTGAGCTGTATCATCAAGAGCAAAAGGGAAACTGCAAAGCGATGCGTCCTATTTTGGTAAAGAGTAATCGTAATGCAAGTTAATGTATGCCTTGACTATCTGGAAGGAAATGTATTTCTGGGAGGAAGAGCTTGAGGTGGGCTTCCCGTTTCTACATTACACATTTAACTACGATATTTCTGGGGTTTACGGTGAGCATGAATTATTTTTGTACCAGAAAAAACAATATCTTAAAATAAGCAATCAATAAATTGACACATTGAAACAAAAAGTTTGTGAACCTGAGCATTATGGACTGAATGTTTATTTCCCCCCAAATTCATATTTTTAATCCAAACCCCCAAAGTGAAGGTGTTAGGAGGTGGGGTCTTTGCAAGGTGATGAGGTCATGGGGGTGAAGCGCTGATGATGGGATTAGGCCTTTATAAATGGGACCCCAGGGAGCTCCCTCCCCCCCTCCCCCAGGGCTGGAAACAGCGAGAAGACAGCCATCGCTGAACCAGGAAGCGGGTCGCCACAGACACTGGATCTGCCGGCACCCTGTTATTGGACTTCCAGCCTCCAGAACCATGGGGAACGAATGTCTGAAGTTTCAGCCGCACAGGTCATGGTGTTCTGTTATAGGAGCCCAAACGGACTAAGACACAGAGTGAAAGGTTACACTTCAACTGTATATCATATTACTCTTAATAGAGCATTCGTGCTATTATTTTAAAGAGCTGTCAGCAACCAGCAGTTTTTTCCAGGCTGGGGAACAAGTGTCTGATGCAACAGCCTCTGTCTGCCCATCAATTCTGATCCACCTCAGTCAGCCCCGCCAGCTGCGGGGCCATTGCTTCAAAACGCAGCCCCGTTCCAGTTACCGCCCCCCCAGCCACGGGTCCACCCAGAACACCGCACCGGCTCCCCACTGGTCCCAGCATCAACACCAGGCCTGGCCTCGCCCACTTCTCCAGCCCCTCTTGCCCACACACACACGCACACACATGCCAGCATTCTGCCCTACTACCTGCCGTGGGCCCTCTGTTGCACATGCGTCAGCCCCTGTGTCATTCATGGACTGTTCCATGATTGCAACCAGATGCTAAAGCCTCCTGTTCCTCCCCAGCCAGCCCCTTTCACCAGGACCAGGGAAAGGTACCAGCCGTCCAGCGCCCTCACGCCTGCAGACCCCTCCAGGCTCGGAGAGACACAGCTTCTCCAAGTGCCAGGCAGCCAGAATCGCTGCAAAGTCCTCCTTCACGTTAGGATCTTGGGGTTGAAAAAGAACCCCAAGATTTGCCCACATCAATCCGCCACGAAGTCTTCGAAGTCGTGGCTTCAGAGCAAAGAAACTTCTGAGCAAGCTTGGTCCCAGGTTGGAGCAGGTGCAGAGGATTCTGGAAGCTGGCTGCCTCCGCGCAGCTGCTGGGGGCCAGACCCCTTCTTTCAGAGCCCCCGGCAGGAATGAGTGAATGTAATTCATTTGGTTCCTGTTAAAACAGGGTAGCTGCTATTAGCACCAGAGAAGTTGCTGAATGAGAGAGAGGCACAGGCTGCAGGGCTTTACCAGGAACGAGAGCCTGGGGAGACCTGGGGGGGCGTGTAGCCCACAGTGCTCACTCCTTCCCTCTCCCTCCCGGCAGGGATCAGCCACATCCTCGGCCAGGGCCCGGGAGGAGGTGCTCAGGAAGGCGGGGGGGGGGGGCGCGCCCCGGGACCCCCCCTCCTGCTTCTCGCCCCAGGCCTGGGGGCTCCGGCTGGGAGACGCTTCCTCCCCGTCACTTCACTCCAGGAGCTGAGGACACAGTGGTCTGGGGAGCTCTCCATGTAGAGCGGATCAGACACGGCTCACGGCTCAGCCTGCGATGGAGCGGTTAATACTCCAAACGAGCCCTCACACGTAGTCACGTGAGGAGACCACAGCCCCAAAGTGCAGCTGATGAAGAGGGACAGACCAGAAACCAAGAGCCCCGCAGAGCTGCTTAGGGAGAACAGGGGGGATGGTGTCAGTTCTATTGTGGAACAAAAGAAAGAAGTTAATTTTTAAATCTCACTAATTTTATTTTACCTCTCCCAAAACCTTCCCTATTTATCTTTTTTTTTTTTTTTGGCCGCGTTGGGTCTTCGTTGCTGCACACGGGCGGCGAGCAGGGGGCTACTCTATAGTGGAGCATGGGCTCTAGAGCGCAGGCTCAGTCATTGTGGCGCACGGGCTTAGTTTCTCCGCGGCATGTGGGATCTTCCCAGACCAGGGCTTGAACCTGTGTCCCCTGCATTGACAGGAGGATTTTTTTTTTTTGCATTACGCGGGCCTCTCACTGTTGTGGCCTCTCCCGTTGCGGAGCACAGGCTTCGGACGTGCAGGCTCAGCGGCCATGGCTCACGGGCCCAGCTGCTCCACGGCATGTGGGATCTTCCCGGACCAGGGCACGAACCCGTGTCCCCTGCATCGGCAGGCGGACTCTCAACCACTGCGCCACCAGGGAAGCCTGACAGGAGGATTCTTAACCACTGCGCCACCACGGAAGTCCCTTCCCTATTTCTCTTAAGAGGCTTGCAGGTATTAAACAAAGGGAAAACAAAGTCATCCTAGGAAGAGCTTGCCTGTACCTTTGAGATGCAAATGTCCTATCTGGTTTTCTCAGGAACCCTTATCTCTGCCATCTTTTTATTTTTTTTATCTTTTTAAACTGTCTTCCTTTATTTGTTTATATTTGCAATATGACACAGAACCTCAGCACGAACACACGCACACTCAAGCCAGCTTGGGGAGAGGGAGCTGGGACAAGGTCACTTGGCAGCTGGGCTGGAAGGACTCCAGCCAGACCCCCGCTCCAGAGTCCGAGGGAGATGGGGGGGGTCTCGGTGAGTGCGTCAGGGCCCTGAGGGAATGTCACCAGGGAGGCCCCCTGGGACTAGGACCCCCAGCTCCCTCCCACAGAGCTGGCTGGGCCAGGTGGAGGGTCTTTTAGCTCCAGCCTGGGTCAAAGTGCAGGGTCCGAGGCAAGGGGATTTGGGCAAAGGCACGAGCCCCACTTAGGCCCTCCCCCAAGGTGGACCTTTGAGTTGAAAGGCCGAGTGTGGGTGTGGGCGTCTGCACCGGAGGGTGGGTGGGCATGGTGGGAGGGGAGGGTGGGTGGCAGCCTCAGGACCCTCACCACAGCGGCCCCCGTGGGACAGGGTGAAGGTCCAAGCTGCCGCCGCCCAGCCCTGCTTCCTTCTGGCTCCCTGCCTGCCCACTCTCTCCCCCCTCGAGATATATACATATATAATGTAGGTCTCTCTGTCTCTCTCTCCTTTCTCTCTATTCCACTCTATCTTTATTCTAGGAGACAAAACTCCAGAATTTCTTTTCTCAGTGCAAATGGGGGTGGGTGGGGGTCTGCCATCTTTTTAAATGCAAATTTTAATAGAGTAACTTACAACTTTACTTGTCAAGGATAAATAGAAATCCTAAATGTCTTTTCTGTAAACACTAGTACAAAGGGTTTAGCCATCTGGATAGGTGACCTTGATTTGTTCCATCTACCAGAAGCCCAATTTGAATCCAACCCCTTGTAACTGATGGGTTTTATGTTGTACCTGACTCAGGACTGAAATTTTGGAATGGGAGCTATGAGGCCTCTGTGTTGGTTTGTGTGTTCACATGTATCTATACATGTGTTGTCAGTGTATGGTATTGCCAAAAATTAATTCGTAAAAGAGCTCTACTTAATTGGCTTTTTTAAAAAATTAAGCACTTATGTATACTCAGAAAATAATCTGGCCAGAATGAATTCCAGGTCCATGTCATCTGGAAAATATTCAGTACTAAACTGATATCTGATACTGGAGGAGGCTTGAGCTTGTTGGTTTCATTAACATAGACATGTCTTTAGAGTCATCAATGTTGAGTATAACACTTCTGTTGTACCTTGGTTTACTGAAGGTCAAATAAAACCTTTATCTGTTATAAATTTGTCAACAAGAAAAGTAACTCAATGTGGAATAAAAAACGTGTAAGGAAAGTAAGATGTATGTTTTCAGTAAAAGAAGGTAGGAGGAATGAGAAAAAAAATACTGAAAAGAGTTGTGCATGATCAGGATTTTTTTTTTTTTTTTTTTTTTGCGGTACGAGGGCCTCTCACTGTTGTGGCCTCTCCCGTTGCGGAGCACAGGCTCCAGACGTGCAGGCTCAGCGGCCATGGCTCACGGGCCCAGCCGCTCCGCGGCATGTGGGATCCTCCCGGACCGGGGCACGAACCTATATCCTCTGCATCGGCAGGCGGACTCCCAACCACTGCGCCACCAGGGAAGCCCATGATCAGGATTTTTTAAGATTGGATTAAATTTAGTTGGGTAAGTGGATTTTGTTGGGAGTGGGCTGGGACAAGACTCGATTTGGTTTCTCCCTCCAAAGTTTTCTTGAAATGCTGCTTTTAATAACAAATAGTATGAGCTTCTTTGCCTTTAAGTGATCTGTATTTGCTTTTGAGATCTTTTGTAACTTTGGTTAAGGAATAAGTATTGTCTCACAGTGACCTATGATCTTATTTGACCAAGTGTTTTAAAACTTTTTGACAAACTTCCCAAATATCAAATTTTAGTTAAGTTTTTTTTTGAATTCCAGCTAACTTTGAGGTACTTTAGAGGGCCCCTGAGGTATCTTAAAGAGAAATATTTAACTAGGATTATTTGGTATGTTAAGTTAAATGTAATCATTCGTAATCCTGCTTATTGTAACCATGTTTCTTTATCGATTACACTGTAATCAGATGTTTGGGGTTTTTTTAATTAATTAATTTTTGGCTGTGTTGGGTCTTGGTTGCTGTGCACAGGCTTTCTTTTTGGTTGTGGCAAGTGGGGGCTACTCTTTGTTGTGGTGCGCAGGCCTCTCATTGCGGTGGCTTCTCTTGTTGTGGAGCACAGGCTCTAGCCGTGAGTGCTTCAGTAGTTGTGGCCTGCAGGCTTCAGTAGTTGTGGCTCGTGGGCTCTAGAGAGCAGCTTCAGTAGTTGTGGCACACGGGCTTAGCTGCTCCGGGGCATGTGGGATCTTCTCTGACCAGGGTTCGAACCCGTGTCCCCTGCATTGGTGGCGGATTCTTGACCACTGCGCCACCAGGGAAGCCCTGTAATCAGATGTTTAACCATGCCCTTTAAGTCCTTTGTTATTTATAGCTATTTTTGTACTCTGATGCTGTTACAAAAAGTGCTTCATCACCAAGGAGATTCATAGAAAGGCTATGGAAGCAGTTACAACAGTTTCACACCAAGATGATGGCTATGCAAGGAATACAGCCCATACTGACTTAAAACAAGGAGCTGTCCTGCCCCTGGGGCCCCTAGATCAGGCACCCAGAGATTTTTACTCCCTGACAGGCAGGGTCAACGCCCCTACCCAGGCTTGAAGCAGTTACAGAAGACGGACCATTGCCCTTCAGCTTCCCATAAGAATATGGGAGTAAAATCTCTGCGGGGTGGGGCGGGGATGAAGCAGGAGGGGAGGGGGCAGGGCACAAGAATGACATAGCCTGAGGACATGACATAAACTGATTAGAACCAAATGGGTCCAAGATGGCGGACAAGTCGCCTTCCACTAGACCTTGAGCCTCAGTACACGCTTACCGTAACACATGAGCAAGCTAAATGACACACCCACAGGCACCACGACAGTTCCAAAGTCAGCCGTAAGTATCAAAAAGTGGGCGGTGGCCCAAATCCTGGAAATCCCCACCCCTTCCTAAAATAGCTGGAATATTCCTCTCACTCATTAGCCTATGAAATTATGCACCCCCATAAAAACTGACAACACCATACCCTGGGGCCTTTCTCACCTTCTGAGGAGTGTGTTTCTCTATAAATAAATCCACTTCTTACCTAAAAAAAAAAATCTGATTAATTTTATGACAGCCCTGTGGGACGGGCACTCTGATCACCCCACTCTGCAGACGGGGATGCTGAGTCTCAGTGGGTTGAGCAGGTCACACAACAGTGAGGTCAGGGTCTGAACCGAGCCCGGAGCCCTGGCTTGAACTTCCATCCAGGTGTCACTCTGGTCCCTCCAGGAAGATTTTTTTGCTGGTCACCATTAAGCCCTGACTACTGTTGGTCCCCAGCTCCCAACTTCCCGTCTGTTGTATTCATTTCCCAGTACAAATCACCCAGTTGACAAAACACCACAAACCAGGCAGCTTAAAACAGACATATAGGGGCTTCCCTGGTGGCGCAGTGGTTGAGAATCTGCCTGCTAATGCAGGGTACACGGGTTCGAGCCCTGGTCTGGGAGGATCCCACATGCCGCGGAGCAGCTAGGCCCGTGAGCCACAACTACTGAGCCTGCGCGTCTGGAACCTGTGCTCCGCAACAAGAGAGGCCACGATAGTGAGAGGCCCGCGCACCGCGATGAAGAGTGGCCCCCACTTGCCACAACTAGAGAAAGCCCTCGCACAGAAACGAAGACCCAACACAGCAAAAAATTAAAAACAAAAAAAAACCCCCAGACATATAGAGTCTCGGTCCTGAGGCTGAGAGTCGGAAATCAAGGTGTAGGCGGGGTGGGTCCCTCCGGGTGGGTCCCTCCCAGGGCTGCAGGACAGGACCTGCTCCAGGCCTCCTCCAGCTTCTGATGTGGCCGCAATCCTTGGAGTCCCTGGGCTCGAGGAGCATCTCCGCCATCACTGCCTCGGGCATCGCATGGCCTTCTACCTGTGTGTGAGCTGTGAGCCCCAATTTCCCTCTTAAGAACACCTGTCTTTGGATGTAGGGCCTGCCCAATCCAGCAAGGCCTTCTCCTAACTTTGCATCTGCAAAGGCCCTATTTCCACACGAGGGCACGTCCACAAATTCCAGCGGACTTGAACTCGAGCGTGGGGGTGGGGTACCAGTCACCCCAGGGGCGCGGCTGTCCATGGACCGGTAATCAGGGAACATCATCCCAGGGAATCCCAGCAATCCTAATAAGGGACAGGTGCGTCATTACGCGGAGCTCGGAGGGACCGGAGGTTGAGTGAAAGGAGCAGTGAGCTCAGGACCAAGCTTCCCGTGAGCAACACGCAACAACACACCGCGTGGCTCCCATGGCTCCACCCGCGCTCCACCCGCACAGGCGTCCGCAAGGATCCACCCCCACCCCTACCCCTACCCCTACCCCGTAAGCGCGGTTACTACTCTGGAACGTCGTTAGGAACCTTCTTTACCATAATCTCTAAAGTTTTCGTTTTTAAACGAGAATGTATTTGTGCTCATTCGGAAGTTAAAGTTTACAGCTTTTTAAGAGCAGGCACCGTTTGATGCCATGCGGCTCCCTGCGCTGCCGCCCTCCCGCCAGCAGGGGGCGCCGCCCCGCCCCGCGCAGCGCGCCGCTCTCCGCCCGGAAGTCTGGCCCCGACCGGAAGTCGCGCGTCGGCGCGTCTTGGAAAGTAGTGGCGTCTACGAGAGCTGCTTCCCTGTTCTCGAGCGGTTTCCGGGGGCACATGGCCCGCGGGAAGCGCCGAGCCGGGCGCGGGCCGCGCTGCGGGCCTGGGGGCGGCGGGGAGGGGCCCCTGAAGCGGCTAAAGCTAGCAGTGGAGGAGTTCGTGCAGGCGACCTCGGAGGGCGAGACCCCCGGCGGCCGCGAGGAGTCCCGGGCTCATGGACGCGTGCGCCCGGGCGGGAGGAAAAGCCGCAGGGAGCTGAGGAAGGAGAAGCGGCACCTGAGGAAGGCGCGCCGGCTCCAGAGGACGGCCGGCCCCGCGCAGGGCCCGGGCCCGGGCGGCGGCGGAGCCGGGGGAGCGAGCGGCCCCCGGGCGGAGGCGACGCAGGAGGAGGATGGCCAGCCGTCCCCACGGCGGGCCTCGCGGCCGTCCGAGGGGCTGCGGCCTCCCCCGGTTCCGGCCAAGGCCGGCCAGGCCCAGGCCAGGGATCCCCTCGGCAGGGCCAAGGCCCCCGCAGCCGCCGCCGCTGCCCGGAAACGGGCACTTCTGGCGGCCAACGAGGAGGAGGACCGAGAGATCCGAAAGCTGGAGCGGTGCCTCGGCTTGAACAAGCGCAGAAAGAAGGGCGACGGAAGCTCCGTGCCTCTTAGCTTTGCCCGCGATGGGCTCGACTACATCCTGGGAGCCCTGGACTCTGGGAAAAGTAGTGGTTGGTATGAAAGCAGCAGTGAGGAGGAGGAGGAGAATGCGGGACAGACACTCCCCGAAGGTGACACCGAGGACGAACGGGAGGAGCAGGATGTGGAAGACGAAGGCGAGCGGGAAGCAGACGCGGGAGCGCAGAGCGAGGAGGGGGGCCAGCAGGATGCAGGAGAGGGACAGCTAGAAGCCGGAGGAGCGGAAGGGAGAGCGAAGGAGGAAGGGAGGAAGAAGAGAGTCCGTTTTGCCGAAGATGAAAAGAGGAGTGAAAGTTCCGCAGAGGATGTTGACGCAAACGATACGGTATTAGATTGTGAACAATCTGAGTCCTCTGGGATTTCCTTCAGAATAACGGGTGGGGGCAGAGCATGGGACAGAAGTGACACAGTTGATGTATTGATAATTGTTTGAGCTGAGCGTGGGTCTGTCGGGTTATTTAAATTTCCACAATAAAGAGACAGGGAGAAAACATCCCTGGAGACCTTTGTATCCCAGGGACTTGCCGGCCGTTCCCACCGTTGTCCCAAGGCCACAGCCTCCAAACCTGACTTTGACTCCCCTCCCCCAAGCTTTGTTCCCACCTCCCGTGTACCCTGGGGACTCCTGCTACGCCCCTGCGTCCCCTCTGCCCACACCTAGTCCTTTTTCTGTCCAGCTGCTCCTGGAGTGGATCCTTCTAAAACACAGAGCTGATCTCCGAGACTCCCTTGGATACAGTCTCACACTGACGACCAGATTTAGAACCCACAGCAGAGCAGCAAGGCCTCACGCGCCGACCCCTTGCCTGTTAAAACAGGTTTACCTGCACACGCACGTTGAAGGCGGCCTTGTGGCATTGCTTGTGTTTCCTTCTCCACTTCTCACCATTTCGCCCTTCTGCCTCTGAGTGTATTATTTCTTGTCTGCAAGGCCTTTCCTCGGTTTCTCCCTGTTTGTGTTTATCTGTTAAGGTCAGACATCTTTGGGGATCTTTCCCCTCCTGAAGGATATGGAGGGTCTTTCATTTCTGTCCTTGGTGTCTTAGCACCTGGCACTCTGTGAGCAGTGCTCAAGTGCTATCAGTTTTCTCTTAGCACTTTAAGTTTTGACCGTTTCCCAAGTCTCTTTCATAGCCTGTGGAGGTGTAACTGACATACTAACGGGTGTCTCAAGATTAAGTTTCTGTGTATGAAAATGTGCTTTCTCCAGCTAAGCTTAAAGCCTGACAGCAAGGAGCACACCTTACAGATGTCTGTCTCCTAAAGGCTTGTCAGGGAGTGTTGGTCGGTGGTGATGACTTGTAATCCTCTCAGTTGAAAATCTAGAAAATAGTGAGCAGTGGGTTGATTTTGATTTTATCATGTAAATTTAGATATTGGTTTTGAGAGGTTTGAAATTACTTTGGACCGCTTTTTCTCCAAAACTGGTGATGCACTTAATTTAGGTGTTTGTGTGCTGCCGTGCCTACTGTGAACTGAGGCTGGCAGAAGTGTAGAATACAGGGCTCTGTCGGGTAGACAAGGGGGCGGGGTGCGCAGCCAAGTCTGAAGAGTTACAGAGGGAAAAGTGAGGTGGTGAAATGTAGTGTTGATGTTAATGTAAATAATGATGTCCATCGTCCGGGCCGTGGCGTGCGTGTCCAGGACTAGGGTGAGCACTTGGGAAATAGCTGATGCTCATGAAGCAGCCGTAGTCAGTAGTGACAGGCTCTCCCAGTTCTTGGGAATTTAATATCTAAGTGTGAGTGTAGCAAGGGGAAAGGTGGGGTGTAGTCAGTGTACTTTTTTTGTAATTTATTTCTGTCCTTTCAAGCAGAGTCTTTGTGAAAATGGTGGAAAGTACATCCCACCCCACGTGAGGCGAGAAGAGGAGACAGTGGATGCCCAGAAAAAGGAAGAACTAGAGAGGCTCAAGAAACAGGTCAAAGGTCTGATTAACAGGTAACCTCGAGGCAGTGTGTTGTGTCAATTCAAGAGGTTGTCTCTTTTCTGAAAACACAGGAATCGTTCTGGGAATTAAACCAAAGCCTGCATTGCCTTTTTTTTTTAAATTTCTTTTTAGTTAAAACACTCTTCTAGGTACATCCTGGAATTTTACTGAACGTACCATTTGATGTTCAGAGTTAGCACAGCTACAGTGCATGTACGTCCTCCCATCCCCACCCAGCAGAGCCCTTATCTCCATGGTAGGAAATAAAAGATTTTTGTGCCAGCAGAAAATGGAAACGTTGGGATTGTTTCCAACAGTACATACGGATGTGCTAACGGTGGTTCCCTCCCTCTGCCTGGGGAGATCAGGTAAGGATATCAGTGGAGTATCCTCATCACAGTCTCTGTGGTCTTGAAGGGAATCCTGCATGTGCCTTACTGTGGCTGCATTTCAGCTGGAAGGACCGCAGTTAATGTTATTTGAAGATTCCAGAAGATTCTGTGTTATGTACATATATACTGGATTATTGGGACAGAATAAGAATTGTTCATGCATCAAATACATACACAAAAGAGGATCTATTGGAAGTATTAATAACTTTTTCAGTTTTTTTTAATTGACCTAATAAAACACTTCTTGATTTGAAACAGCACTGTCGCTCTGTCTTTCCAACTGTCTGCAGGCTGAGTGAGCCGAACCTGGCCTCCATCAGTGGCCAGCTGGAGGAGCTGTACATGGGCCACAGCAGGAAGGACATGAATGACACTCTGACGGGCGTCCTCCTGAGCGCCTGCGCCCCGGACGCGGCCATGCCCGCCAGGCTGGTGATGGAGCATGTCCTCCTGGTCAGCATTCTTCACTGCACAGTTGGCATCGAGGTAGGGCTGCCTCTCTCCAGCCATTAGCTGTCCAAGTGCTGCTTGTGTCAGTGATCAGCTGACACGGCTCAAGGCCACCTTGTCTGTATTGTATCATCCTAAACCACGCTCGGCAGCTATGTGATGTTGGCCAACTTCTGCTTTTGCGCTTGGTCCTCTCTGACATGACCTTATTGTCTGTTAGTTCTGTCCCTCTGGACTGACATCGTGGACTTGCCTTCATCTTCTCTGTATTCCCCACGGTAACAGTGACTGTTTCAGGTGTTCAGAGCACAGGGCTTTGTGTTGGGCGAGAGGCCATCAGAATGTGAGGTAAAACTGGGCATGAAGCAAGGGGACACATGACAGTGCCTGGGCTTGGAGCCTTGGTGCCCCTGGGTGGGCCACAGACCTGCCCGTGTCTGTGAAGTGGGGCCTTTGTCGGGATTCAGTGGACAGCGTGTCTAAAGCACCTCCTGTGCGGTGCCTGGTACCCAGTAGGTGCTGCTGAGGAAATAGGATCCCCGTGCCATCCGGCCCGCCCCATGTTCTTGGTCCTTGGTCAGTGACCCTTGTGTTGGCATCAGGGAGGCCCACCTCGTCCCGGGTCCTCTTCTATCACCTCCCACAGTGAGATCATAACCTTCCTGGTCAGCATCCACTCCCTCCGTGTGGCTGCTTGCAGGGTTGTTGAGGGACATCGGCCTGGTTACAGGACTTTACACGAAGGTAGACACATGAGTGGGTGAGTAGGCCAGCGAGGTGTGATTTTCCAGACGACCTTCATATTCACCAGAGAACTTGACAATCCCTTAGGATCTTTACGTGGGACAGTATCTTTTAGTGGTGGTGTTGAGCTTCTCTGCCTTCTGATTGCCCTCCTCCCAAGAACAGGCCTTGGCAGCAAAATGTCACTGCAAGTCTGATCCCCTGGTGTAAGTCCTTGGGACTCCCAGCAGGATGAGTGGGGCAGGTATTTACTTAGCCCCACTTTGCAAACACAGCAAAGCCCTTGAAGGCCGGGCTGTGGACGGTCCCCGGGGCCCTGCCTCCCCCTGCCGCGCACTCTTCACACTCCTCCCACTTTTGTAGGACTTGCTCACGATTATGGTCTTGAAAACCATTTGGGGTCTTACAGAGTGGCCCTGTCCGGGGCTTACTTTAAAGAGCACAGACTTGCTAGAAGGCCTTCTCCTTCCATCTGCTAGAGGCTCAGCAGTGAGGGCAGTGCTGGGCGGGGAGGCCAGCCACCTGGCGACCTGCCTGCCCACCCTCCCCTGGGGGCTTGGTCTGGCGGCTTCAGGCTGGGAGCGTGTGCAGGAGCCTGGCTACAGGAGTGCTCACCAAGGTGGTGCTTGTGAGCCTCTGTGTGGCTGGAGTTCCGCCCTTCCTCCCACTGCAGCCTCCGTCACCCTCCCTAGAGAAACCTCTGGGCCACGATCTTCTCCTCTAGCCGAGGTCATATTGTAAGAGCTTTCTGTCAAAATTTTATTGAAATTTATTTTTATTTATCTGTGTATTTGGCTGGGTCGGGTCTTAGTCACAGCACGTGGGATCTTCATTGCAGCGCGCGGGCTTCTCTCTAGTTGTGGCGCAGGAGCTCTGGAGCACGGGCTTACTTGCCCCACGGCATGTGGGATCTTAGTTCGACCAGGGCTTGAACCCGTGCCCCTGCGGTGGAAGCGCGGAGCGCTAACCGCTGGACGGCGGGGAAGCCCTGTAGGTTACAGTGATTTCACCCAGCCCGCACTTCTGCTGCTGCTCACAGATGAACCATCCCCGTCAGAAGCTCGATCAGCTGCTGTTACACAGAAGGTTGATCTTTCCCATCCAGTGAGTGGCCACACCCTCTAATTCTGTCGCTGGGTGACTTTTGGGCCCGGTCCGCCTTCAAGGGTCCAGCACGGCTGCGGGGATCCGCGTCCCCGTGTCTCAGCTGGAGAGTCGCCATCGCTCTGACACCGCCGGGTGCCCACTCCCGTCTTCTCCCTCCAGGCCCAACCAAGCTGGAGAAGTGAGCCGTGTTAGATAGTAGTGCATTTTTAGAGATACGGATGTGCCCTTAACATTCTTAAGGATTTCATTTTTCCAAGGAACCAGAATGGCTGCAGGCCAGAAACAGCATCTCGTTGATTTTAAGGACAAGAAGGTGCACTTCGAGGGAAGGTGTGCGCCTGGCACCCTGCTCTGCGTCGTGTGTGGTGTGTTTTCCTCTGTAAACCCCTGGGCACTCAGACTTGTGTTTTTAGAGGTTTTGCCCTGCTGGAGTTCGTATCCTGCCACATGTACGTTTTATGTGTTTATTTTAAAAGTACTAATTCTTTCAACATGCGTTGAAGTTAAAAGAAGGACCCCTGAGAATGACTTGCTAACTTGATTCTTACACGTTTGCAGTAATGTTTTTTCTGTTCTTCATCCAGGTCGGTGCGCACTTTTTGGAGGCTGTGGTGAGGAAGTTTGCTGACGTCTATAAAAGCGGATGTGACGGGAAAGAGTGTGACAACCTGTTCGCCATCATCGCCCATTTATATAACTTCCGCGTGGTGCAGTCTCTCCTCATCTTTGACATTTTGAGAAAACTTATTGGAACTTTCACAGAAAAAGATATCGAACTGATCCTGTTAATGCTGAGAAATGTGGGCTTCTCCTTGAGAAAAGATGATGCTTTGTCACTTAAGGAGCTGATCACTGAGGCCCAGGCCAAAGCCAGTGGGGCAGGCGGCGAGTTCCGGGACCAGACCAGGGTATGAGTGTGTCACGTGACCTGCTTCCTAACTGCCTAAACGCTCACACTGACCAGAACTTAGACATGAGTATCTGGGGTAAATAGTGCATTTCGTCTCGTAATGATCCCTGTTATCTTCTGCCTCATCTGGTTTTGTGGTTTCATCTTCATGGTGTGAGCGAACCTCGTTTCTTTACTCTTGTGAATTTAAGAATCGATCTACGTAACATTCAGCCATTCAGAAGCGGTTAACTGGGAAGGCCTGGGGCGAGGGGCGGGGGGTTAGCCCGCTCGGCCTTCTGGCTCTTCCACTCGGCAGTGAAGGGACCAAGGCTTCCAGGCCTCGGTTTCCCCGTCTGAAAAGTGGGACTCGTGGTGGCTACCTCGTTTGCTGGTCTGCAGACTGAGGGGCAAGGAGAGTCATGGGAACCCCTGGGCGGGGCGAGGGCTCATTTGAGGAAAAAGGAAAGTGTCCCTGTGGGGAGGCATCGGGGCGCAGGGCAGGGGCCGGCCTCGGGACCTCATAAACCTCGCAGGGAACTGGAATTTTATCCCAGAGGCACATGAAGGGCTCTGAGCAGGTTTTCATGCTGAGGTCACTTTGGCTACAAGCATAGGAAAGAGAGAGAAGCCACCTCGGGGGGTGGGGCGATGATCAGCAGAGTTGCAGTGGACATGGGTTTAGGACGCAGAAGTGGCCAGACTTGGTGGAGGGAAGGGGAGAGAGGGCGGGGTCAGAGGTCACCCCAGGTACCAGCTTGGGCCTGCAGGTGGGCAGTAGTTTGTTCAGGAGACACAGACTGGGCAGGAAGACTGGCCCATTTTTGAAATGCTGAGGTGCGGGCTCGGGTTAGCTGTGAGGAGGGAGGTGTGGGCCGAGCCCCCTGAGGGTCCTGGGGGCCGCAGAGGTGGTGGTGGAGTTGCTGTGTAAGGGGGCGGGGTGCGGCTCCAGGTGGGAGAGGAAGATCATGGGGGCGGGTCCCAGCGAAGACCCTGTCCCTGTGTTGAATGCTCAGGGGTGACGTTTAAAACAGACACGGTAGACACAGGCATTTGGCTCGGGCTGGCCTAAAGCTGGAGGAGCTGGGCTGGGGAGTGACTGGGTGGGTTTGGAGTCCTTGAGCACTGATGGAAACGTGCTAAAACTGATGGTGGTGACGGCTGCACAGCCCCGAGTGTGCCCAGTGGGCGCTTGGCATGTGAGTTATGTCTCAGCTGAAGTGAACATTGGGGGAATCTCAGACAGAGTCTGTGGGAAGTCTTTGTGCTGTTCTTGAAAGTCTTCTCTAAGTACGATGTCATTTCCAGTTTAAAAGTTAGGAAAGCAAAAAGCCAGGAGTGGGAAGGGGTTGCAGACGTGGTGGGAGAGGAGGGCGACTGAGACCAGGGGCCGGTGGGGGCGGAAGGGCGCGCGGCCCGGGCGTGTTCTCGGCCTGTGGGGCGGGGGAGGCATTTCTGTTCTCGGCCGGGGAGGCCTGGGCGGCTGCTGAGGTCGGTGCGGCCTCTCCCAGAGGTGCCCCTGCCCCGTCCTCGGGCGGCGGTGACCATGTGTGCAGAGGTGGTGTCTTTCTCCCCACGGTGAAGCATCGTTGGTTTCTGGCATTTGAGATAATGGCTCTTCCCGTCTGTCTCCAGGTTCGCTTCATGCTGGAGACGCTGCTGGCCCTGAAGAACAACGACATGCGGAAGATCCCGGGCTACGACCCCGAGCCCCTGGAGAGGCTGCGGAAGCTGCAGAGAGCCCTGGTAGGCACCCTCCTTCATGGGAGGTGTCATGGGAACTCCTGGGCGGGGTGAGGGCTCATTTGCGCAGGCAGCCGGGTCTGCGCCAACCCCCATGAAGTTCTGGAGGGCGGTGGAGCCACAGGTCAGGTGCCCGCCCGGTTAGCGGGGGTTCCCAGATGTGAAAGGCAACTGCGCGTTTCTGTGGGGTGACCCTCCGTGTGAGCTGCGTGCGCCCCACGCTGAGCCCTCTGCCCTCGGCCGCGCCAGAGAATCGCGGGAGGACCTCTGATCACTTTGGAACAGGGCCCGGGCCGGGGTCCCACCAGGATCAGAGAGGCCAGCCTGGGGAGTGGAGGGGCTCATCTGTTTAAGCTCCCCAGAGCTTCTCAGCGTGGCGCCCCCAGGCGTGCCCTTCGGCCCGGGCACCAGTCAGACCCAGAGTGACCTCCTGTGGCAGGTCCCAGGCCCCTGCTGGTGGAGTCCTCACTGCCGGCCCTTGGGGCGCCCCTCCTGCCTGAGTCTGAGCCTCTCTCCCCACCCCCGCCCCGTGACAGCTGTTCTAAGACAAGTGTTCTGGATGATAGACCCACAAAGCCCAAACACACACACTGAGAGTTTACCTCGAACTTTGGCATTATTCCTAACTGGTTAACTGTCCCAGCTGTCAGTGACCCATCACAGCTTTCACGCACCAGAAACATTGTTATCCGAGCTGGAAAGAGCCAGGGTCGCTGTTGCCCAGGCTCTGAGGTGCCGCGGCCTCCACTGGCTGCTGTTTTCTCAATCAGCTGCGAGGCGCTGGCTCAGGGACAGAGACTCAGCTCCGCGTCTCCTGGGACAGCGTCCTGAACGCCGAGCGGACCGGGCGCTGGTGGGTCGTGGGGTCCGCGTGGAGTGGCGCCCCGATGATCGACAGCAGTCAGCAGAAGACCCCGCGGAAGCAGCTCACGGGGACGGTACGCGGCCCGTGCTCGCCACCACCTAGCGTGTGACCTGTGTCCCCACGCGGCTTTCCCTGGGTTTATGTGAAGACCTTATAGAAATAGCTACTGCTTTGTGATATCATTTAATTCCATTTCTGTTATTTCCTTTTAAAGTCTCAAAATGTTAGGAAAGGTACTTAAACGTTTAGCGGAGTGAGGGCAACGCAGGACGATCACTCAGGCATCCTGGCCTCCCCGCCCTCCTGGCCGTCCTGGCCCCCCTCCCCTCAGCTGCAGCGCTTACCTCTCCATTCCACTGGTACTTGGACTGGCGGACCCACTGCTCCCACGAAGCCTCCCAGATCAAGCGGTTTTCTCCTCGTGGGCTTGCTTTACCTCTTGTTATTTTTCCTTTATGGGGGTGGGGGGGGTTGCTCAAGAATAAAGGTTCCGCGTTTACATACATGTATTTACACGTACCTTACAGTTAGCCTTGGGTCAAGCCACAGATTTACACGTATTACTTCTTAGAAACTTAGTAACTATGCTAAACCAAAGAACAACATTCACTGAAACGTCTGTATGATCTACGCCCGGTCGTCCCTCTTTCCAGGTTAGCTCGAAGATACTGGAGCTCGCTCGAAAGCAGAGAATGAACACCGACATCAGGAGAAACATATTTTGTACAGTTATGACTAGTGAAGACTTTCTGGATGCGTTCGAGAAGCTCCTGAAGTAAGCCTGTGTGCGAGCCTCTGCTCTGTTGTTGAGTTGGGTGCCATGTTGTGGAGGCCGGGGCCCTGCCCCTTCCCACCCGCTGCCCCGCGCCACGGGCTGTAGTCCAGCTCCTGCTAACTGACCGCTGGTAGCTCCAGATCAGGACAGTTTATGATCTGTTTTGATTGGAAAAAATCAGGTGACCACCTGACAGTTCCCAGTGGCTGTTGTCATGAATTGCTTAAAACCTTCCTGTTAAAGTTGCCTTTCCGATTACGTCTAAATTAAACTTCCTGTTTAATTTAGTTGTAATTATATTACAACTTCTGTAATTAGTTGTAATGAGATTGAAAAGCATCTGTGTACAAAGTACGTCTAAAAAGTCTAATAATTAATTTTCCTTTATTTGCTTCAAATTCAGAAGGAAATGCAGGGGAAATGCTGTAGGGCTACGAATCCTTGTCCAGAGTCAACACTATGCACTAAAAGGATGGATTTTTACAAACCAAACCAGATTTTGCAAACCAGACCATACGTTTTAGAAAAAAAAAAACAAGAAGGGCCCACAGCTGAGGCCCTATTTCTAGTCGGTCGGTCACCAGTGACAGGCCTTTGTAGAGCCTGGGGTCACCTCATTCTGCCACGTTGTTGGAAACCCTGAGGCCAGAGGCTGGGGCCGGGCCTGGAGCTCCAGTCCTGCTACCCGGCCCACTTAACCAAACTGCCAGGCAGGATGTGTTCCTCTGAAAGATTTCTGTCTTAAAGCTGTTAAAATTTGGCAAATTTGAGGTTTAGTCCTCGCTCTTCCTGTCTTACAGGCTGGGGCTTAAGGATCAGCAGGAGAGAGAAATCGTTCACGTCCTCATAGACTGCTGTCTGCAAGAGAGAACGTACAACCCTTTCTACGCGTTCCTGGCGGGCAAGTTCTGTGACTACGCAAGGAGCTTTCAGGTGACAGCTGGGAGGCAGGCTGCCTGTGTCCCACTCTCCTCTCTAACCACTCTGGCTGGCTTGGCCCACCTGGGATGTGGGCCCTGGGTCAGGCCACCCCGGCCAAGAGCTGTGTGCAGAGGGTGGGCACCACCTGAGCCGTGTCCCCATGTCACCTTTCCCTGTCACAGATGAGGGGTCACGACCTGCTTAATCGGCGAGTGCCTCTGGTTTATGTTGCACCATCTTTTTCTAATGTTTCTGCTGATTTAAGGGAAAATACTGCAATAGAAAGAAATTACTGTGGAGCTATTTCAAACTACTGTATATAGGAAAGGAGAGTGTAGTTGCTTCTAAAAGGTCTTGATTTTTAGGGTATTTTAAGTAAATGAATAAGTATAGTACCTTTGGATTATATTTTTAGTGATTTATTCTAATAATTTGTTGAATTTTACTTTTTTTTTTCCTTTGTTTTATATTAGATGACATTCCAGTTCAGCATATGGGACAAATTTCGGGACTTAGAAACTCTACCAGCCACTAACTTTTCTAATTTGGTTCACCTGGTGGCCCACTTGTTGAAGACAAAGTCACTGCCACTTTCCATTTTAAAGGTGTGTATAATGTGCGAGATGATTTGAAGCACTGAAAATGGTAGTGTACAGTTGAGCGTTGAGCCACGTGGGGGTCAGGGGCGCCGACCCCTGCACAGTCGTAGTCCTAGTGTAACTTTACAGTCGGCCTCCATATCCTGGTGCCACACGTGAGGATTCAACCAGCTTTGGAGTGTGTGGTCCTGCAGTGCGTATTTAGTGAAAAAAGTCCTCACGTAAGTGGACTGCACAGTCCAAAGCCGAGTTCAGGGGCCAGGTGTAATTCTGTATGTTTGGTACCTTAAGAATGTGCGTTTCCTTCAACCCTGACTCACCTGAAAAACACTCTCATTATCAGACCGTCATAGGAAATCGCCAGATGAGCACGCAGTGTAAATTTGCCTGGTGGCTCAAGGCACCATTACAGTTGTTTGCTCCTTTACATGAATCAGTCTCGGGACTTGCGGTCCGTGTACAGGCCATCATGAGTCCCGCGGTGGCCGCTGCTCCGTCAGGAAGAAGTGGGGATGTGGGAGCTGTACAGAAGCTGTGCTTCTGCCGCTCCTCCCTTGGCTGTGGCACATCTTTTAGAGCAGGGGCATCCTCGCCCCTGTCGAATTCCCACGTTGACTCGTCAGAGACGATGAAATGCAGATGCTCTGGAGGTGGTCCAGGGTGGACAGTGAAGCCTAGACATGAGAGGCGGGTCAAGGTGGCCTGGGCAGTAGGACCTTGGGGGTCTGGGGGTCCTGACGGTGTGGACTATGAGAGAAGCTGAGGGTCAGGGATAGCTGGGGGCCCGGCCTCTTGCCTTCTGCTTCCTGATCCTTGGGACAGGCTTGGCTGCGGTTTCCTGTCTGTGTTTATGTATTTGTTCACCAGAGCGCCTGTCGAGTTAACTGCATGTTCCTTAGAGATGTGCCCTTGGGTTTTGGCTACTGTACTGAAAATGAGGGCCAGAGCCTCGTCCCACATTCCAGAACTGGGGAGAATTTACAACACAGGGAGCTAGTGCCTTCTCCTTGCTGGGGGGAGTCTTGCCTTCGGTTCACTTGAGTTTGAGCTCAGAATGGAACAGGATGTGGCATGTCCCTCAGATGCAGCAGGTCCTGGAGACTCCTTGAAGCAGCCCCGCCCCTCCATACCTCACGGGTCTCTGGCTGTAGGCAGCACTCTGGCTGTAGGTGTCTGCATGTGGTTAACCAGGCTTTTGATGTCCTTTTACAGTTATTTAATTTGGCATAAGGTTGAAATTTATCCATGTTGATAATCTGCAGTTTTGTCCTTAGATTTTATTACTGCTGTATAGTATTCCACCGTATAAGTATACCGTGATTGTTATATATATGAATTAGTCTCTTCTGGATCTAAATTGTGTGTGTGTGTGTGTATGGCTTTAATTAGGGGATAGTTTCTTTAAGGCATGGAGATAATCTACATTTCAACTCCAGGAATGAGATTCCTGATTCGCTAGGTACCCATCAGCCCCCTGGACCTGACTCAGCACTGCCGAGTTGCCCTCACCAGTGGTGTGCGCGCCCTGCAGCAGTGCACCAGCGGTCCCAAGGCCCCGTGTCAAATGACAGCTGTTCACTGTATAAAACTGGAAATAGCCTTAGTTAAGGGGCAAGGGGAGCGGTCCTTTTTTACTCAAACTATAGTCAGAAATCACTGCAGAGTTGGCTCAACAGTGTAACTTTTATTATTTTTTATCCGGACTCTGTTAGGTCGTTGAATTCAGTGAATTGGACAAACCCAGGGTCCACTTTTTACGAAAAGTGTTACATATGCTGCTCATGGAAACGGAAGTTGAAGACCTTGGTTTAATTTTTGCCAGGTTTGTTCCCAGCTCTTTCGATAAAACGTGGAAAAGAGGAGAGAAATTGTTTTCACCTGTGTTTTATAAAAGCAAGTTTGTTGTACTTACATGTAGCTTTTCCGTTTTAATTTTAATAATATCCTGAACATTAATTTGGGGAACATGAGACTTGCCTAATAGCAAACAGAAAATGATTTCTGACAGATAAGATATTAAGTTCTTATTTGAGAATTCTGACCAGAGGGAAACTAGGTACATCCCCTGCTTCGGGGTCCCTAGGGCTGAGATGGGGGCCGGCTGGTCACTGACGCGTGTCCCTTCCTCCTCAGGGTGTCCGACAGCCCCGCGCTGGGCCTGCTGCGGGAGGGCCTGAAGCTCTTCATCAGCCACTTCCTGCTGAAGGGCGGGCAGGCCCACGGGGGCGCCGAGGAGGCCAGCACGCTGCGGGAGAGAGCCGAGCTCTGCGCCGGGGCCCTGCAGGGGAGGGCGTCCCTGAGGCTGTAGCCGGGCTGGGAGCCAAGGGGTGCTCATTCGCCTGCGATGTGGGGCCGCAGCACAGTCTGACGTATTTAAAATAGTCTATTTTGGGGCTTCCCTGGTGGCGCAGTGGTTGAGAGTCCGCCTGCCGATGCAGGGGACACGGGTTCGTGCCCCGGTCCAGGAAGATCCCACATGCCGCAGAGCGGCTGGGTCCGTGAGCCATGGCCGCTGGGCCTGTGTGTCCAGGGCCTGTGCTCCGCAACGGGAGAGGCCACAACAGCGAGAGGCCCGCGTACCGCAAAAAGAAAAAAAAATACTCTATTTTGGTCCAAGGTTTTACGGTATTTGTGTTTTGAACCGTCTTCAAATACCTATATTTATATCTCTAGGAGGCGGGGGAGAGGGAGGGAGGGGCGGGCCCCGGGCAGCGAGGGGGTGTGCCAGTGCCTAATTTTCTAATCGACAAAGTAAGCCTCTAGAGGGTGCAGTTACAAAGAAATGGATGGCGTTTTTATTTATCTTTTATGTATTGGTTAAAAGTTTGAAACCGTCAGTTAAACATTCCTGAGGTTTGATTGATTATTTTAAGCACTTGGAAGTCACGTGTTCTGGAAGAGTCAGCAGTTGACTCAAGCCTTGCAGGTGTGGGTGCAGCACAGCGGGGGGACGATCCTGGTTCCTCACCTGAAGTTCTGACGTGGGAAAGGACATCTTCCCCGTGAGTGTCTGTCACTTAGACCCATCAAGTCCAGGTGTGATGCACCTTCCCGAACAACTTTGAAGTCACCAGACAGACACTGGACACAGCAGGTGCCGCCTGCCGAGCGGTGTTCTCGGGATATAAACACGCACAGGACAGACCGCCTGCGAGGGATGAATGTTCAGGATGCACCTAAGATATAGCGGCTCTCTCCCTCCCTTCCTCTGCTCATGGACAGAGAGAAAGCAGATGAAGCAAAATGTTCATTGTTGGGTGAAGTTTATACACATGAAGTATATTTTTATAGTTTTTCCTTAAGTTTTAAATTATTGCAAAATAAACAATTTTCATAAAGCATTCATAATGCAGAACGCATTCTTCAGAGGTCTAAAACGTTCCAGTGTCTTTTCATGAAAATAATTAACCTAATTCAAATCACTTCTGCCTCTTTTGTAAAAAAATAACAATAATAATAATAATAATAATTAGGCCTCACTGTAAAGCAGTGACACTGCTTCTGTTGGTTTACTTCACTGGTGAGGGTGCCCCTGGGTTAGCGGGAAGAGCCAGAAGGGATGGAGGGAAGGCCCTGCTTGTTGACCGTGACCAGAGCCTGCGTCCTGGGCCTGGGTGGCAGTGGCATCAGTCACAGCTCTGGGCACGAGGCTGCTGACCTGTGGGCACAGACAGCATCCCGGCCGAGGTGTCCCAGCAGGATGCTGTGCATCCCCTTCAGGTGTTCCTTGGTGTGGCGGGATTCAGCACCCGACATTTGCTCTTGACTCTCAGCCCGTCTGTAATTCAGTTTCAGCTTTTCCAGTTGTGTGTGTGACTGTGTGTGCTCAGGCTGTGGTGTCTCTGAATTACGTCAGCTCAAAGCCTCTTTAGGAGGACCCGAGTAAGAGTGGGGACTTGGTCGCAGTCAGCGTTTGCTGGGGGCCTCCTGGGTGCCACACGTGCAGTTGAGACTTGGGGCAGCTTGAAGGGTTCAAAACCATCATTTAAGTTGGACAGGACAGGTCCTATAGGCAAAGCGCACCAACGAGTGATGGGGACAGCCAGCTCTTCCCAGCGCTCAGGGACGGAGAGCTTTTCAAAGGATGTGACATTGGGACATGACGTGCTCTTCCAAGAGGGGCTGAGGGGGCACTCGGAGGACACAAGGGCACCAGCAGGGGGTCGAGAGTGCGGAGCCTGGCCGTGCGGGGCCCTGGGACCCAGGACAGACGGCAGGACAGGCGTTTGCAACCTGGTTGTGAAGGACCACTCTCTCCATGCTGAGGAGTTGGGGATTTATCTGCTCAACCATAGGAAACCATTGAAGGATTCTTGCCAAGGACGTTAGATCATCGAAGTTGTGTTTTCAAGAATATTGCTGGACAAAGGAAGGTGGTGGGTCAGCACGTGGGCAGGCTGGTGGCAGAGACCAGGTAGATGGTTCTTGTGACCTTCCAGGCAGAAGTAAGTGGTGATTCCGGCCTAGGAGAGCAGCTGTGAGAAGGAAGAGTCCTGGGGACGTCTCTGAGGGACGTGCGCCGGAAGTTGGTGCCTTTCAGCGAAGAGGTGAAGGGGCGGGGTGGGGGCAGTTTGGGACGCCCCCGGTGGCTTGTCAACATCGGGGTCGGCCTTGAGGGTGCAGACACACCACTGGAGCTGGGGCCCTGAGGGCGGGGAGTTGGAACCCCTCGAGGAGACTTGAGTTATGAGGAGAAGGCCAAGACCAGGATGCTGGGGTCCTAGTGCAGAGAGCAGAGCCCTGGGGAGGGCCTGGAAACAGGCCCGGGAGTTGGGCTTCAGGGATTATCCACCAGCAATCCAGACCCATCCTGGGGTAGTAGCTCTGAAACAGTGGAGGCGACTTCCGGCAGCAACCGTACGTGAACAAAGACGCCGTGGGCCTCTGGGGGCCTCACGTCTTCCCCGAGTGCGAAGCACTTAGGATGCACGAGCAGGTGTGTAGGGAACACCTCCACGCACACATGTCCAGAGAGTGTAACGAAAGTTCAGTAGAACTTAGATTTTCTTGGGAAGGTAATATTGGCCTGGGAATCGGGAGTTTTCTCTTTCTCACCCTTACATTTCGTATCATATCATATTCTACACTGACAGAGCTGGCGGGAAAGGGGTCAAGTTCACAAGATGACATTTATCTTGAGTGGCGCTGAATAAATGATGAAAAATGATGTTTGCATGATAAGATGATGAAAGGGAAAATGGGGATCAGTTTAAAATGTTCTAAGCCTGCAGAGGTGACTTCAGAGCACCCAGGGTTGTGTGTGTTTGGAAAACAATGCCTTGTGTGTGTCCACCGGCCTCGGGAGCAGAGTGATTTTGACCTTGAGCACGTCCACAGCAAGACACATGGCCACGGCCTCGGGGGGTTATCGCATCGGCACTTTCCCACTCTCAAATATCCAGTCTGCAGGAGATAGACCCCCACTCCCGCCCCCAGCGTGGTCTGTGTCCTTTATCCCCGCCCTGGGGACCCAGCCAGTGGTCCCTTTCCTCCCTCTCCTGCGCTTCACGCCCACCTGGGTCTGCTCCTGCAGACCAGAGTAGTGGAGGGGACGCCCCTCGAGGGCCCAGTGAAATATGAAACTCGGGCGGGATTCACTTCAGGCCGAGGTAAAAATGATGAAGAGCATTTAAAAATTATTTTCTATAGAAAATCGTTTAAAATGGACTATTTGTTTCATTTCACTTTGTGAGAAGTGTTTCCAAAGAAAGAGGGCAAGTTCTTCCGCTTTTAGTTTTTGGTTTGCCCATTGTTAACACTTGTCACATTTGCTTTTTCTCTTTTTTATATCGAATCCACATTCATTTATGCACACACACGTTTTGATGACATCGACTGGAAGTACAGACATCATGACACTTGACTCCCAACCCCTCATTCTCCATTACTGGTGATGCCATTACCGCACCTGAGAACATGAACATGCATTTAGTGACAGAGTCCAGCAGACAATTCCGTTTTCATACTGACAGTTGTTCAAAACTGAATTTTCTATAGCTGTTTTTTTCCTAGACAGAATACAATCAAGGTTCAAACATTACATTTCCTTTTAGTATACAACACCCACCCCCGTGTAAAATTTCTCATGAAACTGGGCTTTGAAGAGTCCTGGCCCGTTGTCACAACAAATCCTGGTGGGCTTCACGTAAACATGGTTGGGAAAATCACAGCCCAGTGACACTGGCGTCTCGGGACAGACAGTATGAAGCTCACAACTGGCCACACTAATTACAGTCGAGGCCAGCAGACCTCCCCGTGGCAAAGGTATGTTTTTACCTTTGTAATTATTAAGGGAAATTAGTCACCAAAAGTTAAGGACATCTTACAAAGGAAAAACGTGGCAAAACGTGTGTTTCCTGTTCCCACCAATATTTCGCCTAGTGGGTCAGGCAGGCATTAATGATCCTTGCCAGGATCAATTATTACTTGCAAAATGGTCATTTTCTAGTCCTGTCATCCCTCCTACATTATTAACTGGCATTCTTCTTTAAAAATGGGTCTTCTTGGGCCTCCCTGGTGGCGCAGTGGTTGAGAGTCTGCCTGCCGATGCAGGGGATGCGGGTTCGTGCCCCGGTCTGGGAGGATCCCATATGCCGCGGAGCGGCTGGGCCCGTGAGCCATGGCCGCTGGGCCTGCGCGTCCGGAGCCTGTGCTCCGCAACGGGAGAGGCCACAACAGTGAGAGGCCCGCATACCGCAAAAAGAAAAAAAAAAAAAAAAAGGGTCTTCTTGAGGCTTCCCTGGTGGCGCAGTGGTTAAGAATCTGCCTGCCAATGCAGGGGACACGGGTTCGAGCCCTGGTCCGGGAAGATTCCACATGCCCTGGAGCAACTAAGCCCGTGAGACACAACTACTGAAGCCCGCGCGCCTAGAGCCGGTGCTCCGCAGCAAGAGAAGCCGCCACAACAAAGCGCACGCTCTGCAACGAAGAGCAGCCCCTGCTTGCTGCAGCTAGAGAAAGCCCACGCACAGCAATGAAGACCCAACGCAGCCAAAGATAAATAAATAAAAATACATAAATTTTTAGAATGAGTCTTCTTATACCCCTCTCCCTTTTCCTGGGGAAGATCAGACTACCCATTGCAAAACGACTGAAGCAGTGACAGGCGAGTCTCTGAACGGCAGATGGCGAGACGCTACCATTGGCTGGGGCAAGTGCACGAGACTGGTTCCCAGCAGAGCCTGTGCGGGGTTCGGACTGGGGTGGGGCCCGTGCTCCCAGGTTGGTGACCCATTCTCCTGCCTGTCGGGGGGAGACCCTGCCAGGTGGAGGGGAGCCCCAGCTGCGCTGGCCGAGCTTCTGTAAATCCAGGTGTGGGGTAGAGTTTCGTAGCGCAGTTTTGTTGCTCGGTCCCTGAGCAGTCCCTATTCGACTAGGTGATGGGGATGCTCTTGTTGGCCTGCCCATTGGTCAGTCACAAGGTGCAGAAGGGACAAGCACATCGGGCCCGGCCACTGCTGGCACCAGCCCAGCTCAAGGCCAGCCTGCTGCCAGCACACAGCAGTCACTGCGTCTCTGAAGTACTCTCACCTATAAACTGGATTTGCCATCGAGGTTTTCTCTAATTGTTAAGTAGGTCTGTGAGTGCCTGGAGTGACAGCGGTAATTTCTCTAAACTCAGGATGAGTCCACTAACAACGACTTCAGTCCGTACTGCTCGCATTTCTCTTCCCATGGGTCCTTAATCCTGTCCATTCAGAAGAGTAGGCAGGGTGACCAGCTGTCCTGGTTTGTCACCGCAAGGGCACAGCTGCCAAGAGGTCGGTGGGCGATGGGCGCGGATGAGCAGCACCGGGAAGCAGACCCGTCATCTGTCCAACAGGCCCAGGCAGGTTCCCAGCAGCAGCTCCAGGTCCGTGTCTACGCTCGGCACTCCCCCTTCCCCCGCGTTTGTATCAATAACTTGGCCAAGAAGGCGTGCTTATCAGTTTTGCTGACAGCCTGACCTCGGCAGCAGTAAGGGCACGTCTAACTCTAGGAGTCTGCGATTTTACGACCTATGATGAGCTTTGTGTCCTTCAAAGGACCTGGCACTGTGTCCAGGTCAGTCACCGGGTAGGTTCCCGTCTGGACAAAGGAGGTGCTTGTCAATTGTTTGAGAGCAGAACCTCTCTCTCCGGTTACTTCCCCCTGAAGTGCAAATAGGGGGTCTCTGGAGGCATGCTTCTTCCTCAACCCAGGATTTCCCGTGAATATCATTCTGAAGGTCTGAATTAGTATCTACTTTATAATTCTTAAACGCTGATGGGTAATCCAGGACATTTTTACTGTCTCTGGGGAAATTATCCTAAATGAGAGTAGAACAAAGCTTGCAAAAAAGTACAAGGTGAAACCAAGGCGCTGAAGGCCAGCCCAGCTCCCAACATCCCGGAGTCCAGCGCTTGTACAAGGGTGCCCGGCACTGCACACCTTAAAACTGAGGGCTAAGATTATTTCTATTACTGTCATTACTTAATTTTGCCCAGGCTTGGCCAAAGCTCTGATTTCCTACAAAGAGCCAACTCTGAACAGATGTGCCCAAGGGCATAATTACCAGACGAGATGCGAAAACAATGCATTACAAACACAGATTTCCCAGTAAGTATTTATCCAGGGCTTACTGTGTGCAGAGAAGCAAGTTCACATGTCCACGGCATAAAGCACACTTACTTAACTCATCGAAAATACAATGTAATTATTTGAGATTTATTTTATCCTTGCCCTCAGAGTTCTGACTGGTGGAGGAAGTACTTTTCAATCTGGTCCCAAGCTAGCCGGCCAGACCCACAGAGTGGTCATTAGCATCCTTAACGCGTTTTTACTTAAATGGACGATGAGATTTTTTTAAACCTCTCTGTTTTCTAAATCAGATTTAATAGGGCAGCCAGCGTCTGCTTTACTACTTTAGCTACTCTGGGGCTAACTGATACATCAGCCACAGAGGCCATGGCGTCCTGGCCTGGTGCCCGACAGCAGGGCCCGGGCCTGCCCTGGGAAAGTGGCTCTGCCGTCCCCACCACGAACATCCCCCCAGAGCCGTGAATACAGAGAAGCTGAAAATACAAGGTGGCCTTTGGGGCTGGGCTTGCTGTTTTGTCCCACGTGCCCTTGGTCCGTCCACGCAGCGCAGTACAGGGCTGGAGTGAGGCCTGCACTCCCTGGACTCGTGAGTGGCCTGGCTGTGCCATCGGGGACCGGCGCGGGGATGGGTGCTTTGTCGAGTGTCCCTGTCCAGTCACCTCTCCTCTGGGCCTTGTCCTCCCTGCATGGAGACTTGGCCACTCGGGCCTGGAAGAAGCCGGGTTTCAGGCCGGTGCAGACCTGCACTTTCCAGCCGCCTCCCCGTTGAGCTCCTGGCCCGGCTCCTGTGAAGCGAGTGGGAGCGGAAACAACCCGCACGAGAGTCAGTAGTGATCTGACCACTTCCCCCTGCAAGGTCAGCCCGGCCTGCAGGGGCCTGAGCCACTGACTTGTACCCTGACAGCAGAGGCCAAGTGGGCCTGTCAAGATCCCAGAGGGAACTCGCGGGGTCTC
Organism: Mesoplodon mirus; assembly: GCF_964341445.2. NCBI lineage: Eukaryota > Metazoa > Chordata > Mammalia > Artiodactyla > Ziphiidae > Mesoplodon > Mesoplodon mirus. Next base: position 114,100,207 of record NC_138985.1, read on the forward strand.
TGCTCCCTGCCCACCCTCCTGCCACCCCGATCTCCAGGCCTGGGGGGCCCTCGGGGGAGCAACTTTTCCAGCGGCCCAATGGGGCCACCAGCAGGGAGACCCCGAGCGCGTCCCGGGTTGGGAAACCGTGCGACCGAGGGCTCCCTACCTGCTCGGTGGGATAATAAAGCACTTTGTTACCTGTGAGTGAGAGGCCTGATAAAAGCAAAATATTATCACCCCCGCTGTGATTAGGAGGCATCTGGGCACCGGAGACTCGGTAACATTTATGAGTAAATATAATTTATTTCTGTTCTCTGATTATGAAGGTCACGGTGGTTTAACCCTGCTGGGACGGCCTCCGACACATTATCTGCTCAAACAGAACTGGGAAAGAAAACACCGGCAGTCATTAAAAGCGAATTACTTTGTTTTATGAAGATAGGAGAGAGAAGGCCTCACGCTATGGGGGCACTGGGGCGCGTCCATGGCCCTGAGGAGACCCCCAGCCCACCCTAGGAGGGGCTGCCGGCAGGAGGATCCCAGAGCCACCGCCAGGGACTCAGGAGGGTCACGAGCACCCCTGGTTTTTTCAAGCAATTTTGAAAAGCTGCCAAGAGTGCAGTGTGTGACGATTCAGGTGTTTCCTTTACCTGTGAAAGTCGGTAAAGGAAATAGGTCAAGGTAGCCGGAAGGATTTCTGAATTTCTGGTTTTAAATTTAGCAAGAGGACTTTTTTTTAAAAATTTTTTTATTGGAGTAGATTTACAATACCGGGTAAGTTTTATGCGTACAGCACAGCGATTCAGTTATACATATAGAGATTCAGATTCTGTTCCCTTACAGGTTATTACATAATACTGAGTATAGTTCCTCGTGCTGTACAGTAGAGAACTTACATTTTTTGGTGCACTGGTTTTACGTTTCAGAGTGAGATGTTTGGCCTCTGACTCCTACCACGGGGCTCTGTTGGCTCCCTCGCCCTCAGGCTCCTGCTGGGGGGAGGGGTGTCCTAGTCAGCAGCATGCACTTGAGTCACATCTAGAGATGCTGGCGCCTGGGAGGGGCAGCCTGGGGCGTCGGGGGAGAGATGGTGAAGGTGGCAATGCTGGGGCAGGTCCCTGGAGCGTGTGTGTCCCACGGGCAGCCTCGGCCGCAGGGGAGCTGGGCCAGGAGGATAGAGGAAGCACTGAGTGTGACCCAGAGCCTTTGGTTCAAATGCCTAGGAGGAGAGCGGTACCTTTGCTGAAGTGGGAAAAACCAGCTTAATTTACTGGAGCCCTTTGATGTGCTCGTCTCTATACTGGGTACAGTGGGAAATGCACAAAAGGACCAAAACATACTTAGAACAGGCAAATTCACAGAGCTGGAAAGTAGAGGTTCCCCAGGGGAGGCGGAAGGGGGTAAGTGTTTAATGGGGACAGAGGTGATGAAACAGTTGGGGAATAGATACAGGTGTTGGTACACAATGCTGTATGCATTTGGTGCGACTGAATTGTACACTTACAAATGGTTAAAGTGATAACTGTTATGTGTTTTTTGCCACACATACACACACACACGCACACACACAAAGAACCAAAACAAATACCCAGGGCAGAGTTAGCTGTCCTCCAGTCATACCCCATCCTCCCTCGGAATAGAACCCCAATTTTTAGTGAGGCCTGTGGACAAATGGAAATAAAGACTCACTTTCCGACCTCCGGCGAAGCTTAGCATGGCCATGTTAAGACTTCTCACCCGGGAGTTCCCTGGTGGCCCAGTGGCTAGGACTCAACACTCTCACTGCCAGGGCCCAGGTTCAACCCCTGGTCGGGGAACTGAGATCCCACAAGCCATGCAGCTCAGCCAAATTAACAAAAGAGAGAGAGAGACTTCTCGCTAGTGGGATGTGAGCGAAGGGGCCACACCTGAACCCCTGGGGAGGACACACACGCACCTGCCCTTGGTCGTGTTGGTCGGGATGTGGAGCCCAAGCCCTACCTTGAACCACAGAGGAAAAGCCACGAGATAAAGGGCCGTGGCCACTGGGGGTCACAGGGCCACCAGACCAGCCCCTGGCAGCCCGGGTTTACAGGAGAGGAAATGAGTTTCTGTCCGTGAAAGCCACTGTTCCTTTGGTTCTCCTGCGGCGTGTGGCCGGCCGGGTCCTAACTGATACAATAGCCTACACAGCCCTTGCACTGAAGTAGCTAACAGGCCAGCGGGCGCAGCCCACGGCGGTGAGAATTAAGACCCCACGGTTACCAACAGGTACGGCGGTCTGTGGACATCTCCAGGGCGCTGCTCACTCCTGGGTACCCTCCTGGGCATCTTGCCTCCAACCTGCTCCAGCTTGAGGCCCACGGCACGGGGAGCATGGTCTGCCGTTCTCTGCTTCTGCCCAGAGCCTGGTACTGTGTCAGGCACAGCAGCGTTACTCAGTTAAGTATCACTTAGATCAGGCAGGTGTGGGTCCAGGTAGCAGGTGGTGGCGGGAGCTCGCGGAGCTATTTGTGCGGCCGTGGTTTGGATGGTTGAGCTGCGTGCGTAGCACATACTGGATCAGCTGGATTTTCCTGTGTAAGCAGCCCCCCAGACGCAGTGACCTGTGACAACAGCCGTCAGCTCATCTTTCTGTGGGCTGGCGATTCCGGTGGGACTCTGGGACTCTCTCTTGTGGCTGCGGTCAACCTGCGTGTCGCCCGCATCTACCCAGCTCGCCCGTGCCTCTCCAGTGCAGCAGGCGGACGGGCCTTTTTCAAGGGTCCAGGCGCACCCCACTTGCAAACGCCTCATGGCTCAAAAGGAGGCTGGGCTCCAGGGCTCCAGGCTGGCCAGAGAGGCAGGTTCACGGGAAGCTGTCGGCTCGCGCGCTCTCTCTCCTTCTCTGTGTCTGTCTCTGTCTCTCTGCCTCTCTCTCCGTTCTGCAGGAGTCCCCAAGAGAAGTGATCATGCCGGTGTGGACAAAGGGTGGCCCTGGGTCCACGTGCCGGCCAACAGGCAAGCCCAGGAGGGCAGCGAGTGGAGAATGGGGACACCACGGGCGAGAAGGCACCGGGCTCTGTGTGGGAGGGGCTGATGTGGCGGAACCTCCTCTGGGGCGGCCCTCGGCCCTTCCCTCCTGCTCCGTGTGCTTCTCGACAGCCACCCTGCGAAACAGGGGCTGCCGTTCCCCACTTGGCAGAGGACCGTGGGGCACAGAGAGGGCAAGTCACTTGCCCCACGCCTCCCAGTCAGTAAGTGCCAGGATCTCACCCACGCACTCTCGCCCTGGCTCTTATTCCTGGGTTCCTGTGAGTCCCCAGGAGTCTTTACGAAGCCTTCCTCCCACCCTCACACCCCTACCCACCACATCTTTTCCCCAGATTAGCCTGGAACTTCAACTTCGAGGACCCTCCCTGGAGCGCGTGGACCCGGGGTGCCCCCTGTGCCTTGTGGATGTAGAGACGAAGAGCTGCGAGGACCTTGGTGTGTTGAACTGTTCCCTGAGTCTGTATGTGGAGCCTGGCACACGTTCTGCTGCCTAAGCCTCATCTCTCCCTGGGAGACCGGGACTGACCCAGTCCCCCTTTTACAGACGGGGACACGGGCACAGGGTCAAGGAATTTGCCCTGGCCACACACTATGTGAGGCGGGATGCCAGCCCACGCTCTGGGGTCCCTGCCCTTCTCCACAGCCCTCTGCTCTGGGCATAGACCACTGGGGGGGGATGTGACAGGCCTGGGAGGAGGGACGGGACTCAGGAAATGAGGGGGACGTGAGTCCAGTGGGAAGCACGGCCTGTGCAGATGTGTGGAGACGGGACGCCCTGTGTGTGAAGGGAAGGCACCTAAGCCCCAGGCAGGTGCACAGGGCACCTGAAGTGCAGGAGGGTGGCGCAGCCCACTCCCAGCCCTCGTGGACCCGTGAGCTTCTGTGCCCGGGGTCGGATTCTCTGACACTGGACCTTTTATGTGAAGACTTCGGTTTTCTCTTTTATTTTCCAGAGTGGTCTTAAATGCCTGAATTATGAAAATTAAGAAATCACTGTACACCTAAAACTAATACAATTATGTATTATAATGTACTGACATAATGCTTTATGTCAATTATATCTCAGTGGAAAGAAAGAAAGGAAGGAAGAAAAAATCATACATGTAATCTATTTCTGTCCCCAAATTCCCACTTCCACCATGCACACGTGCATCTCTGTTTTCTGGAATATTTATTCTACCAACAGGTTTAGGAACACTGTGAATCAGGAAGTGAATATTTGATCACTTGGACTCAGGGTAAATATCCTCTACAGTTTTTGTGGTTTTTTAATATTTATTTATTTTTATTTTTGGCCGCATCGGGTCTTAGTTGCGACACACGGGATCTTTTGTTGCGGTGCACGGGCGTCTCTCTAGTTGTGGCTCTCGGGCTTAGTTGGCCCGTGGCATGTGGAATCTTAATTCCCTGCCCAGGGATTGAACCCACGTCCCCTGCATTGGCAGACAGATTCTTAACCCCTGAACCACAAGGGAAGTCCCCTCTACAGTTCTTAGAGGTCTCTAATTCTTGTCCTCCAACCCCTTTAAAGGCAGGCAGCTACAACCCGATTTCTCACATTCCCATCATGCACAAGAAGGTCAGAGTCCTGCATCCCAGGTGATGCTGAGAATGATGGGCCCTCCGGTGAGGACGTGCTCAGGCTGTAGACCTCTTTCCTCCTTCACTCTTACTTTACCTGACACCTAACCTCATGGATTCATGCATGTTTTACACTAGGTAAGGCACATATTTAGTGTCTGTTTGTCTTGTCTTTCTCTTCCCACTACCATGTAACTCCAGGAGGGTGGAGATTTTTGTCTGTTTTATTCACGCATGCATCCTGGTGCTCAGAACGGTGCCCAGCAGAGAGCAGCTATTCTAAAACAGCTGGCTGAATGAATGCATGATGGATGGATTTTCTGAGTTGGCTGTTATCTCTTTCATGGGTGAAAAGGCTGCAGTGTCACACAGGTGCCTAATCCGAGGGCACGTGGGTGGGAATCTGATGACACCCCCCCCACGCACCTGGGAATAAATAATCACCAGGATGGATGCAGCAGGGTGGTGAAAGGTAATAAGCCTGGTTGCAGACCCACGGGGGGAAAGAAACAGACACAACTTACATTCCCTTTACAGATTTATCTATTTAAAAAATCAACGGCAAACTTCACAGAGTTGGTGTCTCTGTTTTAAGAACCTTAGGTGTGCGCGTCTCCTTAGAAGGACCGGCCCCAGAGGGACACCTGGCCTGTCCCCTAGGACGGACAAGGGAAAGCGGGCCATTCTCTCCTCGCAAGCCCCTGAGCCAGGACGACCCTAACTCTTCCTGTTTATCCTTTTACAAGATGCTGTTTCAGCACAGAAGAAAACATGCTTGGAAGCAAGGCTGTTAATGGAAAGGTGACCCCATGCGAAAACCCCCAGCATTTTAGAACCGGATCATCTCGGAGCACGAACCACCGCGAACCGAGCCGCCTTCCCCTCCCGCCTCCGGGATCCCCGTGGGGCATTTCGGGCGCGCCTTCCCGAGGCCCGGGCCGCGAGGCAGGGACGCCCCCGGGCGGCAGCGGCGCGGCGATGGGGCCGCGGCGACCCCTCGGGCTGGCGGGCGGCCCTCCCCCGCGCCCCCGGCCTGACCCCGCGCCCCCGCCCCGCCCCGCCCGCCGGCCGCGATAAGGCGGCGGCCCTTTGTTCCGCCCCCAGCTGGGTAAACCGCGCCGCCTCCCCTCGCCGAGGCCGCCGGCCGGGGGGCACCTTTGTCCCGCCCAGCGCCGCGGACAATGGCCCGAGGAGCCGCACATTGTCCGGCACCTTGTGTACACTCGGGGCGGCCAGGTGCGCGGCCGCGGAATGCAGGGTCGGCGCAGGGCCGGCAGGTGGGGGGAGCGCGGGAGACCCCCTCCCCACGCCCCACGCCGCCGGCCTCCGAACCCCGCCTTCTCAACAGGGTCCCCCCCGCCTCGGGGTGCGGGACGGGAGGGGGCCGGGCCGCGAACCCTGGATGGGTGACCCGCCAGCCCGGCACCCGCTCGCCCGGACCGCGGCCCAGACCCGGAGGGCGGGCGCGGGACGTGCGTGCGTGTGCGTGTGTGCGTGTGTGTGTGTGTGTGCGTGTGTGTGCTGGGCGCGGCGGCGGGGGGCTGGTTCTCGTTGGCGTCCGGTTTGGGACACACCTGGCACGTCGTAAAGTGATTTACGAAGTGAAAGTGTTAAATGAGGCCACCAGCTGGAGCCCCGGCCCGGCTTTATGAGTTTTATTAGGTGCCTATTATGGAAAATAAACTTTAATCCGACCATAAAAACCAAATCTGAAAAACATATTTGCCTTGTAGTCTGGAACACTGCAGCGTTCTCGGTTGAGTCACTCCTCCAAAGGGATTAGTTTTATTGAGGGAGACACAGGGCACCGCAGGACTTTGATACGGGGTGGGGGTCGCCCACGTCCTGCGGGGACCCCCCCCCGCAGGCCCTTCCCCGCGGCGCCTGGGGCCTGGCGGGGGGGTGGGAGCGTAGGGGAGGCCGCAGGGGTCAGTTAACCCGCAGACCTGGAGGTGCTCGTAGAGTCAGCCCGGAGCGGGTCGGGCTCCCCACACCGCGAGGGACGGCAGCGGCTGACCCGCAAACTCCGCGCCCGCTCAGGTCCGCGGCGGCCTGGGGGCCAGGTGCTCCCTTCCAAAGCCTTCTCCGGGATTTGGATGTTCTACAGCAAGTCTGCCCTTTCAGTAGGAGGTGGGGAGAGAGGGGGGGGAGAGAGGGGGGAGGGAAGGGGAGAGGGAAGAAGAGGAGGAGGGGGAGGGAGGGAGGAAGGTAAGAAGGTCTGTCCTCGCTTTAGTCACCTTAGCCATTTTAGGTGGCTAGTACAGTAGCGTTAACTGTATACATATTACTGGGCAACAGCTCTCTAGAATTTTTTCATCTTGCAAAACTGAAACTCCCTCCCCATTAAACATCTCCCCTTTTCCCCCTCCTCCCAAGACCCTGGCAACCTCCCTTCTATGTGCTGTCTCTAAGAATTTGACGATCTTAGATGCCACATGTAAGTAGAATTATGCAGTATTTGTCTTTTTGTGACTGGCTTATTTCACCGATCATCATGTCCTCAAGGCTTATCCCTGTTGTAGCAGGTGTCAGAATTTCCTTTTTAAAGGCTGAATACTATTCCACTGCGCATCTGTATCCCATTTTTGGTTATTGTGAATCATGCTGCAATGAGCATGGCTGTGCAAATCTCTCTTCCAGATCCTTTTCAGTTCTTTTGGATATACATCCGGAAGTAGGGTCGCTGGGCCACATGGTAATTATGTTTTTGTTGTTGTTATTTGTTTGTTTTGAGGACCCTCCGTACTATTTTCCATAGTGGCTGCACTATTTTCCATTCCTACCAACAGTGCACAAGGGTTCCAATTTCCCCACATCCTCGCCCACACTTGTTATCTTGTTTTGTTTTTGTTTTCATAACAGCTATCCTAACAGGTGGGAGGTGCGAGCTCATTGTGGTTGTGGTTTGTATCTGCCTAATGGTTAGTGATGCTAAGCATCTTTTCATGTGCTTGTGGACCATTTGTACGGCTCCTGCAGAGAAATGTCTATTCCATTCCTTTGCCTATTTTTAACTGGATGGCTTTTTGTTGTTGTTGAATTGTAGTTCTTTATATATTTTGGATATTAATCCCTTATCAGATATTTGAGTTGCAAGTACTTTCTCCCTTCCCAGGTAGCCTTTCATTGTGTTGATTGTTCCCTTTGCTGCGCAGGAGTTTTAAATGTTGACATAATCCCATTTGCCTGTTTTTGCTTTTGCTGTCATAGAAAAGTCTTTCCCGCGGATCTTTCCAAGCTGACTTCCGCCTGGATATAGGGTGCAGGAAGGCCAACCGCGAAAGGAACAGGCCCATTTCGTCTACGTTCTAGGCGTTTCTGCACTCTTCAGACTCCAAGCCTTAAGGCATCTGGTCAGGGCCCTCGGACCCTGGGCCAGAGCTCTGCGAGGGCTGGACAGGTGATCCCTGGACTGTGGCCTGGAGGGCACCGATAGATTGGTCTCTTCCTCACACGAAGGTCTTTAACCACATTTTCTTCGCACACGCTGGAGACCCTGGCACACGACGAGGTACCCTTTCTGAGAACGGAGGACTCCCCCATTAAGGTGAAGAGAACCCGCGCCGAGGGTGGCGCCGGGGTGGGCAGGGGGTCGGGCGGGGTTCCCAGAGGGTCGGGTCCGCTTTGGGCGCGGCCCTCGCTTTGGGGTCGCCGTGTCCCGGCGCCGCCGGGTCGGCAGGGCGCCCCCCGCCGGGTGGAGAGCAGGGAGACCGCCGGGCACTGGGGCTTCACGGCCGGAGGCCCGCGCCGCTGCCCGAGGGCCAAGCTTGGGCTGGTCTGGAAACAGTGCTTCGTCCCCCTCAGGGCTGGGCTGCGTGGGCCTGGCTCCGGGTCCTGGGAACCCGGTCCTCGTGGCGGCAGGGCTCCTTCCCCGCCGCGCGGGGGCCGCGGGTGGGCGGGCGGGGCGGGGCTGGCGGCCGCTCATTATGCGGAATGAATTGTTCGCTGTGCCCGGAGTGGGTGAGGATGAGCCGGTGATTATATTTAAATTTGCTATAATTGATTTGGGGAAGAGCTACTGTGACAAGAACGAATTGATCATTAAATTTATTAGCGAGATAAATTCCGTCGCGCTTAAGCGGCTGGCTGGAGACGCTGGGGCCGCGGGCGAGTCCCGCCTTCCCGGCCGCCAAGTCCCCGCGCCAAACCCGGGCTCGCTCTGCTGGAGGGCGGGGGCGGGGGTCACAATCATTCTATCTTCCTTTAATGCGCCTCTGCCCCTTGTCGCCGAGGGAGCGAACGATTCCCTGGTTCAGGAGGGTCTGCACCTTGGGGTGGAGGGACGGACCCTCCGCCGAGGCCGGCGGCGCCCCAGCTTCCAGGTCGGATGCTACACCCCCTCCCCGGCCGCCGCCGGTCCCCGGGGGGCCCAGTGTTGAGGTAGGGGCGCTGACGCTGGACCATCTGAGCAGGGGGGCGGCGGGGAATAACCCCCAGATGTGGAGCCAGCCGGGGCAGAGATTGCTTCAGGCTGAACTTCCCCAATGTGGTAGAAATTAAAACGAGATACACACGGATTGCAGATCTTTTTCAACCCCCAAAGGCATCTGTCTTTCTCCTCTCCCCCTCCCCATCCCCTCTCTCTAATTTTCCCACCCCTTTCCTCGGGCTCTCGGGCTTTCCCACCAGTTGCAAACCAGGTCCGCGTCCCCCCAAAGCACCTTTGGACCCGGAGGCGGCCAGGCCCGCGCCCTGCCGCCCGCGCCCGACAGCTGCTCCTGCCCGGGCTCCCAGCAGCGCCGCGCCCCCGGGCTTGGCTGAGGTTGGATTTTATGGAAGGAGCCCGGGGTGATAATGAGCTGCCAGAGAGGATATTAATCTCACCCCGGCCCTGAAGTCGAGGAGTGGCCCCGCTCGCCTGCGCGGTAATCACCCAAATGAAACTCCGGGCCCTTCTGAACTCATTTATCAGCTGGGAGGAGGGGGAGACGAGGGGGCGAGAGAAGGGGGGAGGGGGAGAGAAGGGGGAGGGGAGAGAAGGGGGAGGGGGAGGGGAGAGAAGGAGGAGGGGAGAGAAGGGGGAGGGGAGAGAAGGGGGAGGGGAGAGAAGGGGGAGGGGAGGGGGCGCACCCCGGCCCAGTTGCTGGTGAGAAAATGAAAAACAGAAGGAAGGAGGAAGGCACGAGGGAAGGAGGAAGAAGCAGTGTCCCTGGCTCACCTATTTCCTCCGGGCCCAGGAGAGGCCCGCGCGTAAGCGGTGGGGGAAGGGGAGCCGCGCGGAGGGCGAGCCCGGCATGCGTGCAGCACAGGGCGAAGGCCCGGCTCGGCCCGGGTGATGGATGGCGCGCGCTGCCCAGCTTTATTAACCCACAGCCATCGCGGCCTGGCTGGAGCGCTCCTGTCGCCCAGTGCTGTCCTCGCAGACGTTTGCCCAGATCCAGAAAAACCAGTCCTGGCCGGCCCGAGAAGGTTTTTCGGCAGAGACGCCGGGGTTGACGAGAAAGAGAAGCGCCGCGGTACGCGAGGCAATGCGGAAAAGGCGCGCGAGCAGCGCCCCGGGCCGCACGGACCCCAGAGACCAGTGAAGTCTGGTGGTTTGGAGCTTGTTTTCTGAAACATTCAAATAGTGTGTTTTCGCTTCTGGAGCGCCGGCGAAGCAAGAAGATCCTCAGAGAAAGAGGAAAATAAGTACACGGCGTCCAAAGTTACTCCTTGGAGATCCTCGCATCCGGGACAGATGTGAACCAGCATGCAGACGCGCGCTGACACCTGGCCTCGGGTATTTTTACCGACACTTCGTACCTGCGACTCCCCAGCAGCCGGAATCAAGTTCCTCACCGTCCTCGGGGGCCCAGAGAGGTGGCGGTCCTGACACCCATTCGCGATTCTGATTTTCACCTTCTGCTGTCAGTTGAGGAATACAGCCCATCATTTCAACGACAAAAATAGTAAACCCCACTTTCACAACTCCCCTCAAAAGATTTGCACTCTCATCCAGTAAAAAAAAAACAATTTATTTTACATTCCATCGTGGGCGATGGGAGAAGCTAAATGATAATTTAGCATGCGTAAGTAGACATTTCTTTATATATATATTTATAAATACAATATACAAAAATAAAGACAATACAGTTTTGGGGTTTCCAGCAGTTTGAACGCTCATGGCATAAATCCCTCCCCCCTCCCCCCAAGATACATCAGCACAAAACATTTTTTCTTTTTTCAGCACTCAGAATGGCGTGTCCAGAGGTTTCAAGTCTCGGGGGTGGTTTAACACTGCAGGTTTCCGCCTTCTCCACTCGGCAGGAGGGGAACTGGGAGCCTCCCCTGATGAACGCTCAGTCCTTCTCAGAAACACCTCCCCCCAGCGCAAACCAAATTAAACGAAAAAGAACCAGAGTTCAAGTCTGAACCTGCCGGGCCTCCCTCTTTCCGTCCCTTGAAGAGCAGACGGCTGCTGGGGCCCACAAGGGCAGCCCCCAGGGCCGGGCCGCCTCCGCTCGCGGGCCTGGGGGGCGGACCTGGGGGCCATGGGAGGGGTCCCAGCATCCAGGCCGTACCGCCACCCGCCGGCCGCGGGGCCCCTACTGGGGCGGGGGCTGGTGGCCGGGCCCGCCGGGCCGCGGGGCAGGCGAGTCGGCCCCGGAGGAGCAGTCAGAGGAGGCGGCGTGCGTGCTAGCGCCGTTGCTGTAGGGGAAATGGTCCTCGTCGTCGTCGTCCTCCTCCTCCTCGGGGTCACTGTCCCTCAAGTCCCGCAGGCGGCGTCCGCTGCCCTTGTCCCCGGGCGCCGGCGGCCCCAGCAGCTCCTCGTCCCCCTGGTCCCCGGCGCCGCCGCCTTTGCCCGCGCCCGCGCCGCTCTTCTGCTTCTCGGCCTCCTGCGCTGCCTGCTCTTTGGCCTTTTTGCTGCGCTTCCACTTCATCCGCCGGTTCTGGAACCAGATCTTCACCTGCGGGCACAAGCGGCGTGAGAAACCCGCCACCTCCATCCCCGCCGAGTCCCCGGGCTCCTGCGCCTGCACCCGCCGTGCGCGCGCCTCCATCACCAGGCCCGGGCGTGGGGCTCCCATTAGAGGACTCGGAAGCTCCAGGGGGATGGCGCTTCCCACCCTGCGCATCAGCAAAACCCAAAGACCGGCTGGGGGCTCTGAGGAAGCTCAAACGAAGACCCCTACCTCCCACCCCCAGCACCGCGGTCTTCCACCCTCACGCACGGGTGTGTGTGCGAGGGGCCGGGGCTGCTGGGGTACCTGTCTGTAAATCTCAAGATGTCCCCTCCTTTCCTTCTGGAGTGGAATCTCTCTCATGTGGCCTGGGGACCACCTGCTTCAGAATGGGGGGGTGGTGGTGCAAATTCCTGGGCCCAACAGAACCAGCTGAATCAGACCTCTGCGTGCCAGTATAGGAACCCTGGGGGCAGATGGGAACTCTGGCTGGGATGTTAATCCACACCCTAAAGGTCAAATGGGCACAGCTCCAGGTGCCCAGGAAGGCCGAGGATCAAGAGAGCAGAAGCGACAGTGTCCCTGGGAGGCCAGGCCGCGTTGAGGGCGGGGGGAGCAGCGCACCTGGGTCTCGGTGAGCATCAGGGACGTGGCCACCTCGAAGCGTTTGGGCCGCGACAGGTACTTGTTGAGCTTGAACTGGTGCTCCAGCTCGAGCAGCTGCTGGCTGGTGAAGGCGGTGCGTGGCCGGCGGCACTTCCCCAGGAGGTTGGACTGCGCCTGGGCTGGGGTGGGAGAGGCTGGTGAGCCCACATCAGTCCACTGCCCGCTGCTGCCCAGCGCCAGCAACACTCCTCACGCCAGGCTGCCCGCTGCTCGCCGGCCCTGCAGAGTCGCTGCTCTTTCTTTAGTGTCAGCGCCCCCTCCCCAAGGAAGCCCTGGAGCCCAGGACCCCTCGGCCAGGTGGGCCCAGATGGTTTGGGTTTAGAGGGACCAAGTCTTTTCATCCCAGGCGGGGCCCGGGTGTCCTGATTAAAGAGAGCCTATCACCCAGGCACGTCCTCTCCACCTGGGTGGGCGTTGGTAGAAAGCAGGTGGACAGAAAGGCAAGTAGCAGAGGCCCAGGGGCCCCCTCCTCCCCACTCCTCCCGGCGCCTTCCCCAACTCAGGCCCAATCCACACAGGCCACCGGAACCACTTCCTACTTCTTCCTGCCCAGCGAAGAACTGGTGCAGGATTCCCACCGCCACCTCCTCACGTACAAAAGGAATAGAAGGAGAAAAGGGAAGAAGGAAGGAAGGAAGGAAGAAAGAAAAGGACCAAATTCTGGTCCTAAATATGTGTATTCATCAGAGACTCTCCCCCATGTAAAATGTTTTCTTGACAACGCCTGCCCAGGGTCCAGAGGGGCAGAGCCTTGGGAGATTGGAAGCCTTTCAGGACAATTCTCATTACGCAAATTAAAGGCCTAGGCACAGGGGGATCCAGCTTTCTACGTGTTCAAGGAGGTCTCTTGGCTTTATTTACATAATTTCACACGGTTACATCACAGAGAATTTTATGACCTCAAAGCGAGACTTCCCTTGATTTCCCAGGAGCCTGACAAGTGTTAGACAATAAAAGAAAGGAAAGGAAAGAAAAGAGGCCAGCCCCGGGCAGGACAAGCTCAGGCTCCCATGGGATGGGCAATTTGCTTTATGGGAAGGCCCACGCCCCCCGCTTTAGTTAAACAAGGCCCCGAATTCCCAACTTGACAATACATTAGAACTTTAATTAAAACACTGGCTCTGAAGGGACCATTTGGGAAATGCCATCTGATGGCTGAGACACCAATTAAAGGAAACCAAACAGGTTTCCAGCGACCAGAGGAGGGACTCCCAGAGCCCATTCTGCCATGGTCACCTGTTTGTTATTGCCCTTTAGGATTCGGTGTTCAGATTCTTTTTCTGAACTTAAAGCTGGCTGGGTTTTAATTAGCTAACTCTGGGTCGAGATTAGGAATAAGAGATGGACTAAGTGTGTTGGCAAAGGGATGTGGCTTTAGTCAATTTTCTGGGCAATCCTGGGCTCCACGCAGGCCAGGGTAAACAGCCGGGTAGCCAGGGAACCCAGCGCCCAGGGGAGGCCTGTGTGGAGATCACTGCTGCCTGCTCCCCCCCATCGGTGGGAGACTAAGCCTGCCAGGCTCTGGGAGATGCAGGTCACAATGAAAGATGCGTGGGGTGGCATTCCATCAGAAGGGGTTTGCTGGGCTCTGAGGCCAGGCCTGGAAGGGTGCCTTGGGTTTGGCTGACCCCAGATCAGGAGCTCAGATATGCCTGAAGCCACAGAAGTGAGAGCAAGCTTGCCCTCTTTGCCTGGGGTCGGGAGGGGTGACTCCAACGGAAGGGATGGGTGGCCATTAGGGCCTTCTGGGAGGTGAGCCGGGAACAGCCTGGGGTGGCCGCGGGCCAACAGCGCACATGCTGGGATTTTCTCACCCGGCTGTGACTTCTCCAGCCTTCTGGGATCCTAGCTTTTCTCTGTTTAGTCACGACCATAGCTTCTAGCAGAGGAATCTGAATTCTGGCAAATGTTTATTTCTGTTTTCCTTTTTGCTTTTTTTCCCTTCCCATGCCTGCATCTCCCCAGTCTAAACAAATCCATTCAGACGGAAACAATGGGGTCTCTTTGTTTGGGTGTTTGGCGGCTGAAATCGTTAAGCCTCAAGCATCTTCCTCTGAGCGGAGCCGGGGTGGAGCGAGCGGACCTGAGATCCAGAATCTCCGGAGCTCCACTCCGGCGCGCCCGCCCGCGCGCGCCAGGAAAGCCCGAGAGAGAGAGGCTCAGGCCTCGGCCAGGTGTCCCGCCTGGGTGGCGAGCACGCCGCCCACAGTTGGGCGGCTCTCGGGTTGGGGATGGCCAGCCCTCCCGCGCTGCGGTCTTGGGGAGGGGTGCGCGTTGTGCTGGGCGCCCTGAATTCGGAGGAGGGCACCTGCTGCTTAGAGCCCCTGAAGGAGGGCGCATCTCCCGGCCTTCCGGAGCGTGCCATCTCTCTGTTCAAGTCAGGCCACCCGCCTCCTGGGCATCGCACCCCGGACCCAGCGCCCTTCCAGAGGCGGGAAGAGCCCCGCAAAGGGCCAGGAGGTCGCCCGGGGCCCCTGCCTTGCGTCCCTGGGCCTCTTGAAGCTCATTTCTCCTTCGCTAACTCTGGGAGCGCTCCCTCTCCTGGGAGGGACCGGGAGTCACTCCAGAACCCAGAATGCGGGACCAAAGTCACGTCCATTTCCCTGAGGATAAACCCCTGGTTTCGGTGGCCCCCGATTCCCAGGCACACCTGACTCCAGGGCGCTCCCCGGCTCGCCTTCCCCCCCCACTTCCTGCTCCTCTAGCCTGCCGGTTAATCATTAGGTTTTAGTCTCACACCTCCAGCTGCCCCTTCCCATTAAGAGAGGAAGCGAAGCAAAGTCCGCGCGTGGGCATTTTAATCATTCGCTGACAATCCCACATCGCGCAGCCCGCGCGAGTCCTCGCAGGCCCCGGGCGGAGCCGAGGCGGCCTCGCGGCGCTGCCACAGCTCGCTCGGAGCAGAGAACCAGCGGAAGGAGGTGCCAGGTGGAGGAGGATGCACGGGAGAACCTTCTGCCAACACTCCCCCTCCCCCGTTTCCTCCTCCCTCCGCAGGCTCGGGGGCTGCGCGGTACTCACAGTTAAAGTCCGGCATCTTGGGCAGGATCATGCCCGCGGTGGACGCCCGCAGCCACTGGTCCAACTGAAAGGTGCCGGCGCCCAGCTTAATGGGGTCGGCGGGGTGCGCGGGGTGCGCGCCCTGCACCTGCGGGTACGAGTAGGAGAGTGCCGGGTGCTGCCCGGCCAGCGCGGCCGCCGCCGCCGCCGCCGAGTAGCCGTAGACCGGGTGGCCGTAGAGCGCCGCCTGCGCCGGGAGGCCCGCGCCGCCCTGCGCGCCCCCCGGGTGCAGCCCCAGCGCCAGACCCCCCGCGGCAGCGGCGGCGGCTGCGGCGGCCGCAGCGGCGGCGGCGGCGCCGGGGTGCGCGTGGTGGTGGGGCCCCCCGGGCCCGCCTCCGCCTCCGCCCGCCCCGCCGCCCGCGCCGCCAGCGCCCAGGAAGCCCGGTTTGGGCAGCAGCGCGCAGTGCGCGGCCAGCAGGCGCGGCGGCGACGGGCTCTCGGCGCGCAGGCGGTCGGTGGGCGCCGCGGGCGGCTCCGAGGACGCGGGGCTGCAGCCGCCGCTCGCCCCGCCGCTCGCCCCGCCGCCGCCGCCGCCGCCCCCGGGGCCAGCTGCGGCGGCCGCGAGCGACGTGACCAGGGCCAGCGGCGCGGTCTGCGCCGAGGCCGCTCGCGGAGGGTCCACGGCCAGCAGCGCGTCGATGCGGAAATTTTTGGATTTTTCCATCGGCTCGTTAGGGGTTGGCGATCAGCGCGGGGAGGTGCGTGACGCGGCCGCGTGCCGGCCCGCGGAGTCTTTGCGTGGCGGCGGCCAGCCCCGGGGCTCGGTATTGTTATGATTATTTGCCAGTAATCAAAGTCGCCGCCGGAAACTCAGCCGAGGGTGACCATGGTCCGGGCGCCTCCTCCGTGCGGGCCCCGCCCCGGGCCGCGTCCACTCGCTCTCGCACAAACTCCCACGCGAGTGCGCGGCGCGCCGGGGCCGAGAGCCCGGCTCAGCGCTGCAGCCCGCAGGCGACCGCGCCGAGGCCGCTGGCGCCGCGCTGGGGACCCGCGCCCCTCCGCGCACTTGAAGCGCAGCGCGGCCGCCGATTGGCGCGCTCGGCGGGGGCTTGGGGAGGGGCTCCGGCCCCGCCATTGGCCGAGGGGCGCACCTGTCACCGTCCCGGTCGCCCGCCGCCCCGCCCCTGCGCCGCGGGGTCCTAAACAGCCCAGGGTGCCGAGCCGCGAAGGCGGGGCGGGGACCGAGACAGGGGTTGGAAGACTCGGAGGCGCAGCCTGGGGTGCCTGCTCGCCCTCCTGCGGCCGCTGAGCTGGCGGCGGGGGCTGGCAACCCCCGGGGTCCGTGTGGGCTCCCCGGCCGGAGTCCAGCTCGCGACACACGCTGTCCGGGTCTGAGTTCGTGTCACCTAGAGCCAGCAGCGTGCGTCCTCTCCCTCCTCCTCGCCGGCGCTTGAGCGTGTCCACTTCTGCAAGGAGAGCCCACGCTGCTTCCAGATCGAGTCGCTCTGCTCAGTGCAGGCAGCTCAGCGAAGACCGTTCTGGTCCCCAAGCCCTGCGCCCGAGGGGTCTGTGTCCCTGTCGCCAGCCCCCTCACCTTTCCGGGGAAGTTCTGTGCGTTGCAGGTGTTGTTTGTGGGGGAGTGAGGCGTACGTGTACCCGAGCGCGAGCTTGCCTTCCACAAGCCCGCGCCTTCAGTCCTCCCGGTCTAGGTGAGAGTTTGGTGCGAGCGGCCTGCAGGACCCAGGTCGGCTTGGAGACGTCGTCCACTCGCCATGGTCCTCGATTACAGAGCTCTTCCTCTGCCGAGGGACACCCGCCCGTGGGCAGGCAGAAGACGGCACCCATCTGGGCCCTGGGAAGCCCAGCCGG
Source organism: Mesoplodon mirus (assembly GCF_964341445.2). NCBI lineage: Eukaryota > Metazoa > Chordata > Mammalia > Artiodactyla > Ziphiidae > Mesoplodon > Mesoplodon mirus. Next base: position 114,117,198 of record NC_138985.1, read on the forward strand.
GCGGGAGTCAGCCGAGGCCGGTCACTGATCCTGCTAGCCCCAGGCCCCAGGCTGGAAAACGCAGGCTCTCTGCTGCCTGCAGCTCCTGGAAAATTGGAGGAAAGGGCTTCCCTTGTCTGAGCAAGGGAGTGGGATGAGAATCCAGACTTCACCTCCGCCCCATACTCACACTTCAAATATTTACAGTAAAAGCACTTCCAAAGGCTTTTTGAAGCAGAAAGAATGGACGCGCGGGTCAAGGAGCCCAGCGGCCACCAACGCCGGTCTCTGTCAATAGCTCCGTTAGACCTAGTTATCTTCCCCAGACAGATGTGAGAATTCGAGAAGGAGCTCGGGTTCTGGAAGCCTGGCTTCCCGTGCAGGTGAGAGGTGAATAAAGGACAGGAAGGGGGCTGTGGGAGGGGCAGGGCCAGGTACACTTTAACATTAGCAGGTCAGGTTGCCACAAGAGGGATGTTTAAATGTACATACAGGGAACAAGTCATTTCCCTTCAAAAGACTCTTTTCCCCAGGTGAGAGTGGATTGCAGTGATTCTGTGGGTAAGCAGTGTTTCTTTTTCATTGTAACAGTGTAGTTCCGAGACTCACAGGACTACTTGGAAGATTAGGAGGACAGCAGTGGAGAAGTGACAGCAAATGGAATAAAAGTTATATAGCTTTGCAAAAACCAATATTAACTTGTAACTAGAAATAACAGCACTTCCATGGTGCTTGTCTTGTCTCTCATATCTCTTGTCTTTCTTATGTCTTTGTGGTGGTAAAAATGCAGTCCTTCTGTCTCTGAGGGGAGAGAGGGGTACACTCACATCTCTTGAACACCTACTATGTGCCATGAGCTTTCTAGAATTATCTTCCTTAATCCTCCCTATGACACCAGATGAAATCTCCATTTCACAGAGTACAGATTCAAAGAGGTTGAGACTCTCATCCCCACAAACTGTTAAGCCTCAGAGTTTGGAATGAGGTCAGGTCTGACTGCAGGAGCCTCACCGTTCCCACCTGCTGCCCTCAACGTTTCCGATATCCCCAGCCCTTTCCCCATCCTGTCTGTTCCCTCTGCGGAAGGAGGGTTTTACAAAGAGACCTGAGCTTAGCCACCTGTTCTGGGACAGGAGACCTTCACCCTTCGAGAAAGGGTAACAGTGTCTTTGTTGTCACTCTATCTCTCCAAGAGAGAGCAAGCAAACGTGGCCCCCTCCTCTGATGGGGGTGAGCTCGAAGGCTGCCTGCCCCTCCCGTGTCTCATCCCCTCCCCCCCATCTGCTGGTCCTGAAGGCAATGATATAGGAGGTTGGGGTGGGGGAAGGAGTGCAAAGTAGATTTCCCAAGGTGGATCTTGGAGAGCCTGACGCCCCTCCTACCTGAAATAACCACTGCCGGGGGCTAGTTTAGTTGGTGATGGGGGTGTGCAGTCTAGACTTCATAAATCACCCCATCTTCCTCAACAAAATTATTCTATTTTTTTATAACTCCCAGAGCAATTCACTTTACCATTTTTTTGTTCTACAGTAAGTATGCTCCCAAACTCCTCAAAATCTCCCCCACCCCATGCTTCTACTCTGCCTGGGCCAGCTGAGAACACTTCCTGAACACACGGAATGGACGCCGTCCACAGGTGGGACGCAGCTCAGGCAGGTTCCTCTGATTACCCCCTGAGTCCACACCACCTGAGGGGCCCAGGTGCGGGATCCGAAGTGGACTCAGCCTGCCGCCCTGGGTCCAGGTCCTGGCCACCTCTCTAAATGCAGTGTGACTGCAGATGTAGAAGCTTCTCTATCTTGATGGATTTCTCTTTCTTTGTCTCGAAAAGTCGGGGTTAGACAAAATGGACCCTGCAGTGCTAAGTGACTTTAAAATGATCAGATTCCCTGTTTATGTTAAGAATTAGGGAATACATATTGGAGGTGCCTGTGAAGTTGTATGGGAAGAGAGAGGGAGAGAGAGACGAAGAGGTCTCAGAAGTTTGGGGTCTTTGTGTGGTTTATGGTGTGTGAAGCTGAGCACACCAGGGCTCTTCCTGTTTCCAGCATCTGTATTGATCCAGCCCAGCTGGCTTTGAAGCAGGTTTTGGGCAGACAGGAGCAGGGCTTGGTCTTGGGAAGGGCCGCAGCGAGAGATCAAAGGTCTGGTCTGAGGGGTGCTCCCAGCCTCAGTCTCCAGGTGCCCAGGGACAGCATCCAGCCCCAGGACACCGGGGAGAACTCTCCAGCTCCCAAGCAAAGCAGCACTGAGGGCCTGGTGCCCCTTTCATCTAGCTGGCTC
>NC_138985.1:114124459-114387624 GCF_964341445.2 Mesoplodon mirus
AAGTTGCTGGGTCTGAAGACTCCCTTCCTCTTCCTCTGAGGGCCGAGGAGAGGCCTCTGCAGCCCGGTGCGTTAGGTTCACTCTTCTGGGCTCTGGTGGTCCAGGTTCCGGCAGGATCACCTTGGAGGGGAGGGGAATGTCGCAGGCGGCACAAAGTAGAGGGCTAGAGGTCATGAGTGAGGGGTCGCTGCCACACAGCCCTCCTACCAGGGGACAGAAGGGAGAAGAGAGTGGACTCCGGATTCCGCCGGGTCAGCACAGGCCTGAGCGTAGACAACAGGCGAAAAGGCTTTCTTTGGGCGGGATTGCACCTGCACCCAGGGCTGACCTTGACCTTGCTTAGTGACCTCAGCAAGCGCATGGGAGAGGGCACCAGCTGCTACGGAGTGCACCTGGGTCGGGGCTGTCGAGTTGCTGCCTCCACCTGCGCCCCAGGTGTGCTGTAAAGGAGGACCTCCAGGCCTTGGGCTCCCACAGAAAGGAGTGGCAGATGGGCTGCCCACTGGAGGTGACCTCAGCGCCCCGGCCCGCAGGTGGGGGAAGAAAAACGTGCGCTGTCCCTTTAAGCCCCCGGCCACTGCCACCTCCCAGCCCCATCCCCCCTCAATTTAATTTCATTAAAACAGAGCATGAATATTTCTATTAAACCTAAAATGAAATATGAAGCCATTTAGACTCTGCCTGCACCAATCACCCAGATTTATGACTTTTATTCATCACATCAAGAGCTTGGAAAAATGAATTTTCTTCACCCAGGAAGGAAATAAAACCTCAGGCTTGGTCATTTCCAGAAAGCTGTTAATTTGACCATGTGGTAATTACTTTCACAATTAACTAAAATACAAATCAACTTGACAAATCGGGCTAGTTTATATATTAATTAGCCTGCTTAAATTTATTCATTATGAAAAGACAATTTAGGGGGACCTGCGGTGTCCGTTTTATTGCAATAAATTATTGTTAGGAAGTGGGTCTAATAAAATATCTTAATATTTAAGGATATTGTATATGCGGGGGTGGGGAGATGCTTTTTTGACCATTTCATTTTCCAATTAGTAATTTTGTTGTAATCTGTCTGCGAACCCGGGCTTCCCGGGCGGAGAGGCAGGCTTCTCCTGGCCTGGGGCTGTCGGAGCGGGAGCGGTTGGGTCTGAGCCGTGGGCAGAGGACAGTGAATTCCGCGGGGAGGGCCGGCGGGTCCGACGCAAACGTGGGGTTCCTGGCGGCACCAATCAGCCGCGCCGAACCCAGCCCGGGTGCCGCGCTCCGCAGTCCTCCTCCCGCCCGGGGCGTGGCGGCTGATTTAATAAAATGTCGATAGAATCCTTCGATGCCTTTTAGCTTGTGATCTTTATAAATGTCCCTCTATTAAATTAGAAAATGATTCTCTTCTCGTTTAATTGTATTCTTTCGTTTCTTATTTCCAATTAATTAGTCCTATCGACGTTGCAATATTTTAAGTGACTCGAGTCCGTTTCCAGTTAGAATACACGGGTCAGCACATGCAATTTTATACCCGACAGAACTCTATAATGTGGGTTTTAACTACTCGTCCCTCATCTGTCTTGAACATCTGGCCGGAGTGGGCTGCTTGGCCGCCTGGCAGCTGCCCGGATAGGTGGGCGCCGCTCGGGGTCGAGTCTGGGCCCCCGCAGACACCTCCGCAGCCCAGGGCCTTTACTTGGATTCTCTCGATTTTAAATCTGCTCCCAGCCGGGTGGTCCCGCGGTGAGGAGCCTTCAGAGGAGCCCCGCGCCCCTCCCCGCCCCCCATGGGGCCGCGGCGCCCAGCGAAGCCCCGCTGGCTCTGGGGGCGATGCCTCCGGGCTCCTTCTGTTCCACTGCCGCCTCCCTCCTTGCGGCCTCGAAAGCCTTTAAAATCATTTTCAGAAACTGGCTTGGCCCCGTCTCTCTGTCCAGTCCCCCTCGGCCTCTTCAGGGGGAGCAAACGCCCCTCGCTGAAGGCGGGCACACCACCATCCGACAACCCGAAAGTTCAGCTTGACCGAGGAGGCATCCACCTTTCCTGAATTAACTGACGAATTAACTAATTCCTCCCGGGAAGATTGGTGCCGGCGCCCCTCCCCCGTGCGGTGATTTGGGACCCGCTGGCCTGTGCGCGCCCCCCGAGCCCCCCAGCTCTCCCCGGACCCCCGTCCCAAATGCCTGTAACACGTGGGGGACCCCCACCCGCCCAACCGGGGAAGAGGGGCGGGGGGCAGAGCCCACACCCTTTCCGGCGCTGGTGAGCAGGAGGCTCCTCCCCTCCCCCAGTCCCGGCTCCTTCGGACACGCGTTTGCCCCGAGTGGCTTGGCCCCCATGGTGTCCCTGCAAGGTGGGACCTGGATGGCAATAAGAACCCGGGTCCGCGGGACGATGGTTAACTCCCTGCGGCTGCACCCCAGTCTGCACCACTGTCCCATGCCACTCCCCTGGCCTCACCCCTGCCTGTGCCCCTCCGGAGATCCCCCTGCCGCCTCCTGCTCACCAGGCCACTCCTAGAAGCCTTCCCCAGTCTTAAGGCTCGGAGGGCGGGCAGGGCAGTTTCTTCCAGGTCCCTTGGGAGGGGCTCCTAAGACTCCAGCCAGAGCCTTGGGAGCCCCTCAGCCCCTCTTCTCCCTGCCCTCCAAGGGGAACGAAGTTACAAACCTATTTTGCACATTTCTAACTAACCGACCCTTCCCTCCCCACAGCTTCCTAGACTGGGAAGTTCTCCTCTAGGCACCCCGGGATTCTTCCCCAGAGTAAAGAGATCCCGGTTTTCTCCTCAAGGGCTGTGTCCTAAAAGTGGGAACATGAAGGACTTCCCTGGCGGTCCAGTGGTTGGGACGCCGAACTTCCACTGCTGGGGGCCCAGGCTTGATCCCTGGTCAGGCAACTAAGATTCCGCATGCCGCGTGCACTGAGGGCCCATGACACTGTCCCAGCTCCTCAGGGCAGCCCTCCTGCCACAGGCTCTGTTGAGGACCCCCTTCCACAGAAACCTCAAGCGCCTCTCCTCCAAGCACAGAGGGGTCCCGATCTTCAGGTCTGCTCACTGAATGCAGGGGAGGGGTTTGGGGGGGAATTTTAACATTGTGCGTCTGGGCCTTAGGGGCTGTGGGAAGCCAGATTAGAGAAGTTAGGGTCTTGCCCAGGGTCCTGTGGCAGCACTGGGGCCTGTCTTCTGATCCCCAGCCATGCTCCTTCCATAAGTCACCCCTCTGCCCAGAAGAGCTGCTCGTGACACCTGCTCCCAGGGAAAGACAGTAGCTGGCAGGGTGTGGGCTTTACTGCAATGCATTTCTTGAGGAGAGAGGAGGACTTCAGGTCAGTTGAAGCTGGTAGCCCATTCCTTCCGCAGCTCTGGCTGAGATGTGTGTGTGGGGGGGACCCTGCGATCTGGATGAGGCTGGAAAATCTCTACCACAGCAGCAGATCAGCCTTTCCTAGGATGTGTAAAGGGCAGGCCATCTCCTTTTATTCACCCTGAATCCTTCTGCTGGGTAAAAGCAAATGTGCTCATCTTGTCTTTCTGATTATTAGCTGGAGACTGTCTACTGACAAGTTAGAGGGAAAAACAGTCCTTGGCCATACGTAAGAGAGCAATAGATGGCAAACTCTGCAGACGTCTGCCTGGCCCCTCATCTACCCTGGGGTCACGGCCATGCCTGGGGCAAAGTGCATGGACTTTATTTTCATCTCTGCTGCTTAGTCTGAATGTGGTCAGAGCGTGGCCAGAGTTAGGCCAGCCAGGGGCCCAGGGAGCACAGGTAGCCTCCCAAAGTGAGTTTTCTGCCAGACAAGTACATGAGGACTCACTGAAACTGTACTCTGGAATACCTGCCCCCTCCCTGGACACATTTCCTGCTGCAGCCAGGGGGAGGAGTCCACACTGGTTACTTAACACGATCCAAGTCAGCAAGTACTTACTAAGCCACTTTGCACAACCACCTTGGTACTGAAGGATAAAGCAGTAACTTCAGATACCTTTCTGTGCTCAAGGAACTTAATTGCTTCTTAGGGGAGGAAAAAGCGTGCAGAGATGACACAATTTAAAACACCATTGAGGAACTTCCCTGGTGGTCCAGTGGTTAAGGCTCTGCACTTCCAATGCAGGGGGCTCGGGTTCGATCCCTGGCTGGGGAACTAAGATCCCACATGCTGCACCACCCCCCCCCAAAAAAAACCTGAAACACCCTCAAATCATGTACAGTAGGGGCACTCAGGGGGACCAGCACTTGGTGGAGGCAACCCTACAGCCTGTATGACGGGATGTATCACAGAATGTCTTTCCTAGGGTCCTTCCAAAGGAAAGACCTCAGGCTGCATAGCAAACCTTGTCGGAATCTTATTTTTTCTCTGCGTCACCCAACAGAAGCATGACTAGTTCTGCTCTGGTTCCTCATTTTATTAACTATTTCCTTGGCAATTTGCTAATTTCCTTGGATCTCAATTTCATCATCCATGAAAAATGTATTTTGCCATCCATCCTCACAGAGGATGGATGAGGATCATAAAATCATCAAACAGAAGGGAATTTTTTTTAACACTTGTGGTTTTTTAGTATGGTGGAAGTCCAGCGGAGAAGGGGTAATTTAAATTGCTGGACAATCTAGTAGAGCTGCCGTATGTGATGTCATGCCCATTTTGCAGGGAGGAGATGGAGCCTGGGTACTTCTGTTCCTTTGCCCCCAAATCATGCATCCAGCAAGTGGCAGAGCCAGGATTTGAACCTAGACCTGTGTGGCCCAATGCTTACCCTTGTTCCTGTAACAGCGCTCGGTAGGAAGGTCTTTGCAACAGATGTCTGCCTCCTGTCCTCGCGCCTCCTAGCGGAGAATTTGCCATTGTGCACAGGGACAGTTTGACCGCTCAGCAGGATAAAGCGTCATATTTCTGATGAAAAGCTGAGCACCATTGCTCTGTCAGCCACTTGAGAGGTGGAATTCAACCACCAGCCCACTGGAGCACCCCGCCAGGCCCGGAGCCCAGAGAGGACCGATGATGCAGACCAGTGACCACTTGCTGAGACAAGCAGCCGAGTGCCAGGGCCACCCAAGGCAAATGAGCAGGTTACAAAGCTACGCCTTGGTGCTGGGAAGAAGTTAGGCAGGAAGGGGAGATACAGCAGCTGGAGAAGCTTCGGGCTGTTCTCCATGTCACGTATTAAATGCAGCAAAATTGGGCTTCCCTGGTGGCGCAGTGGTTAAGAACCCACCTGCCAATGCAGGGGACACGGGTTTGAGCCCTGGTACGGGAAGATCCCACATGCCCCAGAGCAACTAAGCCTGTGTGCCACAACTACTGAGCCTGTGCTCTAGAGTCCGCGAGCCACAACTACTGAAGCCCGCACGCCTAGAGCCCATGCTCCGCAACAAGAGAAGCCACCGCAATGAGAAGACCGCGCACTGCAACCAAGAGTAGCCCCCACTCGCCGCAACCAGAGAAAGCCTGTGCGCAGCAACGAATATCCAACGCAGCCAAAAATTAAAAAATAAATAAAATAAATAAATTTATTTTAAAAATGTAGCAAACTTAAATAAGGAAGTGGTTCCCAATACTGGTAGGTAAATATTAAACAGAAAGACAAAGATAAAAATTTAAAAGCCAAAATCAGGGCTTCCCTGGTGGCGCAGTGGTTGAGAGTCCGCCTGCCGATGCAGGGGACGCAGGTTCGTGCCCAGGTCCGGGAAGATCCCACATGCCGCGGAGCGGCTGGCCCCATGAGCCATGGCCGCTGGGCCTGTGCGTCCGGAGCCTGTGCTCTGCAACGGGAGAGGCCACAACAGTGAGAGGCCCATGTACCGCAAAAAAAAAAACAAACAAAAGCCAAAATCAAAACCACAAAAATATGATCAACAAAATGAAAATCATAACCAATAGGGGGAAAAGAAAGATGTTTTTAAGATCTTCGGAATTGCCTTCTCTGGCCACGTCTCATACTGACTTCGGGAAGGGGAGGGGAGGCTGCGGGGACTAGCAGGTGGCTTCCTGTCCCCCTGCCCGGTTGGTGCAGCTTCCCAGGAGGCAGGTCCCTACAAGCTGTGGAGAGGTTGTCGCCCCTCGAGAGGGGCAAGCACCCGGGAATGGACTTCGGCAAGAGCTAGTAAGATCTGAGCGATGGACAGGCACCCAGCAGCTGGGGAGGAGCGGGGGGTGGGATTCAGGCCAAGGTAATTGTGGAATGCTGCTGAATGTGAGGTGACATGTGAGGCGAGGCTTTAGTGTTTGTCTGGGGGGCATTAAAATACCGTGAATCATTGACAAGAAACCAAACAGTGCTGGATCTATGTAACAATTTGAACACATATTGCTCCAAGTAAAATCCAATTAGAAGCCTTTCCCCAATTAGATTATGCAAACTCAGATTACACGGAGCACAAACAATGATGATCCCCGTACGCCCTACGGCAGCCCGCACCTACACCTCGCAGATACTCCGGAGCATGCCTGTCTCAACACCCAGGCTGTGTCAACACTCTCCCTCTAGATAATAAATATGAGACACCGCACACACTGCTTTTAATTGCATCGATAAACTGGGATTAACCCCCAAGGCAGACTTCACTATTGCAATTAAATGTCCTCAAATAAATTGTTTCCTCAATAAGCAAATGGAAGGGACTGTGTTTGCCCTGAATAATAACAGGTATAATATTTTACTGGCTAAAGTTAAGTATTAAGTGAAATCGCGTGCGGCCCTGATTTACTCCCTGAGATCGGAAAGTCATTTTTCATACGTCCTGTGCTGCTTCAGTACTGTATAAACAACTAATAATGCACTAAATCAACCCAGCACGACCTTGCATTTCACCTAAAGCCGCCAGGCCTCAAAAACCTTGGCACCGAGGGTTCTTGAGAGCGAAGAGAACAGCCTCCTGGAAGGAGCTGAGGGACTGCTTTGGGGGTTTTGTTTTTAGCCTCTAGGATTCAGAAGTTGAGTACTCTGTGAAAACCCACTGAGTCATTCAACAACCCTCTGGCGCTTTATGGACGTGTGTTCTCTTAGGCTTTCCTGGTTGTAGCAGAAGGAGCTGGAAGGGGGGGCCGAGGTGCCAGGCATTGTGGCCTTCTCCCCTTCACGGGTCACTTGCACAGGAAATTGTTAAGACCACGATTTCCCTTTGGTCACAGGAACGCTCACCTCAGTTTTGGTGTTTTGATGGGGGAGGGACAGGCAGATTTCAGTCTGTGTGTTGCCCTTTCTTTCTAAGGCAGCAGTGAAGGGAGAGGGTAGTTCGTGTCCTGGAAGACTGTGGGTGAAAATCATATTAGTTCTGAAATAACGAGCATCTATTCTTCTAGAATAAAACTGGATCGCGTAATGTTCTTATTCTATCTTAAGGCCAGCATTTTCCAGGTGGTGAGTGGTGATTTGTTAGAACAGGCACTCCTAAAATGTACTGTTAGTTGTCCATTTAATTTGGTCTTTTTGAGTGTATCTCTTCTTTCCCTCTGATTCCCTGACCAAATATCTAGTAATGAGAATTTGTAATCCAAGCATTTTGGTGTTCATTATAAATCTACTTTAATAGATTCATCCGCATATAACCTTCCTCTGATTTATTTAGTCTGTTTAAGAAAAGCTTTGCAACATGAAAGACCTCTCTCATTTTTCTCTATAAACCTTATGCTTGCACACCAAACTGTATGTTAAAATAATGTGTTGCTTTAAACAAAATCAGTTCAATACATATTGAACTTCTAGTCCACCTGAGAGAGAGAACACATATGCAGTGCTGAGCTGGGGTAATTCCAGTTCCAACCAGAGATTCTCACGACTTCAGTTAAGGCAGCCTCGTGGAGAGAAAATGCAGGACTTCTGTGAAGCTTCTTCTACGTTGAAAGCATCCGAAAGACACCATCCTCCCCATGACTACCTCCTTCGATGCCTGGAGACCTGGGGATTCTCAGCTGGGATTTATTGATTTAGTTAAAGAGCAATTTAGGATACACTTTATTAACACTCTCATCATCAGCATCACCATCACCCTAACCTTTTCAGTCTTCACCACATCATTCCAAATGATTACCGAGCCACACTTATCTTTGGTTAGTGAATCTTTCCCACTTATATTACCACAAGGGGAAAATGCTTGCTTGGCTCCTACAGAGACCAAAAATTATGCATAGGAGTCATTGCATGCCTTAAATATATCAAAATGACCTTCCTTTGAACGGATACCCTATAACTTAAGAGGTGAAGAGAGTTTGGTTTTCCCAATCTATTAAAAAACATTTTTAGTTGATAAAGGATAACAGATGAAGAAGATAAAATATTTAACATGTAGGACCTCATTCAGAGCATGAATATATCTGTAGATAATTGTAAGCTCCTAGGAATACTTGATGGGAAATATATTGTAATACAATTTTTCTTTTGAAAGGGATTGTAATCATTGCAAATTTGGTTAAATAATTAAATTAATAAGAACTATTGGATTCAAACACAGGCCTTTTGATGATATACAGGGCTAATAATAACTGTCTTGCCAGCTAAAGAGGTTTTAAAAGACCGTTTGGGCCTCTGCAGTTAGAGCACCGTCAACCCTTTATTAATGCATCAGCGACCTTTCTATTAAAATGCAGTTAAGCGCGGTCTCTGAAAATATTACAGAAAAATAAGTATAAAATAGTTCACAACAATATCCTTATTTTACTACTGTCAATAAAAAATTACTTTTAGAATTATAAAAATTTCCATAAAATATGACTTTTTAAATTTTAGGAATCCATTGCAAAATAGAGATAAAAATACCAAATCCATGTTAAAGCACCTCAGAACAGGACCTCACAAGCCAGTGACATGTAAGAAGCAGTTCAGAACATCTCAGAACGCATAGAGCTGTATTTTGCAGGTACCGGGTGCATCTGGGAGCTGGTGCGTGGGGCACGGCCAGGTTACTGGAAGAAGCTGGACTTTGGAGCCAGGCCATTCTGGTCACTGCGCTTTGTTACGTGACCCGGGGTGAGCTGCTTAGGCCTCCTCAGCCTCTGTTGCCTTATCTTATCTGTAAAATGGGATAATAACATCTGTCGATCCTAATAAGGGTGTTGGGAACATGTTGAAAGTACACGCATGGAGCACCTGGCATACAGTAGGTGCCTAATACACGTTGGTCCTCAGGCTCTCTGTGGGATATTGGATATTGACTCACTGTGACAGTGGTGGCGGTGGCAGTCGTGTGGGACTGTGTGCCTGTTGTGGACTGAATGTTCGTGTCCCCAGAATTCATTCTTTGAGGCCCTGACTGCTGGCCCCCTGCGATGCGATGGTATATGGGGGTGGGCCTTGGGCAGCTGACGGGGTTTAGGTGGGGTCATGGGGGGCCTCATGAAGGCATTGGTGTCCTCCCAGGAGGAGGTCAGAGCCCACTCCCCACCAGTGGGGACACAGGAAGAGAGCCCTCACCAGGGACAGCCGGGATGGGCCAATGTCTTGTTTTGTTTGGTTTCTTTCTTTTTTTTTTTTTTTTTTAAATGATTTTTCTGTCTTTTTTTTTTTTAATTATTTATTTATTTATTTTTGGCTGTGTTGGGTCTTCGTTTCTGTGTGAGGGCTTTCTCTAGTTGTGGCAAGCGGGGGCCACTCTTCATCGCAGTGCGCGGGCCTCTCACTATCGCGGCCTCTCTTGTTGCGGAGCACAGGCTCCAGACGCACAGGCTCAGTAATTGTGGCTCATGGGCCTAGTTGCTCCGCGGCATGTGGGATCTTCCCAGACCAGGGCTCGAACCCGTGTCCCTTGCATTGGCAGGCGGATTCTCAACCACTGTGCCACCAGGGAAGCCCTGTTTGGTTTCTTAATTTTTTTTTTTTTTTTTTGGCTGCACCCTGTGACACATGGGATCCTAGTTCCCCGACCAGGGATCGAACCCAGGCCCTTGGCAGTGAAAGTACAGAATCCTAACCACTGGACTGCCAGGGAATTCCCTTGGCCAATGTTTTGATCTTGACCCGCAGCCTCCAGAACTGTGAGAGAAGAGATGTCTGTTGTTTAAGCCGCCTCATCTGTGCTGTTTTGTTACAACAGCCTGAGCTGACTGAGAAAATGCCTGAAAACTAAGGCTGAAAACCAGAAGCTCAACAGATGGTGATGACAGTCCAGCAGCCTGTAGACTAAGTGCATCAGCTCGTGGAGGCTCGTGTTGCTGTGAGGTAGATTCTATTGCTGCCCATTTGACAGGTCAACAGACTGAGGCTCAGAGAAGTGTGGCAGCTGGTAAGTTGATTCACAGTCAGAGTCTGACGGTCTTGCCTGTGCGTCTGGCCTGATTTGTGGTTCCCTCCAGAGCCTCACGGTGGTGGGTCAGTGGGCGGCTCTGGAGGTACAGATGCCCTGGAGAGGTTCGGGGAGTCTGGCTCTCAGGAACCCTGGCCTCACCATCCTTGGCCCTGGCCACTCTGGAGGTGACAGGAGGTAATCCCAGGTCCCCTTTCGGATCAGTCTCTCTGGGTCTTTTCTAGTGAGTGAGTGGCTTGTGCCACCAGCGAGCTAGACCCTGGGGCCAGCCTTGGACCTTCAGAAAGCCTACCCGCTGGTCACTGCTTCTCACCCTTTCCAAGCTCAGGCCTTTCCCAGGCTCAGAAAGTCACAGAACACAGGGCAGGCCATGGCCTTCCCTCTGAGTGAAGTGCCCAGGCCACAGAGCTGGTGAGGGCCAAGCCAGGACGAGAATGCACTTGTATCTGATTCAAGCTTGTGAGCACCGGTCTTCTGTCTCCTGGGCAGGGAGACTGGGTGTCTGAGCCCTGCCCCAAGGACAGCCGACATCTAGTGACGCCTCGCTCTGTGCCGAGCTCTATTTGAAGCGGTAACATGATGACAGCTCATCTCACAGGTTGCTCACACATAAGGAGTTATTATTATTATCATCCCTATATTTCAGAATTGCAAACTGAACAAAGGAACTTGCCCATAGCAGCATTTGAAGTGGCAAAGCTGGGGTTCAAACCCAGGGTGTCTCTTATTACACTGTGATGAGTGTCTCTGGGTCTGATCCCAGGTCGGGACGGGCCTGTATCTGGAATCCAAGGCAGAACTCCATCGAGCAGGCTGAGTACCAGTGATGTGGGTTACAGGTGAGGCCTTGGCCCTCGGGGCCCACAGGGGTCCAGGTGGGTGCTAGGCTTGGGGCAGCAAAGCCAGTTCCAGATCGCAGTGACCAGGGTAGGGTTTCAAATGTCCTCTCGATGGTGTCACACTGGACTCAAGGCCTGACCGGGACCAAATCTTCAGTGAAACAGGCTCATGATACGTTAACCAAGAACAGGCACCTCAAGAGTTCTGAGCGCCCCTCTCTGCTCATCTGAGGCCTCTCTCACCCAAGGCAATCCAGTTTCCTCCATGCGGCTGTGGAATGCAGTGCCCTGGCAGAGAGAAGTGGGTCTTGCAGAGCTGTGGCCACAGAGAGGGAGAGCTGGGCAGGGGGTGGGGTGAAGGAAGGCTCGTGGAAGGCGCCGGAGTCAAGAGCCGGGAGCACAGCCGAGGAGGGGACGCCGGGGCCAGTCGTGTGGAGCCTTGGGCTGTCCCCACAGCTTCCTGCCACCTGCCTCTGGGCAGGAGCTGGGCTGTGGTGGTTCTGAAGCAGCCGGGAGCAGGGGGCGCCTTTTCTGGGCTCTGCTGATACGTCCAGAGCCCAGCATTCTGCCTTGGCCTCGACTATGTGTTTGCGCTGGGAGAACCCTTCTCTCCCAAGGTGACAAACCTTTACATATTTTGAAATAGCCAGAGAGGAACTGTCCCGGTGTTGGTGTGTCAGTGAGGACAGCAGTGATATTCCACGGGCCCCGTAAATCCGTGCACACGTCAGGGGTGTCCAGGGCCATTTCCATCTTTAGAGGACTTTCCGAACATTAAATGCAATTTATTAAAAAATATTTTGTAAAAAATTAATTTCCCAAGAGGTTTCTGTATATTACTCTAATTGCTTTTCCTTGACTAATTTTTTAAGTAGCAGTTTTATGAAAAAAAAAATCCAAGTATTTCTAGATGAGAAGCGTCTCGGTGGGAACAGGCTCCCAGAGAAGTTTGTAATCTTGATATCTGGGTTTATATGTTACCCTCTATTGACACTACCTTTTGATTAATATTGTGTATAACATTCCTTAATGCATCAGCAGAATTAATTATGCAGAAACATTCAGGCGCACCGACATTATATTGATGAAATGACGTTTTATTGACAAAATGACAGTTTAATACTGAGCTTTCCTGAAGCTGTATATCTAATCGATTGCATCCATTCTGTGAGCAAACCCGTCAGAATAGGAACAAGGTAAATCTGTCTGTCTTCTCCGAGGGCACTCAGCAGGTCCGCATGGGTGTTTGGGGCGTGCACGGGACATCTCTGCACAACACTCTGGCTCTGATGAACCTTTTGCACGAATACCGTAGCTTGTTCACTCCTGCTGTATTTATCTGGATGATATAATATTGCATTTCTTTTAACAAAAATCTGCATTCACACCTTTTACTGGCTCAAGCCTGTCTTCCCCCGTTTTAGGGGTTGACTGGTGCCCCCCCCAAATGTATATGTTGGAGTCCTAACCTCTAGTGCCCCAGAGTGTGACCTTATTTAGGGATGTGGGACTTTACTGATGACCACGTGAAGATGAGGTCGTCAGGGTGGGTCCTAATCAGATAGCTCTGGTGTCTGTATAGAAAGGGGACATTTGGACCTTGTCATGAGCTCAGGGAGAACGTCGAGGGAGGATTGGAGTTGTGGCCCCAAGTCAAGGAACTCCAGGAGAGGCACCCAGAGCAGCCCCTCCGTAGCACCGTCCAGGGGAGCCTGGCCTGATCCAGACTCTGGCCTCCAGACTGGGAGACCCTACACGATGTTGTCTCCGCCATGCCCTTTCTGCTGGTTTGCTCTGGCAGTCCTAGACGACCACCACGTCAGCTTCCAAAAGTGAGACGTGTTCTCTGTTCTCTGAACACGCAGGGACCCCAGAGCCTAGGCTTGTGCTGATGGTGTGGTTGTTCAGGCTTCGTCACGGAGCTGCCCTCCTGGGCCCTGGGTGGCTCCAGCTTGCGTGGGCTTAGATGGTTGTTCAGTATGGGTGGTGGGGGTCTGGGAGGGAAGCAACACAGCCCCCGAGGCTCGGGGATCCATCCCGGCCACGTCTCGGATCAGAGGTGGGGGAGACGGAAGCTGATGGAGGCTGGACCACGGCGTGGCCTCGGCCTTCTCAGGGCGTCTCCAGCCGCGCCCCAAAGGAAGCGTCTTTGTGCTCACATAGTCCTGCCTCTGTGGCACCTCCTGCATGCCTGTGGCTGCTCAGTGCTTCTTCATTTAACCCTGACCCCACCCCCGGAGGCCAGCTGGGTAATGAAGGGCCAGGCGCTGGGGCTGTGGGATGCATCCAAGGGGGGCGCGGAGAGGGGCCCTCTCTGGAGAGGAAGTGGCGAGTTGGCGGGGACAGTGGCGGGGCCCGGCAGGTGCATGCAGCACCGAGGCTGCCTCGAGGACAGTGAGCATCTTCCCCATGTCTTGTTACCCGGGGTCAGAAGCAGGTCAGTAGCTGCTATTCAGCCGAGCCACCGGAGAGCTGCCTGGCACCTTGTCTGACATGCTGGTTTCAAGCCATCTCGGAGCCGGTGGGAATCCACATCCCTCTTAGAGCACTATCTTAATTGGCAATTTCAGTAGAGAGGTCTAAGAACGAATGAGGATCATTACTTGGTACAGTTTCATCCGCTCTGCGGTGCCATGAACATTTATCAGAAGGGCCACAGGGTATTTATCACGGTTAGCGGGATTGCCAGGGTTCCTTTCGTCATTTCTCCATTATGCTGGTCGATGGCCGCGTTGGCAGGTCATCCCTGCCCTTGCCGTGGGTCCGGCTTCTGCCTGCTCCCCGCCGGCGCTGCGCTCAGGGGCACCTGCCCTAGCAAGGCTGGTGGGCTGCTCCTCTAGCAGTGACCCGGCCCCGCCCCGCCCCGCCCCGCCCCGCCCCATCCGCTGGGGCCCCGCCCCCCCACCCCCTGCAGAGCCAGGTCTTCTGTCCTGGGCTGAGGGCTGGTCCTTGAATAATCACTCGGCCAAGCTGGGGCCTTGTCTCAGTATCAACTCAGCTGCAGACAGTGGCTATTCCTGCTTGCGGGGAGAGCGGTCTTTAGGGACCATCTTTGCTATGAAGGGAAGTCCCACCGTCCATCCACGTTGTTCCCGCTGCCTCCTCAGATGGTGACAGAAACCGTCGGGGAAGGTGGTGAGAGGCGGCCCGCAGCGCCTGCAGGTCAGGCTTGCTGGAGCAGAGGGCACAGCGTGGGGCAGCTTGGCCGGTGGTGGCCGGGTTCAGATCCAGGGGCCACACTCTGAGCCTGGGATTCCTGACCCAGCACCGGGGCTTCTCAGAGCATCAATGGTCAGTGGCTTCTACCTTCCTCTGGGGCAGCTAAAGGTAGCATCTCACGATTTTCTTTTTTCTCTAGTTACCAAAGATGTTGAACTTTTAAAAATGTACACATTATTGGCCCCTTGTGTTAGTTATACATACACGGTGGAACCAGAACCGCAATCAAGATAATGAATATATACATTACCCGCTACCTTTCCTGTGCACCTCTGTAAGCCTGATCCCCTGCTACCCTCCCTCCCATTCCCAAGCAATCACCCCTCTGCTTTCTGTCACTATAGATTATAGATCATATAGAATATGGATCATATATACACTACAGAGTATGGACTCTGGACCCTTTTTTTGGCCTGGCTTCTTTCACTCAGCATGATTATTTTGAGAGTCAACCACGCTGTATCATGTATCACTAGTTCACTCCCCCCCTTTTTCATTCTTTTTTAAAAATTGTGGAAAAAAACCACATTCTTAGGTAATATCTTTTGCCATTTTCCCCCATGAGGTGCTCAGCTTTTTCTTATTGACTTATAAAAGCTATTACGTATTGAAGGCCTTACCCTTTAGTTATCAAATATGTTGCAAATATTTTCCCCAGATTTTAATTTATAATTTAATTTTGCTTTTTAAAAATATACATCCGTATTTTAAGAATGGTCTTGTTTGCTTACAAAGCCTGGTACTCGTAACAAGGAGAGATAGAGCCAATTTCTCGGTCATCTAAGATGGCCTGAGACATTCTGGGCATCTCTTTCTCAGTGGGTATTTTTGTCTCGGGGAGAACACAGCCGAATGCTTCCATCTGTGTGACTTGGTGAAGCAGGAAAGCCAGTCAGGAGAAGGTAGTGAATGAACTCTGATGGGGAAGGATTCTTCCAGTAGTTCCAGCTGTGGTCTTGTTTTGTCCAAATTCCCAGGTTTGCACAGTACATTTTCAACACCCGAAACACCTTTGCACCTGTTTTCCAGCCCCCTTCCTTACACTCGCCCTGCCCATCTCCAAGCTGATTACATGAACGTGTTCTGCTTTGTGTCTGCACGTCTGCAGCTGAGCAGATGCACATGCTGACTGGTCTCACCTTAAATGGATGGTCGTGGACCTAACTGCCTGCGTCACCCCCTCACGCCCAACTGCCCCCTCCCCGCAGCCTCCGGCAGCCGCTGATCTACTTTCTGTCTGGATGGATTTGCCCCTTCTGGACACTTCACATAAATGGAATCATCTACTGTGTGATCTTTTGGGACCAGCTTCTTTCACTCGGCACAATGTTTTCAAGGATCGTCCATGCTGCAGCGTGTATCATTGCTTCCTGTCTTTTAACTGCCAAATACTATTTCATCGTGTGGATAGACCACATTTCATTTATTTATCCATCAGTTGTTTCCATCTTTTGACTATTACAAAAAACATTGCCTTGGCAATTCGTGTGCAAGTTTTTGTGTGGATGTATGTTTTCATTTCCCCTCGGTACATACTTAGGAGTGGAATTGCTGAGTCATGTGGTAACACGACATATTTTCAGGAATGTGTGTTGGCTAATTTACATATTAATTAGGCCGAGCCACAGGCGCCCAGACATTTGTTTGGACACGACTCTGGACGTGTCTGTGAGGGCGTTTCTGGATGAGATGAACATTTGAATCTGTAGACCAAGTAAGGCAGATGGCTCCCCCCGGGGTGGGCCTCATCCAGTCATCAGGAGGCCTGGATGGAAGGAAAGGCTGAGTCAGAGGAGCTCTGCTGCCTGATGGGATGAGCCAGGAAATTGGTCTTTTCCAGACTCGGATTTGGACTTAAACATCAGTTCTTCTTGGGACACACATACGCACATGCACACACCCTACTGGTTCTGTTCCTCTGAAGAACCCTGAGTAATACAGGCGCTCATGGTGGAACTAGTGCCTGTCTAGGAGGATGAGGAGACAGCGCCTCCTCCCCTCCGCTCTCTCTCACCAGGAGCCACCTTGATCTTAGACTTCCCATCCTCCATTCTGTTGTTTAAACCACCCAGTCAATGGTATTGTGTTTTAGCACCCCTGCTGATGAGTATAATAAATGTGAGAGTGAGGGTCCCTCCACATCTGTATAACACTTTTATTACCTGTCGTTTTATTATAGCCACCCTAGTGGTTGTGACACGGTCTCTCATTTTGGTTTTTTTTTTTTTGCTGTGTTGGGTCTTCGTTTCTGTGTGCGAGGGCTTTTTCTAGTTGCGGCGAGCCGGGGCCACTCTTCATCGCGGTGCGCAGGCCTCTCACTGTCACGGCCTCTCTTGTTGCGGAGCACAGGCTCCAGACGCGCAGGCACACGGGCCTAGTTGCTCCGTGGCATGTGGGATCCTCCCGGACCGGGGCTCGAACCCATGTCCCCTGCATTGGCAGGCAGATTCTCAACCACTGCGCCACCAGGGAAGCCCCTCTCATTTTGGTTTTGATTCCATCTTCCTAACGGCTAGTGATTGTTGAACGTCTTTTCGTGTGCCTATTGGTCACTTGAATCTCTTCACTGAAGAAATGTCTATTCAGATCCTTTGCTCGTTTTTAATGGGTGATTTGTCTTTTTATTATCGAATTGTGAGAGTTCTTTACATATTCCTGATACAGATGTATGATTTGCAAATATTTTCTCCCACTTGGTGGGTTGTCTTTTCACTTTCTGGATGGTGTCCTTGGAAGCATGAAAGTGTTTAGTTTTGATAAAGTCCAATTTCTTTATTTTTCTTTTGCTACTTCTGCTTTTAGTGTCATAGCTAAGAGGGCTTTACCTAACCCGGGTCATGAAGATTTGCTACTATGTTTTCTTCTAGGAATTTTACAGTTTCAGCTCTTAAATTTAGGTCTATGATCCATTATGAGTTAACAATTTTTTATATGGTGTAAGGGGTCCAAATTCATCCTTTTGTATGTGGATATCCAGTTATCCTAGGACCAATTGTTGAAAAGGCAGTTATTCCCCCATTGAATTGTCTTGTCATCCTTGTGGAAAACCAGTTGACCACAAGTGTGAGGGTTCACTTCTGGACCTTCAGTTATTTCCCATCAGTCTATATGTTCATCCTTCGCCTGTACCTCACTGCCTTGATCACCGTAGCTTTGTAGTTTTTTTTTTTTTTTTGCTGTACGCGGGCCTCTCACTGCTGTGGCCTCTCCCGTTGCGGAGCACAGGCTCCAGACGTGCAGGCTCAGTGGCCATGGCTCACGGGCCCAGCCGCTCCGCGGCATGTGGGATCTTCCCAGACCGGGGCACGAACCCGCGTGCCCTGCATGGGCAGGCGGACTCTCAACCACTGCGCCACCAGGGAAGCCCTAGAATGTTTTTAAATCAGCAGTTGTGAGTACTCCAACTTTGCTCTTCTTCTTCGAGGTGGTGTTGGCCACTTGGGGCATCCCATACTACACTGGGCCTACTCCCCTCAAGCTTCCCTGGCATCTGTCTCATCATGGAGGGTAGGGAACTCCATACTGGTGAGTCCAGCCCATCTTGCTGGATCTCTGCACCAATGGACACAGGTGATTCCTGCATCTTCCTTATGGCACTGTCTCTGTTTGGGATCCAGGATACCCTTTCTTGGTGTTTTCTGTCCTTCACTTGCTGCTGCTTTTGTCTTCTTTTCCGATTCTTCCTCATTTCTCCAAGCTCTGAATATTGGAAAGTGCCAGGTCCAGCCCTTGAATCTCTTTTTTTCCCTATGTCAAGTCTCTCCTGGGGGACTTCATTCAGTCTCAAGGCTTTAAATATCATCTACATACTCATAACACCCAAATTTCTGTCTCCAGCCTAGTTCTCTCTCTTGAATTTCAGACTCACGTGTCCACCTGCCACTGACATCTCCACTTGGGCATCCCACGGGCATTTCAAACTTAGCACATCAGAGGACCGAGCAGTGTTGTCCATCCCAGGAAATGACAACCCCATCCTTCCTGTCCCTCATGCTGAAACCTTGGGGTCACTCTGGACCCCTCCTTCTCTCCTATCCAGTCCCAGCTCCCTCTTCCAGCGGCCTCCCGGATCCACTGGGGTGTCGCCCCCAGCACAGTTACCTACTTCTTGTGAGCCACCATCGTCCCTTACCTGGAGCAGAGTAGGCCTCCTGCAAGTCCCCCTGACCTGCCCAGTCCACGGGGCGGCCGTACTGGTCCCAGGAGTGTCAGCCCCCTGCCCAACCCTTCCAGTGAGTAAGAGCCATGGTCCCGCCTTGGCCCAAAGGCCCCAGGCAACCTGCCCCACTTCTCTTCCATCACCTGTCTCACCTCATCTTCTTTACTCAGCCCCCCTCGCACACCTGCCACCCACACTGGCCTGTTCCAGGATAGCCAGGCATGCCCTGTTTTGGGGTCTGCTCCCCTGCTGTTCCCCCTGATGGAACCCACTTCACCCCGTTCTCTGTAAGCCTCCCCCGGCTCCGATCTTGTATTCAAATATCACCCCCTTAAGTGTCGTATTTAAAATCATAGTCTACCCTCACCTATCAGCACTTCCTAGCTTCCTTTACTACTTTATTTTTCCTCTGAGCCCCAACCTTACATGACATACTTTAGCTTTTTTATTTATCTTGTTTCTTGTATGCTTGTTAGGATGCGTGCTCGTGAGAGCAAAGGTTATCCCTGTTAAGTTCTCAGCTATAGTCTTCAGGATCCAGACGATGGCTGGCACGTGGTAAAGGTTTAATAAATATCGGTTGAATAAAAGAAAAACTGTTTTTATTTGAAGGAATGAATGTGGTAGGCAGAATGGTGACCCTGCCAAAGAAGTGCATGTCCTAATGCCTAGAGCCTGAGACTGTGAGAAGTTACTTGGTGAAAGGTAATGAAGGATGCCGATGGGATAAAGGTCGCTATGGGCTGCCCTAGGAGAGGGGACCACCCTGGGTCACCTGGGTGGCCCAGTGAAATCACAGGTTCCTTGAGAGTGGACGAGGGTGAAGAAGAGGGTCAGAGGGACACGACCGGGGAGAAGGTCAGGGGTCAGCTGCCCTGCTGGCCTGGAAGGTGGAAGGGCCCCGGGGCCAGGAATGAGGGAGGCCTCCAGAGCTGGAAGAGGCGAGGAATCCGTTCTCCCTTCAGCCACCAGACGGAGCTCAGCCCTGCGGGCGGCTTATCCGAGCCCAGTGAGACCCCTGGGGGCCTTTTAACCTACAGAACGGGGATAAATCTGTGTTGTTTTCAGCCACTAAGTTTGTGGTGACTTGTTAGAGCAACAGGGGGAGACCAGTGCAAAGCGTAAATGCACAAACCACGCTAACAAGTTCTTAAGTTAACAATTTAATCTCCCTGCGGTTCGAGCTTCAGCCTCAGAAAACTGCAGCCAGCCAATGAAACGTTTTTACTGGTTCCTTCTTGTGCACCCAGAACTCTGTAGGATTTCAAGAAACAAAACAAAAGGGGTATACAGTTTATGGCTGTAGAATATTCTAACAGATGCAAGAAACAAAATCCAGCAACACCTGCAGGAGCATCGGCCCTCAGACCACCCCTCTCGTGGCCATGACATTGATTCCAGTCTTCGCACAGACCCTGGGGAGCCTGGGGCCCCTGGAGTTAGCGCGTGTGGCTTCCTAGCCCCACTGCATTCCTGACCCAACACAGAGCCACAGCCCCATTTAGTCACCCACCAAGCTTCAGAAAATCTGTTTCCTCTTCCCAGAGTGAAGTTCTGCCACCACTGAAGAGATTAAAAAGAACGTGCCATGTGTCACGTTTTGTGTCGTAAAGAATGTGACAAGGGGTTTCCCTGGTGGCGCAGTGGTTGAGAATCTGCCTGCCAATGCAGGGCACACGGGTTCGAGCCCTGGTCTGGGAAGATCCCACATGCCACGGAGCAACTGGGCCCGTGAGCCACAACTACTGAGCCTGCGCATCTGGAGCCTGTGCTCCACAACAAGAGAGGCCGCGACAGTGAGAGGCCCACGCACCGCGATGAAGAGTGGCCCCCGCTTGCCACAACTAAAGAAAACCCTCGCACAGAAACGAAGACCCAGCACAGTCAAAAATAATAATTAAAAAAAGAAAAAAGAATGTGACAAGAACTCTAAAGGTCATTCCAAGTAGGAGATGGAAAAGCGTGAACGGGGGCCCTCGTTGGCATATAGTAAAGGCGGTGTTGGTGAGGATGCATCACCCTTGAGACGCTAAGGCTCAGGGTGTTAGACAGACAACAGCCACGCAACCACGGCTCGGCTCCTGGGGCCGCGGGAACGAAGCACCGCACACGGGGTGGCCTAAATCCACAGCATCTGTTCCCTCCCAGCTCCTGAGGCCAGAGTCCGAGGTCCCAGCGCTGGCGGGCTGGCCTCCCTGAAGGCGCTGGGGAGGAGCCCTCCTGCCTCTTCCCGTTGGGTGGGAGCGTCGATCCGGCAGTCCTCGGCTCACAGCGGCATCATCCACGCCTGCCCCATGGTCCCAGCCGGCATCTCGCTGGGTGTCTGCGTCTCCTCTTGCTGTAAGGACGCCCGTCCTATCGGATTAGGGTTCACCCTGCTCCAGCTTCACCTCGTCTTCACCAGTTCCGTCGGCAACAACCTACTTGCAAAATAAGGTCACACGCTGAGGTTCTGGGGGTTAGGACTTCAGCCTGTCTTTGGAGGCATAATTCAACCCCTGGCACCAACCGTAAGGAATGTTAACACGTGTGTTGAAGAAGCAAATATAATATGCATGAAGCAAAGACGTACGAGAGAGCTTGTGACAGGTGCTGGACGGGACAGTTGTGGTGCAGGAAGGGACGCGCTGTGTGGGACAGATGAGGTGAGAGAGGCCGGAGGATTTAGGAGCGACGGGGCTCGGGCCTTTGGGAAGGCGCTCTGTGCATAAAGTCTGGACGAGGGACGCCCGGGGCCCCCACGCGGCCTGCGGCAGACGCTCAGGCGCCCGGCTGTCCTGGGGCATCGGCCGCTGGACGCCCGTGGCCTGAGCCTCCCCTGAGGCAGGACGAACGGCGGTGCAGAGATCAGGACCAGGCCCGTCTCCCCTGAAGCCGCCTCCTAGCCCGCCCGCCCCTTCCAGCCCTGCTCCAGCCCCTCCTCCCAGGGTTTCCCACGGAGCATCCCTTCACAGGGGCAGTGTGAGCCACCTGGTTTGCAGAAGACAGGAAGAGAGACTAAAGACAAGTATTTCATCTTTCAGATAGAATCAGTTCCAGCCACAGGATGGTCAGGTCAGCGACGGAAAACCAGGCGAAGAACAAGGTCCTGGATGTGCTCTAACGTCTTAATTCTTTCCTCTTTCCTCATTTCCATAAGGATTTTCTGACTGCGGTGTGGAGAAGTGGCTGATACGTAAGCGACACGAGCAGCACGACTCTGGCATCTCTGTGACGGATCTAACGTGCCCGGACCACCAGAAGGTCACTTAGGCAGATGCGTGGGTCTCCACTCCGGCCGTCAGCCCCGGGGCTGAGCGTCCACAGAGGGGAGAAGCGCGTTGCCTGGGAAGCCCAGCGGCCTGTAGAGCTGCATCAGCGTAAACATCCTCTAGGAAGCCGGCCGAGGCGAGGAGGGAGTAACATAATGAAGTGAGGGGGAATATTGACATTGTGTGTATCCGCAGCCTGGTGATGCTCTGTGAAGAGAGAGATCTCAATGCTAATGGAAGTGAAATGGATGTACAAGTGGGCTTCTTACAGTGATTCAGAAGGCAAAGAGCTCGCCTGTAGACTAGATAACATTGGAGGGGGCGGCGGGGACCCCGAGGCGTTAATCCCAGCCGCACTTCCGGTGCTAGAGGAATAAGTAAGCGAGTGTTTTAATTCACACAGGTACCACCGCTATTTACTGTGCTCTCCAGACCAGGCCTGTCCAGGGATGAGCAAATCAGTACGAGCCCTTCATAATCTCATTTCTTCTCCCTCAACAAAGTGTCTATGGCACAAGGTGACAATCCAGGGGGAGAAGGTCCGAAAGGGCACGTCAGCAGGCGTCCCAAACTCATGAACAGAAGTGCTGTGGTTTGACGCTTGCTGGGTATGGCTGCGGCTCAGGGCTTCTCCTGCTGGGGCCACGGCAACCCCCAGTGCAAGGGCCTTGGGGACAGTGATGACGCTTTTCACGCTGTTCTAAGGGGTGTAGAGGGCGGTGCTGGGTCCAGCTCTGGCAGGACTTCAGGCTCCTCAACCCGTTGGCTTCTGGAGGGGTTCAGCCGGCGGAGGCACAGGTGGAATTCTGGAAAGCGGGGGAAGGGAGGGTCAGGGCGTTTTCCCTCTTGGAGACCCAGGAGGCCTTGGTAGCGGGGGGTCTCCTGCGTGGCCCCCACTGCCTCTGGAGCCTAGGAGCCTGTCTCCCTTGTGTCCCTCTGCTTAAGGAACGCGGTGGCTTCAGGGGTAGCGCCTCCACCTCCTGAGACCCAGTGCCCCGCATCGTCTCCCTTTGCTTTAATCCTTCGACTGTTTTCCTGGTTGGAACCTGGCTCCATCCCCTCTTAGAGGTCTGGGACTCTGATCTTTTGTGACGTGGTCACTTTGCCTTGATGCGGAAGCAAGTCCAGGGACTTGCTTCTCAGAAGAAAGGTTTTCAAGGCATAATGCAAAATACAGGGGCTTTAAAAAGAGAACAATTGTATTGAAACATACTTATCAAAACATTTGAACAAATGTGTGAGAGTAACATGCACACCTCTTAATCAGTGCATTGAACGAGAAGGCCCGTGGGTGCTGATGCTTCTGAAGGAATGATGTGTGTAAACAACATTGTGAGATCTCTGCAGAAGTGTGGTGCATACTGAGAGGTCTGCAATCGTGTGATATAAGAAGTGTCTGCGTTGTGCTGGTGACAGAGACATAGGGCGAGCTCAGTTAACGGTGGTTTGTTGCCACATTCATAATTAAACGGCATGGGGCTTCCCCGGTGGCGCAGTGGTTAAGAGTCTGCCTGACAATGCAGGGGACATGGGTTCGATCCCTGGTCCGGGAAGATGCCACATGCCACCGAGCAACTAAGCCCGTGCGCCACAACTACTGAGCCTGCACTCTAGAGCCCACGAGCCACAACTACTGAGCCCACGTGCCACAACTACTGAAGCCCGTGTGCCCTAGAGCCCGTGTTCCAAAACAAGAGAAGCCACTGCAATGAGAAGCCCGTGCACCACAACGAAGAGTAGCCCCCGCTCGCCACAGCTAGAGAAAGGCCGCTTGCAGAAATGAAGACCCAATGTGGCCAAAGGAAAAAAAAAATTAAACGACATATGCTAAATGTTAGTTGGAAGTTAGTGAAAATAAAGATATTATTTCCCATCCTAGTACAGGGACTCCTGAATTTTATCCGCAGACCTTTTTTCTTCTTACCTTTTATTGGAGTATAGTTGATTTACCATGTTGTGTTAGTTTCTGTTGTACAGCAAAATGAATCAGTTATACATATCCACATATCCACTCTTTTTTAGGTTCTTTTCCCATATAGGTCATTACAGAGTGTTGAGTACAGTTCCCTGTGCTGTACTGTAGGTCCTTATTAGTTCTCTATTTTATATACAGTCGTGTGTGTGTGTGTCAATCCCAATCTCCCACTTTATCCCTCCTCCCCTTTCCCCACTGGTAACCGTAAGTTTGTTTTCTACATCTTTGACTCTATTTCTGTTTTGCAGATAAGTTCATTTGTACCATTTTTTCAGATCCCACACATAAGCAATATTATACAATATTTGTCCTTTTCCGTCTGAGTTACTTCACTCAGTATGACAATCTCTAGGTCCATCCATGTTGCTGCAAAGGGTCCACAGACCTCTTGGAGGGTCTGTGAAATCTCAGTTCACAGCCCTGCGCAGATGAGACAATCGGCCTTGGAGTTTCAGGTTGGGACTCACTGCCCTTGCCCCAGCTGGCCCTGTCATTGTTACCCAGGTTTCTGAGCGACCATGGCTTTCCCTTTCCCCCAGATGTCTGGCCACACTGTTGCTTAGCCCTGCCGTGACCCCGTGGAGGGCGGAAGCATGCTGGTCTCCAAGGCTGGGTGCTCTCGGCAGGCACCCGCCTGGATACAGCAGAAACCCACCTTCCAAGACCGCCTTTGGATTAGAAAAAAGCCTGATTTCACTTCCAAAGCCCTTCCGGCCTCTCCTCTTCACGGGGTGGGAATCAGAGAAGATTGGGCTCTCAGAGCAGAACTCCACTTTTAATATTTTAGGGAAATTATAGAAGAATATATTTTCTCATGGGAGACAGTTTCCTGGCCCCAAACAAGCCATTAAGTCGGGGGCGGCTCGAGCAGCCTCCTTTCATAATGGAGTCACGTGCGTGCGTCTCTGGCCTCAGCAGTGTCCCCAGCTGGGTCAGACAGATGCTTTCTCAGGCATCCCAGGGGTAAAGGCCAGGTGCGGAGGCCACAGCCTCCAGTACAGTGGGAGAGACCACCGCACCCCATCCTAGGGTCAAGGGGCTGGAATGCTCCTCCATGGAAAGACCAAAATAAATTCAGGCAAACTGCTGGGGAAAGACAGAAAATAAAATCAGTGAAACCAGCTGTTCAACTAAATTGTTTTTTCTTCCCCCTTTAATTAAATTGATTGGTCGGGTAAAAAATTATCAGTGTGTCTTGTTATGTGGATCCTACATTCACTGTATGACTCATGGGGTCATGGGGTCCCTCCCTGTAGGTGGTAACTTACTACACACCCTGTGTTATTAGTGTCCCAGGGCTGCTGGAACAAAGCACCACAAACGGTGGCTTAGGCAATGGAAATTTACTGTACGGCCATTCTGGAGGCTGGAGGCCCGAGACCAAGTTGTTGGCAGGGTGGGTTCCTGCTGAGGCCGTGAGGGAGAATCGGTCCCAGGCCTCGCCCCAGCTCCGCGGGTTTCTGCCATCTTCGGCGTCCCTGGGCCCCTAGGAGCATCACCCCCACCTTCACGGGGGGTTTCCCGTGTGCACCTATCTCTGTGTCCAGATTTTCCCCTTTTATGAGGACAGTCTTATGGGATTAGGGTCCACCATAATGACTACATCTTAACTCGATCATATCTGCAAAGACCTATTTTCTTTTTTTCTTTTTTGATGTGGACGTTTTTTTTTAAAAAAAGTCTTTATTGAATTTTGTTACAATATTGATTCTGTTTTATGTTTTGGGGTTTTTTTTTCTGGCCCTGAGACATGTGGGATCTTAGCTCCCCAGCCAGGGATTGAACCCACACCCCCTGCATTGGAAGGCGAAGTCTTTGGGACCACCAGGGAAGTCCCAAAGACCCTATTTTCAAGTGAGGCTGCCTTCTCAGGTACAGGGGTAGGACTCCAACATGTGAATTGGGGGGGATGTAATTCAACTGATAAAACACATGATGTCATGAAATTGGAAGCTTCTCAAAGCAGGAACCCGGTCTCCTCCTCTCTCTTATTTCTCAGACACGTGGTGGTATCACTAAAACCGGGTGAGCCGAATTCACGCAGGCCTCAAGCCTGTGCTCAGGTCAGCCCAGGATGGGAAGAGGGGAGCCGACAGAAAACGACTCACCTGGAGATGGGTTCCTCTCCGCATGTGCTCACGTCTGGCTGCTTTTCTCCTTGGGGGAGTTCCCTCCGCGGGCTGGGGGCAGGGACAGTAAACCAGCAGCGCTGAAACTGCCAGCAGGTCGGGGACACCGTTTATCACCGCATTTGGCTGATTAATACCGTCAGCTGATGTTCAGACGGGTCGTATTGCCGCCGGAGCGGCAGAGGTTTCTGCTCCCATGTGGAAAGGGGCCGACCCAGGACTCGGAATCTCCTCCTCTGCAGAACACACCTCGGGTGGCCCTTCGGTGGAGGGCACAGGAGAAGCCGATCGGGGGTGGGCTCTTCTGCCTCTCGCTGTGAGCGTTGGGGGACAGTCCAGTGTAAGCAGAGGTGTGATGCAGCAGAAAGAACCCGGGAAGCTAGGAAAGCGCCTCCCGGGCTCGGCTCTGCTCCCGTGTCTGTGGCCTGTCCTGTACCCACCTTGGGCCCCAGTGTCCCCATCTGTTCAACGTAGGCCCTGAGCTCACCGGGGCTCTTCCAGGATCTTCCCCCTGTCCGGGGGTACCGCGCCGTTCTGATCCGCGGGAGGTGTCGGCCCAGCCCAGGACTCCCAATGCATTTGCCTTAATAAGGGGCTGTCTGGTTACATGGAACAGACACCCCTCAACCTAGCTGGACTAGATGGGCTTTGCTGGAAGGAGACCCAGGCCACCCCATGGATGCCCAAGGCGGAAGCAGGACAGCTGGGCCGAATGAATCGCAGAATCGGGCTGTCCAAGACAAGGCTCGTCCCTGTCACGTGGGGACACACGCACACACACACACACACACACACGCACACGCAGGCGCACATGCCTTCGGCCACCTCAGCACTGACTGGTCCAGCTCTCTTGACCTTCTGTTCAAGTACCCACCACTGCTGGTGACCCCTGGTCTCTTAGTTAAAATTCGCTAGAAAGAGAGGAGAAATTGACTGACTTTCCGCCAGCGTGGGTTGCTTCTCCCTGGGTTGGCTGTTGGTCCTTGGTGTAATCAGCCGTGGAAGAAATTTAGAAGAGAGGACATTGCAAAGGCAAGGACAGCGGCCGGGGCAGATTCTCCAGGAAGGGGTGCGGATGGGCAGCCAAGACAACCAGGGGGTTTCTATTTCTTTTATTTTAAATTAATTTTTATTGGAGGATAGTTGATTCACAATGTCGTGTTGGTTTCTACTGTACAGCAAAGTTATACATATACATGTACCCCCTCTTTTTAGAGTGGGTACATGTATCCACTCTTTTCTCTGTTGCAGTGCTCAAGAAATGTGTATTGATCGACTGAGCAAACACAGCCCATGGCAGTGGCCTGGGTGACTGCAGTCCACGCTGCTGCGGTTGGCTGCCACCACCCAAGTCCATGCTGCTGGCAGGGGTCCCCCACGCTGAGTCATGGGGGGGAGGGCTCCCCCTCCCCCGGGGAAGCCTGGGGGATCCAGCCCCCTGTCTTCCCAGCCCCTGTGCCTGGGCCGGTCTGTCATGTTCCCGCACACTTGTTGAGCCTTGAGGTGGTGGCACAGTGCAGAAGGGACAGGTCAGGCACGTTCACAGCACGGTGTCGTGATGGCCGTGGGCGCTCCAGCCAGCCCGTCCCTGCTCCTGACCTCGGCTGTGACTCTGCTGCCCGTCCCTTTTGCTTCCTGCTGTTTTCACCTTTTGTTCGTCCCATGAACTATCTGATGTATTTCCAATAAATTCCTTTTTTGCTTAAGTTAAAGCTCCTGTAGCCAAGACCCCTGAATAATTGGCATTTAGTATCGAATAGATGGTTGTTGAGTAAGGGAGTGACTTAATGGTGGCCATGGGTTGCAGAAGAAAGTCTGCTGTGGTTTCAAGGCGCACCGATTGCCCTTGACGGCTGTTCCCCGAGCCCTGTGGGTGCCCCTGGGCAGGGCCCGCTGGGTGCCCTGGGAACCATGCAGCCTGCTGTCTTTGTAGGTCAAGGGCAGGGCGTGCTCAGGACCACCTCTTGTGGTCAGCAGCCCCACACGCTGCTTTTACCTGTGCCCACCTGTCCCATACAGTCAATGATTAGGCCACATAACTTAAATATTTATCGAGCGCATATCTTATGCCGAGCAAAGTTGAGGAGCCCTTGACCCGAGATGCCACTGAAACAGGGCAGTGATGAATATCCCCATAAAGGCGTCTTGCACATATTTACAAGGACGATTACAGAGGAATTCTTGGGTCAGAGGGTATGTTCATTTGAAATTTGGAGAGATGATGCTCAATTGCCCACCCGAGACTGTGTCAGTTCACCCTCGCACCCAGCTTCCCGTTCCCACCCCCCCACTGCATCTTTGCCAGTCAGCTGGGTGGGAAATCGTGTTCCAGTTGAGTCCTCGTTTGCATGGATGTTTTTAATCATCAGTGAGGAAGGAGATCTTTCCATATGTATAAAACCGTCTGCATTTCCTCAGGCAAGTTATAAACCACTTGCTTGTCGGCTTCTTCGTCATGCAATGGCGGTGATCCCGAGAACCCCGGGTTGCCGGGAGAATTTCACCAGGTGTGGTCTGTAACAGCTGCTCCACGCATCTCCTGTTACCCAGTGGTCTACCCAGGGCACCAGATTCGACTGCAT
Source organism: Mesoplodon mirus (assembly GCF_964341445.2). Lineage (NCBI taxonomy): Eukaryota > Metazoa > Chordata > Mammalia > Artiodactyla > Ziphiidae > Mesoplodon > Mesoplodon mirus. Next base: position 114,152,837 of record NC_138985.1, read on the forward strand.
GAAACAGTCACAGAAAAAAAAAAGCAAGAAGTTATAGAATTTTGTCAAATATGCTCAAAAATTTAAATTTTTGTTACATATGTCCCACACAATCTTGAAAACCCAATTCCTCTTATGGTTGGAAAGGAAAGCCCTTCCGCCCTCGGGAACCCCGTGGCCACTGCCTTCTTTCGCGGTTCCCACCTGGGCACCGTCACCACCCCTGCCTCTCCCTGGCCCAAGAGAGCACTCCTGGGGGGTCCCTGCCTTCCAGGCGGTAACTCTCAGAACGCTGCCGTCCCTCTGCGGAGCACCCCCATGGCCCGCTCACCCCTCCTGGAAGTGCCTTTCTTTCTTTCTTTCTTTGAGCTCTCCCAATCCAGCTGAAGCTCCCCACTGACGCCCAGTTATTTTATATAAAACAAAGGAGCCCGCGCCGCCTCCACGCCCATCACTGGTCGCTCTCCCTCCAGGGTTTCCCTCCCCGCCCTCTGAGTACAACTGCCCACATCTCGAGTGTGCTATCAGAAGCTGGTTGAGGTTGAAATCGTGGACAGTGCGTTAAAGCCATTCTTAAGGTAATTAAGGTAAAAGCATTAGAAACAAACCCACAAAAGTTGCTTCTGAGTAAAAGGGGGATCTTTGTGCGCCGAATAATCTAGGTCGATTCTCTCCGATGCTGGCATTGGTCAGACTCTAGGCCTCTTCTCACTTCTCTGTGCAGGCCTCCTGGGCAAATTCTGTGAAGGTGCCCGACTGGAGGCAGGGAAGTCGGCATGAGCACTTACCCCTCCTGGGCACTAGTCTGTCCTTCCGTGGCTGGGCCCCCATGGGCTGCCCCAGGGCTCAGAAGGATTATTAATTAGGTGGCGCCCGCTCTCTGTTATAAGGTGCTTCCTGTTCCAATTGATGCTGTCTGCACGCAACCTAGCGCCTTTGATCCAAGGTTGTTTACCTGCCCGAGGACACCAATAACTCCCTGAACCATGGCTCAGCTCCAGGAGCTCCTGGGGGCCCAGATCTAGCTCTAGAACAATCGACTCTTAAGTTGTTTAAGAAACTTGTGTACATTAAAACGGCCATAAATCACAGTAATGAATCCACCAGCATGGAGGAAAATTCATTACACAACAGCAAAAGAACCCCCGTCCCCCTAGCGCATACGTCTTTATTATGGTAAGATTTCGTGGGGCCAACCATTCAGCAAGGAGGGTTTATAAACATATCATTTCAACCCTTGGAAGGATTTCAGCATAATTTGCTGGGGCTCCTTAAGCGAGGTGAAAGCGTCTCCAAGTCTCTGCAGAGTAATAAAAACTGGGAGATGTGGCTGTTTGTGTGCATATGAATTCGCAGCATCTGAGATGTTTCCTACTTTCCAAACTAAGTAGGTCTGCCTTGGGCCCAGCCGGCATGGCAGGGCCCGAGAATGTCTGGCAAAGGCACAGGACACTCCCGGGCGGGCATGTGCCTGCCAGGCATCCCAAGGTCGGCTGTCTTTCTGAAATTCTTGCATTTGGAAGTGAAAACGCTGATGCATTTAAGCACAGTCCTCATCTGATTTCCATTTGCAAATGAACGGGAATGATTTCTTCCACTTACCCTTGGTGATTAACCGTTGGCAATCAACACCGCGCAAACACATGCGCCTGTCCCAGTTTCGGTTTCACCATTTGGACCTTTCAGAAATGTCACAGCTCAGGTTTCTGGGTCAAGAGGGAACAGGCCTAGGTAACTGCAGGTGCTTCACTTTGAGCTTGGGGTCTGGGCTGCTTCTGGTCTCCAGTCTCTTCCTTTCAAGTCCCAGTCCTTCTGCGGGCTGTCTCTGGTGGGCGACAGCCAGGGAACGCTGCTTCGGGGACTTATGTGAAGGATGCTGCTGGCTGGCTGGCATTGCTCATTGTGGGCAAAGAAGTCGTGGGGTTATTTGGACGTTTATTCCGGGATCAGGACACCTCTCCGAAGGGACCGCTGTGAAGGGTCATCTCAGTGGGCTCCTTGGGCGTTCTGGGTCCCCTGCCCCAGCCCCAGCGGCTGTCAGGACGCTTCCCTCTGTGGTCTCAGGTCCTCTTCTCCCAGGAGGCGCCCCTTGGGCTGTTCCTCACGTCTCTCAGGGCAGGATCCCTCTGCCTCCTGAGACAGCAGCCGAGAAACTCAGGGACATTTGTCTGTGAAGGAGAAAAGGAAGGGCTTCCCTGGTGGCGCAGTGGTTGAGGATCCACCTGCCGATGCAGGGGACACGGGTTCGTGCCCCGGTCCGGGAAGATCCCACATGCTGCGGAGAGGCTGGGCCCGTGAGCCATGGCCGCTGAGCCTGCGCGTCCGGAGCCTGTGCTCCGCAACGGGAGAGGCCGCGACAGTGAGAGGCCCGCGCACCGCAATGAAGAGTGGCCCCCGCTCGCCGCAACTAGAGAAAGCCAGCGCGCAGCAACGAAGACCCAACACAGCATAAATAAATAAATAAATAAAAGAGAAAAGGAAATCCACTTCCGGGTCCATATGGTTCACATACCCAATAAACCTGACCTTGGGAAGTCCATGAACAATATTCAGTCTGGAGCCAGCATTTCATCTTCACTTGTGTCCCCCGAGGGGCAGGGGGAGGGCCTAGGACAGAATGTGGTCGGTGGGAGCGGCTTAGAGAGAAGGACGTCATCTGGCAAAATGAAAAACCTCGGATCTTGAATTTTTTTCTCAAAGAAGAAGACACTGGCCTCCTCCTCCTTCCTCTCCGGCTGTTCCTGCTCCAACTCCCAGGCCCGTGCAAATCCATCGTCCCAGAGGCCGCCCTCCGTCTGCACGTCCCGTCCGTCACCAAGATGTAGAGCCTTCCACCTAAGCAGCTCCTGGCCCAAGCCTCCCTGGTCCACGCCCTCACCAGTCCTCACCTCAACTCCTCAACGCCCTGCCAACTCTCGCGCGTCTACTAAACGCTGCGTTTTCTCAGGGTTCAGGCCCGTGTCTCTTCTCATGCTGAACTGTCTTCCTGTGCGACTGATCTCATTTCCTGGTTCCAACTCCCAGGGCTGCATCTTAACTCTCCGCCTCTGCTTAGAGCTCCAGACGGAAATATTCAACTGCCTGTCTGAGGTCTCCACTTGGATGCCTCTCAGGCAACTCAAATCCAACACATGCCCAAGACTAGACTCTCCTCCTCACGCCACGTCTGCGGCGTCAGTCCCGGGTGGGTGAGCCGGGCACACAGGAGTCCCTACGGTCCTCGCCATCCTCAGCCTACACAGCGGACCCACCACCAGGATGCCTGGGGTCTCCCACCTAAATGGCTCCTGGATCACCTTCTCTCAGCCCTCTCGTCGTCGTCTGAACCTTCACCTGTACCCACCTCAGCTTCTGCAGAGCTTTGCTGCTCTTGATGCGTTTACTTTGGCCTTCTCGAACCCATTTTCCACACTGAAGCCAAAATGGCATTTCGGACCTTCAAAAAATGTCTTCAGTAGCCGCCGTGCACATGGAATCAAGTCTAACACCCGTCGCGTGGCCAGTGACGTCCTGCAGGATTTGTCTGCTTTTCTGGCCTTGCTTATGCCACTTTCTTGCTCACATTCTTTCCAGAGCACAATTTGAATAACTTCTGGCATTCCGATGTCCCTTACTGTAGGTTTTTTTTTACAGCTTATTATGCTGACCTGAATGAGAATGGGTGAAAAAGACAGGCAACACCAGCTGCTGACAAGGTGGTAGAGAGACAGCTGGAACTCCCCTGTATTGCTAACAGGAATAGAAGTTGGTTCAACCACTTTGAAAAACTGTTTAACAGTATCTACTAAAGTGGATCATACAGCCTGTGATCACTAATTCTACTTCTCCGTATGTACCCAAAATGCAAACCCAATCAACCCAAAGAGGCAAACAGGAATGTTCATGGCAGCAAAATTTGTAATAACCCCTAATTGGAAATAACCCACATCCATCAACAACAGAATGGACAAATAATTGGTGATATATTCATTCAATGAAAAACTAGACAGCAATGCAAATCAAACCGTTGCTGTAGATAACACATGGATAGATAGCTCACATATACTTCAGTTAAAAGTTTTCTTCAAAAGATAACGTGCTACTGTATTGGACTTCCCTGGTGGCACAGTGGTTAAGAATCCTCCTGCCAATGCAGGGGACACAGGTTCGAGCCCTGGTCCGGGAAGATCCCACATGCCGCGGAGCAACTAAGCCCATGTGCCACAACTACTGAGCCTGCACTCTAGAGCCTGCAAGCCACAACTACTGAGCCCGCGTGCCACAACTACTGAAGCCTGTGCACCTAGAGCCCATGCTCCGCAACAAGAGAAGCCACTACAATGAGAAGCCCCCGTAACGAACTAGAGAAAAGCCCACACGCAGCAACAAAGACCCAATTCAGCCCCAAATGAAAAAACTAAAAAAAAAAAAAAAAAGGAAAGATAATGTGCTACTGTATAGCACAGGGAACTCTGCTCAATATTCTGTAAAAACCTAAATGGGAAAAGAATTTGAAAGATAATAGATACATGTATACGTATAACTGAATCACTTTGTTGTACAATGGAGACTAACACAGCATCGTTAATCAATTCTACTCCAGTATAAAATAATTTAAAAATTACATATGTGAATCTAACCTGGAAAAAGAAAGACAATGTGCTATATGCTAATCAAGACAATCTAGAGATTCATGTCCTTCAGTTCCAGGAAATGTACTGGTATGAATTTTTTGGTAATTCCCTTTTTTGTTTTATCTCCTCTCCTTTTCTGGAATTCCTGTTAGTCTAATGTTTGACTTTTTGGGGTTGATCCTCCAACTTCTTTATTTTTTTATGCTACTCCATCTCTTTGTCTTTTTATTCTTTTTCCTGAGAGACTTCTTCAAATTCCTTTACGAAACTTTCTAAATTTTTTATTATTCCTGGTACTTTCAATATCAAAGAGCACTTTCTTACTTGTAAGTTGTTCCCCCTTTAAAATAACATTCTCTCCTATTGCTTCATGAATCCAATATCTTCTCTTATTTCTCGGAAGATATTAATTACAGTAGGTTTGTTTTTTTAGTTTTTCTTCTGCTCTTTATATTATCTTTGCTTCTTAGAGTTTCTTTCATTTTTCTTTATCTTTGTCTTCATACTGGAGGCTTTCCCCAAATGCCTTCTGATATTTGGCTATCAGCTCACATTTCAGAATAAGGCGCTAAAAAGTTATTCAGAGCCCTGAGCATGTGGTAGATTAAATATAGCCGTCAATTCCTTCTACTCCTCCCACTGAGTTACATCCGGAGAGTTCTAAGGCCAGATCGTAAACAGCCTTGTGGCTTCTGCCCCAGCTTCTTGGAAGTTTTGCTCATGGAGCTCAGCCACCATGCTGTGCAGAAGCCCAAGCAGTCCCTTGTAGGGGGGGCCACGTGGAGAGGAACAGCAGCCTGGACTGGGCCCCCAGCTGACAGCCGTGGGACTGAGCCATTCTGGAAGCCAACTCTCCAGCTCCAGTCTGTTGTGTGAAGGAGAAATGAACTGTCCACACTGCGTTCTGCCGGATTGTGGATTTGTGAGCAAAACAAATGATTGTTATTGTTTTAAGTCACTAGGTTTTGGGGGGCGGGTTGTTACCCAGCATAGATAACCGGTTGTGCACATACGCAGGGTGTTTCTACTGTGTACTCACTCTGGGGTGCTCAGGTGGCAGACTGGCCTCTTGGTTAGGGAATCCCTAGATACCAGTGACAGTAGACGCTACCGCCTCCCGCCTGGCAGCCCGTGTGGGAGCTCCCTGGGCGCTCACCCCTCTCCCCCTTCTGCCCGCACGCGGTGTCCTCGTGTAGGAAGCCTCCTTCATTCAATCTCTCCAGAGAAGAAACCTCCAGTCTCCTGGAGGGCGGGAGGGGGGGGGTTGCCGGTGGGGGGAGGGGACATGCAGGTCTCATGGGGATGTGTATACATTTTCAAACAATCTTACGTTTGAGGTAGAGGCAGTGAGCAAGCACGTGAAGAGCTGGTCATCAGAGACGTGGACATGGAAACGGCAATGAGATATCACTACACACCTATCAAAATAAAAAATTGTGAGGGCCTCCCTGGTGGCGCAGTGGTTGAGAGTCCGCCTGCCGATGCAGGGGATACGGGTTCGTGCCCCGGTCTGGGAGGATCCCATATGCCGCGAAGCGGCTGGGCCCGTGAGCCATGGCCGCTGGGCCTGCGCATCCGGAGCCTGTGCTCCGCAACGGGGGAGGCCACAACAGTGAGAGGCCCGCATACCGCAAAAAGAAAAAAATAAAATAAAATAAAATAAAATAAAATAAAATAAAAAATTGTGGTAACACCAAATGCTGCCAGGGATGCAGGAAAACTAGATCATTCATATGTCACTGGTGGAGATGCACAGTGGTCCAGCCACTGTGGAACATAGCTTGGCCATTCCTTTAAAAATTAAAAATGGACTTCTGCAAGCCAGCAATTACACATATATTCCAAAGAAATAAAAACTTATTTTCACATAGAAACCTGTATGCACATATTCATAGCAGCTTTATTTCTAATAGCCCCAAACTGGAAACTACCCATATACCCTTCAGGAGGTGAATGGCTAAACAGATGGGCTATAGCCGTTCCATCCAATGGGAGTCAGCCACAAATCGGAACCAGCTCTGATGCATGCAACAACTCGGATGAACCTTCAGGAAATTATGCTGCCTGTAAGGAAACATACCGCATAAGTGAGATAACATAATTATCAGATTAGTGGTCCCCGGGGGTTAGGGATGAGGGAGAGAGGGCGGGTATGGCATAAAGGGGTCTTGTGGTGATGACTCAGTTAAATAGCTTGATTGTGGCGATTACATGAAGCTACACGTGTGATAAATCACACAGCCATGCACACACACACAAACACATGAGTTTTTGTCTCTGGTTTTGACAGTGCACTGCAGTGATGGAAGATGCTCACATGGGGTGCCGGGGTGCTGGTGAAGGGTGCACGGGACCTTCCTGTGCATTTCTTTGCAACTTCCTGTGAATCTATAATTAATGCTATATAAAGAGTTTTCTAAAAAATAGGCTGGGCCCGTGGACAGTGATAAATAAACTGTAACTAAAAGAAAGTTGTGGACAACCTTGCATATTCAATCAAAGGCTTTCCCCACCCCCCAATCTTTATGCCCCTCACGCTATGCTTTCCCATTTCCTGGAAAGAGCAGTGCTCTTGCCCATCTGTGGCAGAGGCTGCTAGACTTCTCCCAGTATCTGTTTCTCTTTCTTCTCTGGCAGTAGAATCCCTGACTCTTAGCTGGGTATATATCCACCCAGAATAAAGATGGTCTTTTTAGCCTCCCCTGCCTCTAGGTGGTTGTGTGACTAGGTTCTGGCCAGTGCTTTGTAAGCAGAAGTGGTGTCCAGAATGGACACTTAATGGAAGGGATGGGCCCTTTGCCTCTTCCTCCTTCCTGGAATATAGACATGATGGCTGGAACTCAAGCATCCTCTTGAACCAAGAGGTGGAGGCCACCATTATTCTGGACTTTCTGTCCCTGGCAGTCAAACCCACTGTTACACCATCTCAAGGCTTCTGCACTCACCAGCCCCAGCACAGAACTCCTCTCTCTGTTCTGTTTCTGCTCAAATCATGCCTCTTCATTTTTCAGATTTTAGCTTAAATTCTGCTTCCTCCAGGAAACCTTCCCTGAGTCCAAACGAAGGTGAGTCCTAAGTCCTTCTGGGGTGTTTTCCCTTTTTCTAATAATTTCCATTCACCAAGAACTACCATCTTTCTAAAAACAAGGTCCCAGAGGAGGACCCCAGAGCCACATCTGTGCATCACTGCTGACTTAAGGGGGATGAGGACCCCATGCAGATTCTCTGCTCTGGGGGTTGGGGATTTTGGGACTCAGCGGCTGTCAGTCCTCATGGGTTGAGCCTTGAGCCTGGACTGTCTTGGTGCTGTTACAGGAACTGACTGGCAGAGAGAAGAGAGGAAGCCAACCCGGGGAAGGGAGCAGGAACAGGATGTCTGGTGGCCCGGGTGCTTCTCCTCCCTGGTTTCGTCCCTGCCAGGACGGGGCTGTCTCTCCATGGTTAACTCAAACACCCCTACTAATTTATTATCATTATACCAAATCCTACCTTGCTTTATTTTTCAGATACACACGGCATAAAATTTTTACCACCGTAACCATTGTTAAGGGCACAGCTCAGTGGCATTAAGTCCATTCACATTGCTGTGCAGCCATCACCACCATCCATCTCCACGGGCTCTTTTCATCTGGCAAAACTGACACTCTATCACCCTTTTAACTAGCTCCAGTTGGTGGGACTGGGTGAGGTGTACGTAGCTCCTGGAGGGTTTAGCCGTGTGTGTGAGAAGCTTTGGTGGAAGGCCAGCTTGGACGGGGCCGAGTGGGTCGTGAGGTAGGCTGAGCTGGAACCCACCACCCTGGTGATGGGAAGACACTGCATGTTTCTGAGCAGCAGGTGACAAGTGTAAGGCTCTGCCTTGGGAAGTCTGAGTCTTGGCAGTGGTGATTAGTGCAGATTGGGGAGGAATATTAAAGGAAAGGAGACGAGTTCAGTAACTCAGCCAGTATTTATAGAACTCCTGCTATCCGCCAGGCCCGGTGCTTGGCCCTGGAAATACAGCGAGGGATAGAATAGACAAGGTCTCTGCCATCATGAAATTTATATTCTACTTGGGAAGGACATGTAATGTACAAGTTGATAAATGCACAAGAGAACTTCAGATAGCAAATTTCTTATTAACGGAATAAAATGCAAGGATAAGGTAAATAGTGATGGGGGAGGGTGAGGTCTACTTTAGATGTGTAACTAACCAAGACCTTGAGTTAGGGTGAGGGGATGGAAGTGGTAGCTAGAACAGAGTTTAACCCAGGAAGGAGTCAAATCACTCCAGTTAAATTCCACAAACGGTTAGGCAGCTCCTGGCATCAAAACTTAGCTGTGGGGCTTCCCTGGTGGCGCAGTGGTTGAGAGTCCGCCTGCCGATGCAGGGGACGTGGGTTCGTGCCCCGGTCCGGGAAGATCCCACATGCCGCGGAGCGGCTGGGCCCGTGAGCCATGGCCGCTGAGCCTGCGCGTCCGGAGCCTGTGCTCTGCAGCGGGAGAGGCCGCAGCAGTGAGAGGCCCGCGTATCGCAAAAACAAAACAAAACAAAACAAAACTTAGCTGTGTCTATACTAGCTTAGAGTCTGGTAGCTTTGTGCCTGGACGGAGTTAGGGGACTGAACTTTGGCCAGAGGTTAGGGGACACACAAAGGGCTGGGGAATATCAAAGCGACAGAGCCATTGAAAGAAACCTGAATGTCTGGAGGAGCGTTAGTTTGGGGGAAAGTTGATCCTTTCGGCTTGGGACTTGGTGGGTTGGGGGTGTGAATGTGACACTCGAGTGGCAATGGTCAGCCAATCCAGAGGTGAAGCCCACAGAAGCCCGTTCCAGGAGCATCCTCAGCTACTTCGTCTCCCTGCACCTCCTCGGGGCCCACGTCTCCGCAGCAGCCGGCTTGTCCGTTTCCCCTCTCGGCGTGAGGCACACAGGACGTGCTTCAAAAATGTTTGCTTCAAATGAGATGGAATTGTATCTGAGACGTGCAAAAAGACGGGAGTGTTTAGTTGCTGAAATTAGGGGATGGCAGCATTTTAATACTTTTTTTCCCATACTGTCAGGAAAAGGCGGCTGCTGTGTTCCCAAACGCCCACGTGCCGGAGCGTCTTGGCACCGAGGGGTTGCCGCATTCCTTGGCGTGCTGCTGTCTACCAACAGGTGACAGAACACATGGCATCATGAAGAGCAGCTGGGGCTTTAAGGAGGGGCGCGTCGGCGAGCGGTGGGGCCCCCGAGCAGTCCTGAGCAGCTGGCATCCGCATTCTAGGGCCATCTTTTGGTTTAGGGTTACACTCCACTTCCCTCCCCAAACTCACCACCCTCCCTATTAATTAATAATGACCTGGTGACCCTGGAATGACTAGGTGATGAGCTTGGTGTCAGGGAAAGTCTTCACTGAGTGAGGAGATTGAGGTTCAGAGACTGCAAGTCACTTCTTCAGGGTCACACAGTGGATTAGTGGCGGCAGATGGTAGAGAGGCCTTTTTTTTTTTTGCAGTACGTGGGCCTCCCACTGCTGTGGCCTCTCCCGTTGTGGAGCACAGGCTCCGGACGCGCAGGCTCAGCGGCCATGGCTCACGGGCCCAGCCGCTCCGCGGCATGTGGGATCCTCCCGGACCGGGGCACGAACCCGTGTGCCCTGCATCGGCAGGCGGACTCTCAACCACTGTGCCACCAGGGAAGCCCCCGAAGGCCTTAAAAAAAAAAAAAAAATCACACCTTTGTGCTTCCAAATTTGAGACAGTCAGTTCTGAGCACCTCTGGGGTGTCTAAGCGCCCGCGCTGCTCGGCCGGCCCAGAAGGAACCCCCTTCCTCCCTCCTCTGTACCCTTCAGACAAGATTTACTGAAGTCAAGTGAACCTTGGTTCAACCTTGTTCGCAGGTTCTAAGTGGTCGTTTCATTTAAGACATTTAACTAAAAGCCCTTTCCATGGAACCAAGTCCTGCAGGCATGCTGCCAGCAATTAATGAAAGATGATAAAATAATAAAAGAAGTAATACATTAACTGTATTATCCTTGCACATTTGGGCGGTGCTTTTCATTATATCCTCTTTATGGACGGCCTCCAGCAGCATTTGAAGAGCTCCTTTATTGCTGCTCTGTGACTGTTTAGGTTTCCAGACATTAACAGGCCACTTAAATGCTAATGTTCTCCTCTGCTCTCCGCCCTCACTGGCGGGCTGGGAGGGTCCATGACATCCATACCTTTCCCTCTTTGCTTGGAGAGCGAGCTGCAAGAGTGCTGGGAATGACAGATTTCACTTTCGGACTCTCAGCCTCTGAAAGAGATTGGTTTGCTAATTAAGAGAAATGATGCAATTGGCTTCCATCTCTAATTTGCTTAAAGAACAATTTGTTCTAGAAGCTAAGCGTCCCCGTGGAGACGTAATTTCCAGGTCACAGTCCGTGGTGGGCATGACTGAGAGCTTTCATACCCTGAGTGGAAGACGTGTGGTGACGCACTGCTTGCTGTGTGTCCATGCTTCTCCTCTACTTAACTGTCCTCCCACCTTCCACCCAAGATTTTATCAGACTCCTTAATACCAGTCAGATACTTACACTTAAGGCCCAGGCCCTTCCTTACAAAAAGAACGCCGAGTTTGGAGTGGGGGGACATGTGCCCAACTAAAACACTAGCGCTCCAAAACCTCTCTTGAAGTCGTGGTGGCCATGTGACACAGTTCTGACCAATGGGGTGTGAGGAGAAGTAGGCAGGCGCCTCCTGGGAAAGTTTATGTGACCACGTGACATAGTTCTGACCAATGAGTTGTAAGGAGAAGTATGGGTATGATCTCTGGGAAAGTTTATGTGACCATGTGACAGAGTTCTGACCAATGGGATGTGAATAGAAGTATGGAGGAGACTCCTGGGAAAGTTTATGTGACCATGTGACATAGTTCTGACCAATGAGATGTAACGAGATGTATGGGTATGATTTCTGGGAAAGTTTATGTGACCACGTGACATAGTTCTGACCAATGAGATGTAAGGAGATGTATGGGTATGATTTCTGGGAAAGTAAAGGTGCCCATGTGACACAGTTCTGACCTATGAGATATAAGGGAAGTGTGGAGGAGCCTCCTGAGAAAGTTTATGTGACCCTATGACACAGTTCTGACCAATGGGATGTGAATAGAAGTATGGAGGAGACCCATGGAAAAGTTCAGGTGACCATGTGACACAGTCCTGACCAATAAGGTGCAAGGAGGTGTAAGGGCATGATTTCTGGGAAAGTTCAGCTCGCCGGACACAGGAAGTACTCCTTCCTTCCTTCCTTCTCGGTACCATGCCTTTCGTTCTCTTCCCCTCCCTTCTTCCTGCCCGGCAGGAGGGCAGATGCACTCTGGACAGGCAAACTGCACCTTGAAACCACTGGGTGATAAGTCTGAGTCTGGAAGTTCTCATGCTTGGCAGGATGGAGCAGAGACACAGAGAGCCTGGGTCTCTGGCGGTAGTTCTGAGCTGCCGCACCTGCGTGGGTCGCCTACCTCAGGACTTCTTACAATGTGGCACCCAGGCACGGGAGCCACTGTTGGACTGGATTCTTACTTGCAGCTGGCCGCCTTCCTGGCTAACACAGGATCTCATCAGGGTGAGTTGGGCTGGGTGAACCGTGGTCGCCCTAGCAGCTTGGATAAGGCTGAGTGTCGGCCAGGGGCGCCCCTGGCCAGCTCCAGCCTCCTCTCTGCTGGGAACTTGACTCTCACGGCCTCCATTCCTCCTATCCTGGTCACCCTTGCTGCCGAACTTGCCTGGCAGTAACTGACCTCTTGAGTCCTTGCTCGTGGCTTCTGCTGGGGGCCTCTCTCCTTCCCCAGCACCTCGCATCCCCTCCTCCACCTCAGCTTCCAGTCCTGACTGTAAGGGAGCACGAGCCCCCAACCTCTGCCTTCACCAGAAGCTGAGCGGCCTGAAGGCCACCTGTGGATCAAGCAGGCACTGAGAGACAGAGAAAGAGGCCTCAGAGAACTCCCCGTGCGCGTCCTTACGCCCAAGCTGTGCCACCGACTGCAGAGCACGTTCTGCAAACTCCCTGCGTCTTCTCTCCTTCTCTGAACCTTCAGTCTAGGAACTTGGCTTGCTTTTCTGACTGAATCAAAAGAAAGGAGTGAGCCTTAAAAAAGCAGAGTGCGGGGCTGGAGGGGGGGAGGTGGGGGACGGCCTGTTGGACCCTGACGACTGCAGCTTCACTTAGGGTGTCAGACAAACACTGTGAGAATGGGAGAGTCTCTGTTAGCTGTAGCGCACACATAAAATGGTCTCTTGCCACATTATTTGCCAGCTGTTTTTATCAAGATCTTCATTTTTCCCTGCAGTGGAGTCACCTTCTCTTTGCCTAATCGCACTTCAGGTTCTGGGAGCCTGAATGCCCGGCCGGTGCTTCCAAGACAGCAGGTGCGCCTTTCCTTCCATCCCCTGGGAAGGTTTCCCCTCAGGGAGTCTTCTTCTTGCTCATAAAGTGTGGAAGTGGCTCTGGGCTGCGGTGGGAAATACGGGACTGAGATGCTCCGGGAACAGGCCAAGGTCAGCAGCCCGAGAGGTCAGTCAGTCGCTGCCAGGCAGGCTCGGGAACAAGAGTGGCTTGGAGCCGGGGAAGAGACCGAGGTCTCTTCCAAACCTCAGGTGAGACCCTGCGCTTCCGTGCCTCACATGACCTTCGGGACGCCCCCGCCTGTGTGCTGAGAGTCAGGGTGACTGTGGGCTCCTGGCGTCCAGAGCAGACCTCCCGGCTCCGCCCCCTCGCCGTGACCTACAGGGCGCCGTGTGACCTCGGCTGGACAGCTGGTGTGTGGTCGTCCTGACCTTGGATCCGGCCCTGACTGCAATGAACAGCATGAGAGCTATTCAGAGGGGCGAGATCTAAACGGACACAGCGAGCCCCAGAGAAAATCCCTTGTTGGTGGACCGCTGTTGAGGGCTTTGACAGCTCCGGAGAGAGCGTAGCTTCAATGCTCATGGCAAAGAGTTTTTTGCAAATGCAAGAGAATAAAAGGCTTAGAGCAAACATTCCTAAATCGCCAATAAGAAAAAAGTCCTCCTTTTCCTAATGCCTAAGCCCAATTGTTCAGTGACATCACCGGTAAAACAATGGCCTATATTTCCTATATTAAAATTTTGTGGATGATTATTCTTATGTATTCTTTTTCTAATTCCTTTTAATTTTGATCTTGGAAGAAATCCTCGTAACCTTTCAATTTAGAGATTTCATATTATTCACTATGGAAATCAAAAAGCTTTGCCAGATATTGGAACTGAAATGTCAATTAACTGTCAATTCGTCCCATTGAGTAATTGATTAATTGGCACAATGTTAATCTCTGAATCAGTGGTAATAAATTACTTGGTTTTTAATCTTGACCTTCAGAGTGCTAAAACTCTTCAAATTGCCACTGTTTCTGCAGGAAGTTGACTGATGAAGCTACATTCCTCCCATAATTTTTGTTCCTCCTAAAATTCCTACCTAATTGAGAATCACAGGCGTGCCTGCAAACCAACTTTGACGAAGTGCTTCCAGCCGTGCCCAGACATCAGGTGGAAACGGATGCAAACTGGGGCACCGCGCTGGCTGGAACAGGGAGCACATTTCAGCTGATGACTTTTTGCAAACCTAGTCCCTTTACTATCACATAGAATTAGTTTCACAGGTGCCGTACTTACCACGAAATGTGTAGCTAAACCACTGGGGAAGTGTTCTCTTCTGTCCTCTTTCTTCATTCACGAGGTGGAGCACAGGGTAAGTCGTGCCTGATTTCTGCTGTTGTTTGGTTTTATTGTTGTTGTTCTTGTTTTTGTGGTACGCGGGCCTCTCACCGTCATGGCTTCTCCCGTTGTGGAGCACAGGCTCTGGACACGCAGGCCCAGCGGCCATGGCTCACGGGCCCAGCCGCTCCGCGGCACGTGGGATCTTCCCGGACCGGGACACGAACCCGCGTCCCCTGCATCGGCAGGCGGACTCTCAACCACTGCGCCACCAGGGAAGCCCCTGCTGTTTTTTTTAACCTGGTTTTCCAGTGTTTTGGTTTCACGTTCACAAATCCTACAGTCTCCTTGAGCAAAAGCATTATGGCTTTAAATAAATGCATTCAGCCTGACCCCAAATGGCTTGTAAATGTTAACATTTTTGTAATCCGGAAAGCTTTGGGAAGAGTGCCTTTGACTTTTCTTGCTAAACCTAGACTTGGATGTCTGTGCAGACTCAGGGTGAAGTTGCGGAGGGACAGCATGCGTCTGGCTGTTCTGTTTTCAGCCCTCCATTCCTCCCTCTGGCCTCCACCCTTCTCCCTTACCCGGGAAGCTGCAGCAGATAACTCGTGTGGATCTGCCACCTTTCGGGGCTACTTGAGAATTAACCATCCTCCTGGAGACCCCGCCTAAGTCGTTCCCTCGATGCCCTGGGGCCCCACGGGCAGTCCTGGGCCCTCTGAGTGCTGTCTTCCTTGGCTGCTTGTTCACGGCTCTCCTGAGACTGGAAGCCGTGCTCCTCTGAGTGACCATGGCACCGTCTGGCCGAGGTCCAGTCTAGAAAGCTCTTTCTCTTGTCTGCTTGGTGGTCACAGGACGTTGCTGCACCGACGTGCCCGATGTCCGCACACCTCGGTTCTCGCTGCCTCGTGCCTGTCGCTGCCTTTCTGTCTCCGGGAAGCCACTTGCATCAGTAAACCGAGATGCGTGTCACTTACCTCTCAGTATAGCTTTCAAAATTAGATAGTATGTGAAAAAATGTTTAGGAAATGTAGTGTTGTATATATAAATTAGGCAGTGTTGTTACTTTTCTGACATTTCTGGGCGTTCTGGCAGAATTCATGGCTTTTCTGGGAACCCCAAACCACAGGGCCATCAGGTCTGAGGTCGTCCTGACGCTAGCATTGTGGGCCCCTCGGTCCCCAGAGGGGTCGGCGGGGTGCTGTGGACTTGACCGGGCCCCAGACATGATGAGATGAACCATCAGGCTGCTTGTGTGTCCCTTCCTGGGCCGGACCATGGGGGTCTTGACTGCAGCCTTCCCTGCTCGGGGAAGCAAGTATTCATCTGACGTGAGGGTGCAGGCAGGCCGTGGGTGAGGGACTGGGCTTGGCTGAGCCGCATGGGGGCGGGAGAGCGCACGTCCCGCAAAAATGCATTGCACAAAACACTCCTCAGTGTAGACACCACCTACGTCACGTTCTTCCCTGAGACGCTGGGAAGAACACACATCACATCCAGAGGAAACGAGTGGGTCGCTGCAGACCTGGGGAGACCCAGCCGGGCCTCTCCCAGTGACTGAGGCATGAAAACCCCCGAGGGGGCCGTTCTCCTGTAAAAGGGACCAACCGAGTAATATCCAAATACTGTGTGTGAACCTTGCGTGGAGCAGAACTTCTACAATTCAGCTTCAAAAGATGTTTAGGGGGACCACTGGGGAAATTTGAACGTTACACAATATGATGGAATTGTCTACTGTCTTTAGTATGATAATCAAATTGTGGTTATGTAACTTACTTTAGGAGATGAAGGATTTAGGAGTGAAAAGTCACGTTTGCAATTTGCTTTCAAACGTTTCAGCTAAAAGTGTGTATATACACAACCACATATTTGCATACACCCACATCTACACATGTAGGCACACCTCGTTTTATCACACTTTGCTTGTTTATGCTTCACAGATGCTGTCTTTTGTACAAATTGAAGGTCTGTGGCAACCCCGCAGCCAGCAAGTCTGTTGGCACCATTTTTCCTGCAGCATTTGCTCACTTTGTATCTCTGTCGTATTTTGGTAAAATTCTCACAATATTTGAAACTCTTCATTATTATTATATTTGTTATGGTGATTTGTGATCAGTGATCTGTGATGTAATTGTTTTGGGGCACCACGAACTGAGCCCGTATAAGACGGAAAACTTAATCCATCAATATTTTTTGTGCTCTGTCTGCTCCACCAACCAGCCCTTCCCCCATCTCTCTCCCCCTCCTCTGGCCAACCTGTTCCTGAGACACAACAGTATCAAAATTAGGCTAATTAATAACCCTACAATGGCCTCTAAGTGTTCAAGTGAAAGGAAGCGTGATAAAACACCGTACAGATCAAAGGGAACACATTGGTGGCCTGGATTTAGCCTACCATCTGCCTGTAGTAAATTTTGGAACCAGAAGTTCCTTTAAATTTATATTCCAATTTTCTTGCATCTTTTAAGCTGCTATAAGCTTAAACATATGCATATTTAGGAATAACTAGAGAAATAGTACTTACAAGTTGCTCTAGCTTTTTCCTTCTTTTTCAGATTCCCAGGGGGACCTTAAATTACTGGAAGAAAGGACTTGCTAAGTATGTAAAATACTTTCTAAAGTTATGGAATTGAACTGACTAGAGAACTGAGCTGTGACTACAGGTAAGGAAATCCTTCTGGACTCTCATAACTGATCAGAGGCCTGTAACTTCGCAAGGACACGGCTTGTTAATCTTCTGCGTCCTGCTGGCCTGTTTCGTTGACTGTGAGTGATTAGTTCCGGGGTCTAGTGACAAAGGGGAACGTATGGCTCTTTCTCTCTGTCACTCCCAGGTGTTGGATGTTGCCTGGTGTTGGGGACTCTTGGGAGGGTGTTTGGACCCTAACTTTTGTGGGGTTAAATACTCTCCTGGGCTTTCCCCTTCCCAGAGGTGCTCTTTCGTGGTCCAGTATGATGTAAGCCTGAAGAATGTCCCAGAACATTCTGGAACGTTTTCAGTTTGAGTCTGCCCTTGGTGTCTGGGAGGCTCATCATCATTACTCTGATTAGACAGAAAAAAGAAACATTTCAATTCCTGCTAATTCTCAGGAGCCTGGTCTTTAATTTGCCGTGCTGTCTAAGATATCCTTGCTGAGGTGTTAATGGATGCAACTGTGTTTTCACCTCACCGGGAGAACACCTGGTGATAAGGCGTAGGTAGGGCCTGGCCAGAGCAGATCTGGATGCTCCAGAACGAGGACGTCCACGGCCGGGGGTCAGCTCTCCTGTCTGCGTCCTCTGAGCTGGTTCTCTTTGGGTCCCCAGTTTGGTACCTGGCACCGCGCGGGCCTTTGGGGGAAGTTACTGTTGCTTCTCCAGCTTCAAACCCTATAAAGGGAGGGTTGAGAGGAGCCTGAGTCCGGGCGTGTGAGTCGGGCTGCAGGAGGCAAGCAGGGCCTGGGGCTTGGTGCCCACCTGCCCACGGGCCTGGGGAACAGCCACGTCACAGACGCGAAAGACCAGGTTGCAGTCACTCTGCTGCCAGGTCTCCTTCTGGAGCCTGTGAGGCCAGCCCTGTTGCATCCCCTTCTGACCCAAAGCCTGGGAGGGAAGCCAGCAGCCCGGCCGAGAGAGCGGGGGACGCAGCTGCACCCCGTCTGCCATAGCCCTGCCATCCTCCGAGTGAACGGGTCTCCTAAGCGGCAGTTTCCTAACCAAATAGAAAATATAAAACCCCAGGCATGCTGGCCGAGGAGCGTGAGCACACTGAAGGGTTGAGTCACAGAAGCCGCTGGAGAGGGGAGGGAGGCGATGGCCGGGTGTGTGGTGCGCGGCCGGGCCAGCCTGACCGGTCCTGCACTCCCTTCCCCGCTAGCCCGGCTTCCCGGAGCTCATGCTCGGGAAAGTGGTGGAAGGAAGGAGAGGGGCGTGGACTCCCTGCGCCGCTGTCCGCAGGTACCTCAGTCCCAGTTGCCCTGCAGTCACGCCTACACCCCGTCCGCCCCCAGACCAGGGATGCTGCCCAGCAGCCAGCAGCGTACAGGGCGACCCCCCCAGCGGAGGATGATTCTTGCTCCAAAACATCACTAGTGCCGAGGTTGAGAAGTCCCAGTGTCCTGTTCAATCGGAGGCGACCCCCTCCCCGAGGAGTTTCGTGTCTTAACTAAGACCTCGGAGAGACTACTGCCCGGATTCCAGGCCTGTCCCTCTAACTAAGGGCATCATAGGCCTCCGGGTGGATTTGTGTTGACGGGGACAGAGGGAGGGGCGAGCGAGATGCCCCCATGGGCCCTGGACCGTCCGCACAGCAGAGGCCCGTGAGGATTCAGATGCAAACTCTCTTTCCTTAGTCACGGCACCGTCTGTCTGAAGGATGCAATAATTCCTTGAATTCATTTCTCCTTTTTCTACGTAGACAATTGGGGAAATTTTGTTTTCTTTGAAAGTATTCTTTGGCTGTCTCTCTCGACTCTATCTACCTTCATACCTACCTACAGAGGAAATAATAAACAGTAAATTGTGTTGAGTAAATCTGCACTTTTAGCAGGTGGCTTTCCAGTTCCAGGATAAGAAAGTGAACGTGTACAGACAGAACTCTGCTGAGGTTTATGTTTTTCTTGTTCAGCTCCCTCCTCCCTGAATCGACGTCTAATCACAGTAGGGAGTGTCCACACTGTGTGACCTCGTGAATGACCCAGGGGCGCCCTCGGCTTGTGAGAGGCAGCGTCTGCCTGTGACAGAGGTCACAGCATGGATTTCAAGATCCTCCACCAGATCAGCCCTGCTGGTTTTGGAAAAAAACCAGGAGACGTTAGCACAGAGCCACGGCCTGCACCCTTGGGTGTCCCCGCGTGAGTCACTTGTCCGGGTGATGGCTCTCGCAATCAGGGCTCCCCTGACAATATTTACACCCTCGTTTGCCAGACCCGCTCCAGGAGCGGGGGACAGATGGTGCGCCCGGCCTGCAGTGCAAGACGTGACCCCACGGACGGCTGCAGTTCCTTCCATGGACACCAACTAAGCTGTTTAACACCCAGATCTGTCACACGAGCAGGAGGGGGACTGTTAGATGGAAGGGACGCTCCTTTTCAGCACGAGGGCTTTTAATTCTCAGCTCTGCTTCTCCCCTGGCTGGGTCATTGGATTCCCGCCCTCAGAGCCCCCTTCTGGGCTGACACCATTGTCCTTGGGTTCGGAGGGGGAGTTTCCAAGGGCCCGTGAACAGGAGCTCAGGGGAAGACAAATGACCCATTTGTTTGAGAGGGAAAGGGCTACAAATCAATACTGGGGAGCGAGGGGGAAGCGGGGAGCAAAGGTCGGGGCTAGGAATGAGGGAAAGATAGGAGAGGCCACAGCCATAGGAATAGGACAGGAAGCACTTAAAACGAAATCCCGCTTTTTACACCTAAAAATATAAAGCTGTCAATTTTCATTAAGGATGAAGCAAATGAAATCTAGATGGTGCCGAATAATAAACGACTTTTAATAACCCTAATAAATTCGGATTTCATCAAAACTGTGTTACCTGTCGTCACCGGCGAGGATGGGGCGTGTTAAGGGGGGCCCAACACCTGTGTGGAAACGGGCACTGCTGACAACTTTCCCAGGTACATCAATTACGGTGAAAGCGTCATAAGAATGCCGAAACGGACTTCTTTAGCACTCTGATACAGAGGCCCTTGCATTTAAAATTAAAGCCATTAATTGTAACTACTGTGCTTTGTGATCCTGCAGGTAGTGCACAAACTGATTCACTGCCTTGGCAGTCACGCCCGTCCCTGTTAAATAAGGGTCTTGATTTATTCCACATGGGGTGCCCCAAATCACACTGATAAAGGGTCGTCAGATCACTGTGTTCCAGACAGCTTAGGAACTGATCATGAAACACGGCTCCATGGCCTGGACCGGTATTGACTGGAAGCAGATGCACAGGTGGTGGGCACTCAACACCGTCCAGCCATCTGGAGGCCTGCGAGGGCAGAGGCTGGTCTCCTCGTGCCAGCTTGGCGAAAAGCTGTTGTAGAATAGAAGTTTTTTAATGGCGCTTGGCATCTTTTCTGACTGTTCCAGGTGGCAGGCTTTTTGACTCATCAGTTTTGACCTGGGCCCAGGGGAGGCTGTTGGGAGAGGAGGGGAGATGGGCTTCCCACTGGTCAAGGCACGTCTGTCAGAGGAGGAGCACAGGGCAGAGGGACGGACCCCGAGGGCTGCCGCTAGC
Source organism: Mesoplodon mirus (assembly GCF_964341445.2). NCBI lineage: Eukaryota > Metazoa > Chordata > Mammalia > Artiodactyla > Ziphiidae > Mesoplodon > Mesoplodon mirus. The sequence continues at coordinate 114,173,315 of NC_138985.1, forward strand.
CCACCGGGCACTGGGGGCCGGTGAGCCTTCGTCCTCTGGTGGGAGCAGAATCAGAGCGGTTGGGAACAGCGTCCATGGCCCCTGGCCCTGGCCCTCTCTTGGGGGAACCCACACGGAGGGGAGGGGTGGGTCCAGGAGACAAGGAGTGCGGGGTGCCCCGCCCAGGCGGCGACGGGCTTTGGACCGTGATGGGGAACCGGAGGTACTGCCCGCAAGCTCTGGTGACCCGTGCTCTGCCAGATCTGGTTTTGGAAAGCACTGTGATGTGGGCACGCATTGGCGGTTTGCCTGGAAAGGTGAGAAGAGCCTGTGAGAGGCCGCGGGGCTGGGGCAGGGTGCGGCCGAGGGCGGTGAGTGGAGGCGGGCGGCGACACCGACGGGACGGGTGGGCCACGGCAGCCAGTCAGGGAACAGGAAGACAGACAAGGAGAGCGGAGGGCTGCGGGGACAATTCACGAGGGAGTCCTGGACAGGAAGCCGGAAGGCACATGTGTTGAGTTCCAACGCCTGTGGGGCAGGCGAGTGGCCAGCCGGGCCTGGAGCTCAGAGCAACCGTGGACAGACAGACGGCAGAGGGGTGGATGGTGCTCCAGGGCCGTGATGAGCAGGGCGGGGGGTGAGAGCCAGTCTCCCCTTGTCCTTGCCCCCCTGTCCCCAGTGCCGTCCTTCCCCACCTCACCTCTCAGGCTGGCCATTCTTGATGCCTTGTGTGTCCTTGAACGAGACAGTGAGCTGCTTCAGGACAGGCTGTCCCTCAGTGTAGCACACAGTAGGTGCTCAAAAAACGCTCTGCTCGGGCCTCCCTGGTGGCGCAGTGGTTGAGAGTCCGCCTGCCGATGCAGGGGATACGGGTTCGTGCCCCGGTCTGGGAGGATCCCATATGCCGCGGAGCGGCTGGGCCCGTGAGCCATGGCCGCTGGGCCTGCGCGTCCGGAGCCTGTGCTCCGCAACGGGAGAGGCCACAACAGTGAGAGGCCCGCATACCGCAAAAAAAAAAAAAAAAAAAAAAAAAAAAAAAAAACGCTCTGCTCAGTGAACCAAGTGGCACTGTTTCTGGTCTCAGAGACCCTTCCAGCTCTGTGGGCACACACTGCTGGGCTGCACCCGCAGGGAGCTGTGGCTGGGGCCCTCCGTGGCTCCCCGCGGGGGTGAGAGGCTGCCCTCACCTGTGCTCAGGCGTCACCAGGTAGCTCCTCTGTTCTGGTGATACTGAATTCTGCCCCCTGGATCCTCTCAAAAAACTTCTCCTTTGACAACATGACCATCTTCCAAATATTTTAAATAAGAAATAACACTTGTGGCTGGTGGAGTCATGACCCCCAAAGATGTCCATGTTTTAATCCCCGGAACCTGTGAGCACATCACCTTGCTGGGCAAAGGGAACTTTGTTTTTTTGGGTTTTTTTGGCGGTACGCGGGCCTCTCACTGCTGTGGCCTCTCCCACTGCAGAGCACAGGCTCCGGACGCACAGGCTCAGCGGCCATGGCTCATGGGCCCAGCCGCTCTGCGGCACGTGGGATCTTCCCGGACCGGGGCACGAACCCATGTCCCCTGCATCGGCAGGCGGACTCTCAACCACTGCGCCACCAGGGAAGCCCGGCATAGGGAACTTTTGCAGATGTTATCACATTAAGAATATTGACGTGGGGGATTGTCCTGGATTATCTGGGCTGGTCCTTGTCAGAGGGAGGCAGGAGGGTCAGCCAGAGCAGAAGACGTGATGGGTAAGCAAAGGTGGGAGTGATGGGATGGCCAGAAAGAGCAACTGCCTCTAGAAGCCAGAAAAGAGGAGAAGACAGAGGCTTCGCTAAGTCTCAGAAGGAATCAGTACACACTGCTGTTCTAAGCAACTGAATTTGTGGTCTTCTGCTGCAGCCGCCACAGGCAACTAACACACACTCAAATGGTGACCTCCTACAACTGGAAACGCAAGCCTTCCTTGCTCCATAAGAGTGAAGTTTAATAGAGTCAAGAAGATCTGACCACAGCGAAGGAAACCATAAACAAGACGAAAAGACAACCCTCAGAATGGGAGAAAATATTTGCAAATGAAGCAGCTGACAAAGGATTAATCTCCAAAATTTATAAGCAGCTCATGCAGCTCAATATCAAAAAAACAAACGACCCAATCCAAAAATGGACAAAAGACCTAAATAGACATTTCTCCACAGAAGACCTACAGATTGCCAACAAACACGTGAAAAGATGCCCAACATCACTAATCATTAGAGAAATGCAAATCAAAACTAAAATGAGGTATCACCTCACACCAGTCAGAATGGCCATCATCAAAAAATCTAGAAACAATAAATGCTGGAGAGGGTGTGGAGAAAAGGGAACCCTCTTGCACTGTTGGTGGGAATGTAAATTGATACAGCCACTATGGAGAACGGTATGGAAATTCCTTAAAAAACTAAAAATAGAACTACCATACGACCCAGCGATCCCACTCCTGGGCATATACCCTGAGAAAACCATAATTCAAAAAGAGTCACGTACCACAATGTTCATTGCAGCTCTATTTACAATAGCCAGGACATGGAAGCAACCTAAGTGTCCACTGACAGATGAATGGATAAAGAAGATGTGGCACATATATACAATGGAATATTACTCAGCCACAAAAAGAAACGAAACTGAGTTATTTGTAGTGAGGTGGATGGACCTAGAGTCTGTCATACAGAGTGAGGTAAGTCAGAAAGAGAAAAATAAATACCGTATGCTAACACATATATATGGAATCTAAAAAGAAAATGGTTCTGAAGAACCTAGGAGCAGGAGAGGAATAAAGATGCAGACGTAGAGAATGGACTTGAGGACATGGGGAGGGGGAAGGGTAAGCTGGGACGAAGTGAGAGAGTGGCATGGACATATATACACTACCAAATGTAAAATAGATGGCTCGTGGGAAGCAGCCACATAGCACAGGGAGATCAGCTCGGTACTTTGTGACCACCTAGAGGGCTGGGATATGGAGGGTGGTAGGGAGGGAGACTCAAGAGGGAAGAGATATGGGGACATATGTATATGTATAACTGATTCACTTTGTTATAAAGCAGAAACTAACACACCATTGTAAAGCAATTATACTGCAATAAAGATGTTAAAAAAAAAAAAACCTACCATATGACCCAGCAATCCCACTACTGGGCATATACCCTGAGAAAACCATAATTCAAAGAAACACATGCACCACAATGTTCATTGCAGCTCTATTTACAATAGCCAGACGTGGAACCAAACTAAGTGTCCATCAACAGAGGAATGGATAAAGATGTGGTACATATATACAATGGAATATTACTCAGCCATAAAAAGGAACAAAATTGTGTCATTTGCAGAGACGTGAATGGACATGGATGTACTGGCATACAGGGTGAAGTAGGTCAGAAACAGAAAAACAAATATCACATATTAACACATATATGTGGAATCTAGAAAAATGGTATAGGTGATTTTATTTGCAAAGCAGAAATAGAGACACAGCCATAGAGAACAAATGTATGGATACGGAGGGGGAAAGGGGGGCTGGGAGGAATTGGGAGATTAGGATTGGCACATATGCAGTATTGATACTATGTATAAAATAGATAACTAATGAGAACATGCTGTATAGCATAGGGAACTCTACTTAATACCCTGTGGTGACCTAAATGGGAAGGAAATCCAAAAAAGAGGGGATATATATATATGTATAGATGATTCATTTTGCTCCAATAAATTAATTTAAAAATCTAATAATAGGCAGTCTAAACTTCAGGTCCAAATTTGAACTCATATTTCCCCAAACCTGATTCTTTCAAAGTGTTTCCCATCACAGTAATTTGTACTTCCTTCCTGTCGCTCAAGCCAAAAACCTGGAATTGTCCTTGAAAGTCTTTCTTTCACATCCACACCATCTAGACATCCTGGGCCATAGCACTTCTTACCGTCCCTCCTGCTTCCACCCTGCTGCCATTTTCATCCCTTTAGTGGATTACCATAGAAGCCTCCTCAGTGGTCTCCTCCCATCTCTTCTTTGTCTCTTTTCAGGCTAGTCTCCACGCTATAGCTAGAGTGGTTCTGTTAAACCATAAGTCAGATCCTGCCACTCCTCTGCTCAAACATGTCCAGTTTCACTCAAGGTCAAAGCCCATGTTTTTCTATGGGCCTTCAGGGCTCTGTATGATCTGGACATCCCACCTGCATTGCATCAGACTGCACCTCCTATCACTCTCCCCCCTTGCTCCTCCTGCTACAGCTGCCTGGCCTCTGTGCTTTTCCTAGAAATTGACAGACATACAGAGTTTGCAATTCTTCCTCTTATACCCCTCTAACTGCATGGTTCCTCACTTCTTTCAGACTGTTACTCAAAAGGTCCCATCCTCTGAGGCTTTCTCCGATAGTCTCTGACCCTCCACCTCCTCTTGATTTTTAGCACTTTTGAGTGTTTAACATGCTGTGCATTTTCATTATATGTCTTGTTTATCCTCTCTATTCTCTTTACCACAGTATAAGCTCAAGATCGCAGTGATTTTTAACTGTTTTTCTCTTTGCTGTATTTCCAGTTTTGGAACACTCTCAGCTATATACTGGGCACACAAAAACATATATTGAGTAAATGAATGATTGTTTTTCTTTTATCAAAAAAAAAAAAAAAGATCTGCCCAGAATCCCTGGGATGTGATGACCTTGATGCTCAGGGAACAGAGACCCCAGCTGGGCCCTGCGGCACGTGGCCCTCCTGCTTCCTGCGGCACGTGACCCTCTTGCTTGGGTTTGTTCAGCCTCTCGACACAGCACCGACGTTCTCAGGAGGCCCCAACTGGCTTCTGTGGTTTATTCATTTATTACCCTAAGACTGTGTGAAGCAACAGACAAGCCAGTCTGAGATTGCCTAATGCATTAATAACCTATCAGGTATTCAAAATAATTGAGCCGTTTTGGCAATGTGGGTGGGACATTCTCTGCTTTTGGATTTTGACATTCTGTACTTTTTCTTTTCATTTCAAAACACCCTTACAATGTATTCATCCTCACTCCACCACATAATCTGGTGTTCATACTTGCTTTGAAGTCAAAGAGAGTTAAAAATGTATTTTCATCTTGAGAATGTTTTCCACCTTGTGTTTTAAGACTCCGATTTCCTTGGGAAGGTTCCAGGGTTTCACAAACTCAGGCTTAGAGCCCTGTCAGGTACAACAGATGTATGGCTATTGTACAGGGCGACTGTCACCATGCACCTGATTTATTGGCTGTAATGTGTGGCTCGTTCTGGATGAGAGAGAGGCGCCCATATGAGGCTGTGCTGCTCCAGATCAAGATAATATGAAAAAATCTCCAATATGTGCTGCTTCAGTGACAAAATACTCTTCAAATTGCTCTAAGGTAGGTCTGAACAAATTCCTAGCAGCATGTAAAAAAGAAACGAGGTGAAACTTGCTTTAGCAGCAGACGCATTCCACGTCCCAGAGAGCAGGGATGTGTCAAAATGTGTCAGGGATGGCAATTTCTAGAGCAAAAAGCTGCAAAACGTTGTTATTTTGGTTTATGAATTGCTTGTCCAGAAGCAGAGAACCCTGGCAGTAGCCTTGTGTCTCGGCCCGGGCACAGAACTAGTAAGTGTAAACATTAGGTTTGTCTTGGTTTCATTTCATCGCACAGGCTGAGTATATTTTATGGGCTTTTGTGAAAGACGTGATTTATGCCTTGAGACTCCTGGAAAAGCTCACGGCTTTTAAAAATAATTTCTGAAAATGAATTTCTTTTTAGGGTCAGTGACTTTAGCTCAGGAAGACGCAGGCCTTGTCAGCAACAGGGATTTGGATGTTTTCCTCTTCCTTCGAAATCATTTATTCTTTTGAAATCTTTAGAAATGTATTAGCTATGTAAAACATGCACATCTTCTTATCGTTTACGTATTTGTACTCCTGTCGCCCAGTGGTTATCTTAGCGCCTTAGCTGTGGCAGGCTAGCAATAGACACGGGTTGATTGAATTTCAGGGAGCCTGCAAGTATTTCCCCAGATGGAAGCAGCAGGCTGAGCTGGAGATCCAGAACGAGAGCCTCACAGATGTTTTGACGTATGTATACGTTGTGAAAAGATCGACATACCCATCAGCGCACATGGTTACCATTTCGTGTAACTATAGTGTGACGGCATTTAAAATCTATCCTCTTAGAGAATTTCAAGGATACAGTAGCGTATTGTTAACTAGAGGCACATCGCTGTGCATTGGGTCTCCAGAACTTATCCTTCCTGCATAACCGAAACTGTGGACCCGACAAACATCTCTCTATCTCCCCCTCGTCCCCCGTCCCTGGCAACCACCGTGCCGCTCTCTGCTTCTCTGAGTTTGACTATTTTAGATTCCACATCTAAGTGAGATCGTGCAGTATTTGTCCTTCTGTGGCTAGATTTTTTTTAGCATAATGTCCTCCAGCTCTGTCCATGTTGTTGCTAATAACAGGATTTCCTTCCTTTATGAGGCTAGATAATGTTCTATTGTGTATATGCACCACATCTTCTTTATCGGTTCATCCACAGAAGGACTTTTAAGTTGTTCCCATGTCTTGGCTATTGTGAATGATGCTGCAGTGAACATGAAGGTACAGATATCTCTTTGAAATTCTGATTTTAAATCCTTTGGATAAATACCCAGAAGTGGGGTTGCTGGATCATAAGGCAGTTCCATTCTTAATTTTTTGAGGAACCTCCATACTGTTTTCCATAGCGGCTGCACCAATTTACATTTCTACCAACAGTGTACAAGGGTTCCCTTTTCTTCACATCCTTGAAAACATTCATAATCTTTTGCTTTTTTGGTAATAGCCATTCTGAGAGGTGTGAGGTGATAATCTTGTTGTGTTTTTTATTTATTTATTTATTTATTTATTTATTTATTTTTGGCTGCGTTGGGTCTTCATTGCTGCACACGGGCTTTCTCTAGTTGCAACGAACGGGGGCTACTCTTCGTTGCAGTGCACAGGCTTCTCACTGGGGTGGCTTCTCTTGTTGTGGAGCATGGGCTCTAGGTGCGCGGGCTTTAGTAGTTGTGGCATGCAGGCTTAGTTGTCCCACGGCATGTGAGATCTTCCTGGACCAGGGCTCAAACCTGTGTCCCCTGTGTTGGCAGGCAGATTCTTAACTACCGTGCCACCAGGGAAGCCCCTCATTGTGGTTTTGATTTGCATTTCCCTGATGATTAGTGATGTTGACCTGTACCTGTTGGCTATTTCTATGTCTTCTTTAGAAAAATGTCTACTCAGGTCCTGTGTCTGTTTTTTAATCTGGTTATTTACTTGTTGCTGTTGAGTTGTATGGGCTCCTTGTATATTTTGGAGAGTAACCCCTCATCAGCTATGTGGTCTGCACATACTTTCTCCCATGCCGTAGGATGACTTTTCATTGTGTTGACAGTTTCCTTGGCTCTGAAGAAGTTTTTCGGTTGATGCCACCCACTTGTCTACATTTGTTGGCCAGCTCTTCATCCCTCCACCACACACCCGCTAATCAGGATTTCTGAGGATCTCTCTCTTTTTTTTTTTTAACATCTTTATTGGAATCTAATTGCTTTACAATGGTGTGTTAGTTTCTGCTTTACAACAAAGTGAATCAGTTATACATATACATATATCCCCATATCTCTTCCCTCTTGCACCTCCCTCCCTCCCACCTTCCCTATTCCACCCCTCTAGATGGTCACAAAGCACCGAGCTGATCTCCCTGTGCTATGCGGCTGCTTCCCACTAGCTATCTATTTTACACTTGGTAGTGTGTATATGTCCATGCCACTCTCTCACTTCATTCTGAGGATCTCTTGAAAGCAGTGGGCTCTGGTTTCACTCTGTCCACTTCTTACTTTGAAAGGATCCCTTCCTCCCTAGCAGTAGAGTCTAAAAGGATTCAGGGCCAATAAGCTCTTCCACTCAGAATGCCATCGACCTCGCCGTTGGCCAACCCCAGGGTAGGAGGGAGGAGAGAAGGGAATAAAAGGGGAGAGAGGGCAAGGAGTTGCCCCAGAGACTCTGGGTCTGTATAAGGACTGGTCAGCTGCCAGTTCCCAGCCCCCAGAGTTAGGCAACTACTCCCATTCATCCAGGGGCTCAGAGTTTTATTATTTGGAGAAATTGAACCAGGGAGACTCCAGATTGGCAACCAGGTGCATGGGAGGAAGAAGTAAGGTGCAGTTAGGACCAGCCAGTTAGGACCCAGGCAGTTAGGACCAACCTACCAGCCTTCCCCGCTCCCTGCTGCTCCAGAAAGGAGCATCCGGCATTGTACCCTTGGGGCGGGAGCCCAGAGCGTCCTACTTTGGAGATACTGAACTATACAGAAAAAGATGTGCAGATCTTGACCTCTGGGGGTTTCTGACTAAAGAACACAAATGCCACCAAAATGGAAGCAGTTTTCTAGGGACGAGCCCACCTTTGATAAACCATCTTCCCTTCACTCACTGAACTGCCAGAAGTTTTTTTAGTGGCTTATTCAGTTGAATGGACAGCCAAGAACATTATGGGATGCTTCTAACATGATAGAAAGAGGTAAAAACAAGTGAAATGCTAAAAGGATCTCAAGAAGAAACAGAGACAGTGGAAGGAGTGGAAGAAAATTACCAAAGAAATGACAAGCTCTTCATACTAACGAGATAAAGTACTACAGCTTTAAGGTACAGGAAAGGGATTTCCCTTGCAGTCCAGTGGGTAAGAAAGACTCCATGATCCCAATGCAGGGGGCCTGGGTTGGATCCCTGGCCAGGGAACTAGATCCTGCATGTATGCCGCAACTAGGAGTCCGTCTGCTGCAACTAAGAGTCCATATGCCGTAACTAAGAAGTCTGCCTGCTGCAACTAAACATGCTGCAATGAAGATCCCACGTGCCGCAACTAAGACCTGGTGCAGCCAAGATAAATAAATAAATAAATATATTTTTAAAAATCCATTAAAAGAAAAAAAGAAAAAAAAAAGCACAGGAAAACTATAAATAAAAGTCAGAGAACAAGAAAGAGAATAATGAACAAGCAGATAAGAGAAAAGTTGAAAGAATTCGCCCAGAGAGTCTGCAGACACAGAGAGGTGCTCAGAGAGAGACTAGTAAGACCAGAGGGGCACCTGGGAGCCCAGTCTCAGACTCTGTCTCAGAAATACGAAGGCAAGGAGTGAATAATCAAAGAAATAATTAAGGAAGTTTCGCAGAACTGAAAGATTCAGATAAGTTTTGAGACTGAAAGGGGCCCTTTCAGTGCCCCCACCTGGTGTGAATTTCTGAATATTAGGGGTGAAGGTCCTAAACGATTCCAGAGAGAAAAAACCCATAAAGTTGGGACTTCCCTGGCAGTCCAGTGGTTAAGACTTCGCCTTCCAATGCAGGGGGTGTGGGTTTGATCCTTGGTCGGGGAGCTAAGATCCCACATGCCTCGGGGCCAAAAAACCTGAACATAAAACAGAAGCAATATTGTAACAAATTCAATAAAGACTTTAAAAATGGTCCACATTAAAAAAAAAAAAAAAGAAATCTTAAAAAAATAACACAAACCACAGAGTTGTGCGCAAGGGATTGAGGTCAGAGGCTCTTGAGGTCAGAGGCTCCTCAAATCGTCAAACCGTCATGGAATCAGTGTCCCACATCCAACCAAACTATTATATTAGTCACGCGTGAGTGTCAAAAAAGATATTCACAGACATTGACCACCTCACAAAAGCTGTTTCTCTTGTATTCTTCCTTAGCAAGCCATTGGCAGATGCTTCCCACCCAATGAGGGGTGAGCCAGGCCAGAGGAGATCACAATCTTTCCGGAGAAATGGCTGTGAAACCCCCGGAGAGGTATGGCTTGTGGGCGTGGCTATATCAATAGCTCCTTGGGAACAATGGGACATATTTTATAGGCCGTTGGAGGTGAGGACACATTTCAAAGAAAAAGGAATGTATAAAACTGTAGACAGTTATTAACTCTAGGAAAAAAGTGACCTAAGAAAGGAAATATATATAATCGTAGTATAGATTTACTGCACTGTCCAAACGATAGCTGTGAGACGAGAGTGACTATTTAAATTTTAATTAATTAGAATGAAACAAAATTCAGTTCCTCATCTGCATCAGTCACAAAAGCTGATCGCCACTATGTCTAGTATTAGACAGCTCGGATATAGAACATTTCCATCAACGCAGGAAGTTCTATGGGACAGCGCTAGCGTGGAACTTTGGGTCAGCAGAGACAAATATTTATCATAATGATGAAAACACTAAGCATAGATGTAATATAAAGTTGTGCTGTATCTGTCTGGGGAAGATGGAGGAGGGCAAAGGGTATTGGAGAGCTGAAATCCTCATCTGTAATGTCATGTCGTCACGATGTCAGCGTGTTGAAGACTGAATCGGGAGCTCGCTGCATATGCTCCTTACACAGAACCAGAATCGAAAACTAAAAGAACTGGAAGTGGCCACCCCTGAGATTGGCATTTGGGGGGTGGGGGGAGGGTAGAGACCTAATTTAAAAGAAATACAAAAAGCTGTACATATTTAATGCATAAAGTCCCCCAGGTTTGTTAGGGGAAACACTGACTGAAACCACCCACCCTGGCCAGGCACCACAGAGACCACTTGCATGAGTTATCTTTCAACAGGAGGTCCTAGTAAGCAATGCGGAACTAACAAGCCACGACCAACGGGAAGAATTCGGGAAACGTCAAAAGGAGAGAGGAGACTGCAGCCCATATGTCCTACCAACCTCCCAGAATCCTCCTCGCTGGGATCCATCTTGGCTGAGAGATGTGCACGCCACCAGGAAGGACCCTGAGTCAGAGTGATTGGCCAGAGACACCCTAGAAAGTAATCCCATCACCATAAAACCCGAGACTGTGAGCCACGTGGCAGAGCCGTCCCCCTGGGTTCCCTGACCGCTGCCTTCCCAACAAAGTCTCCTGCTTTGTCAGCACATGTGTCTTCTCGGACAATTCATTTCCAAGTGTGAGACAAGAGCCCGCTCTCGGGCCCTGGAAGGGGTTCCCCTTCCTGTAACACGTTCATCCATGATGTCACAAATGACAGTATTTCCTTATTTTTAAAGGCTGAAAAACATCCCATCATATATACATATGTATATAAATACATACATATGATATATACAGCTATATATTTTTTATCTATTCATTCATTGAAAAATGAATGTGAATAATGCCCTCCATGAACTTGGGAGTGCAGATAGCTCTTGGAGATCCTGATTTCATTTCCTTTGGGTAAATTCCTAGAAGTGGAATTGCTGGATCATTTGGTGGTTCTATCTTTAACTTTTTGAGGCACCTCCATACTGCTTTCCATAGCAGCCGCACCAATTTACATTCCTACCAACAGTGCACAAGGGTTCCCTTTTCTCTACATCCTCACCAGCACTTATCTTTTTTTTGGTTTGTTTTGATAATAGCGGGTCTAACAGGTATGAGATAATATCTCATTGTGGTTTTGATTTGAATTTCCCTGGTGATTAAGTGATGTTGAGCACCTTTTCATACATCTGTAGGCCATTTTTTTTTAAAATTTATTTTGGCTACGTTGGATCTTAGTTGTGGCATGTGGGATCTTACTTGCGGCATGCAGGCTTCTCTTTAGCTGTGGCACGCGGGCTCCAGAGCACGTTTGAGACACACAGGCTCTATAGTTGAGGCACATGGGCTCAGTAGTTGGGCTTAGTTGCCCTGCAGCACGTGGGATCTTAGTTCCCTGACCAGGGATTGAACCCACATCCCCTGCATTGGAAGGCAGATTCTTTACCACTGGACCACCAGAGAACTTGCTGTAGGCCATTTGTATGTCTTCTTTGGAGAAATGAGTATTCAGTTCCTTTGCCTTTTTTTTTTTAATACAGCAGTGTTAATTATATTTATCACGTTGTGCATTACATCCCTGGTACTTGTTTATTTTGTAACTGGAAGTTTGTACCTTCGGACGGCCTTCATCCAATTTCCCCTCCCCCACCCCCATCTTTGTAACCACAAATCTGATCTCATTTTCTATGACTTTGTTAGTTTATTTTTGAAGTATAATTGATCTACGACACTATGTTAGTTCCTGGTATACAACATAGTGATTCAGTATTTCTATACATTTCAAAATGATCCCCATGATAAGTCTAGTTATGATGTGTCACCATACAAAAATGTTACATAGTTATTGACTATATTCCCCACTCTGTACATTTCATCCCTGAGAATTAAGTAATTATTCTTCATTTCTTTGGGTGTGATAATAGGACTGCGGCCATGGTTTAGGCAAAAAAAATCAGTCCTTGCCTTTTAGTGATGCATCCTGAAATGTTTATGGATGAAACGATACAGTGTTTGGGGTTAGCTTCAAAATAATGGCCTGGGAGGAGGATGTGGGGAAGGGGAAAGCAGATGGCCTGCAGTGGAAGCAAGATCACTGACGAGGTGATAATTGTTGAAACTGAGTAACTGGTACATAAGGATTTATGCTATTTGTCTTTCTACTTTTGCATATGTTTATTAAAACTTTCTCCAATAAGAAGCATTAAAAATTTCCATGATGTCACCTGGGCAGATAAAACAGTAATTCATTGCCACTTATTTCCAGATCAGCGGCTAAGACTAGGGGTCTAGGAAATCGGGGTACAGGACAGATGCCCTTGACAGAGAGGACTTACTGGCATTGTCTGAAAAGAAGCAGACCTCTGGCCAGGGCAGTACGGTGCCGGGGTCCTGGGCAGGCAGCCTGCTTAGCCAGTTCTTGGTGTGCTTTGCTAAATGTCCTCCCAGTCCTGAAATGCAAGGAAAAAGGCTCGCTTTGAAACATGATTGAGATAATTTCAGGATAATAAACAAAGGCATCATGATATTAACGTAAAGAATGAGAATTGGGATTTGGACCCATTTGGGTAATTTTCTTGACTTCTCTGAGTTCAGATTTTCCAATCTGTAAAATGAGGGGGTTGGACAAGATCCATGGCTATGAATCTTTGTTCTATTTAATATTGATCTATTTAATATCTGTATGTCAGTCTGTGCTCCTCAAAAAAAAACATAAAATATTTTAAAGTAATCACATTTCCTCAGGAAAAATACAATCATAAACCTACTTACCAAATTTAATTTGAAAGATGAGCCACAGCTTGCTTTCTAGTGGGATAGTCATGGCTCTGCATTCATTTATTATTATACTCTGTTTTTTGTGTAGAAGTGACTGTAAAACCCAGATTCCAGGATATGATTAGCTTGTCATTTGAAAATTTCAAGTTTAAATCTCTATTGCACATCAATTCTATATGTTTTTCTTATTACACTGTCCCAGGACTCATGCTCTTAAATAGACTGTGAATCAGTCACAGCTCCAGGTTCAAGAGGAAAACATCTGTGCATCCGAGGCCTTACATTGCTTTTCTCCACTGAGCCAGTCATTTCTTCTTTTCTTTCTTTTTCTTTTTTTTGACTGCATTGGGTCTTCATTGTTCCGTGCGGGCTTTAGTTGCGGCAAGCGGGGCTACTCTTGGTTGCGGTGCACGGGCTTCTCGTTGCAGTGGCTTCTCTTGTTGCGGAGCACAGGCTCTAGGTGTGCGGGCTTCAGTAGTTGTGGCACGCGGGCTCAGTAGCTGTGGCTTGCAGGCCCTAGAGTGCAGGCTCAGTAGTTGTGGTGCATGGGCTTAGTTGCTCTGCGGCATGTGGGAATCTTCCCGGACCAGGGCTTGAACCCGTATCCCCTGAATTGGCAGGCGGATTCTTAACCACTGCACCACCAGGGAAGTCCCTGAGCCGCATGCAATTATTCTCTGAAAAACTGTCTTGGGTGGAAAAGCAGCCAAATCAGCCTTTGTTTTCTCACGCGTACTAGATTTCATGTTTTCTTTGTGTTGCTATGATTTTGCCATAACAGAGAAGTTTGCCTTCACAGTTTAGTTTTAGTCAGCTCCTAGCTGTGTGCCCAAAGGAATTGAAAATAGGGACTCAAACAGGCTTGTACACCAACGATCAGAGCGTTGTTCACAGCATCCGGAACAAGGAAACAACCCAAGTGTCCCCAACAGATGAACGGACAACCTGAATGAGGTCCATCCGTACAAGAGAATATGATTCAGCCCTAAAAAGGAAGGACATTCTGACACCTGCTACAGCTGGGATGAACCTTGAGGACTTTATGCTCAGGGAAATAAGCCAGATACAAAAGGACACATACTATATGATTCCATTTATATGAGAACCTGGCATGATCAACTTCATACAGACAAGAAGTAGGTTCCCAGGGCTGGGGGAGGGGCTGGGGAGTTAGTGTTTAATGGGGACAGAGTTTCAGAGCTGGATGGAGGGAAGGTTGCACAACAACGTAAATGTACTTAAAGCTACTGAGCTGTACACTTTTTTTTTTTTTTTTTTTTTTTTTGCTGTACACGGACCTCTCACTGCTGTGGCCTCTCCCGTTGCGGAGCACAGGCTCCGGACGCGCAGGCTCAGCGGCCATAGCTCACGGGCCCAGCCGCTCCACGGCATGCGGGATCTTCCCGGACCGGGGCACGAACCCGTGTCCCCTGCATCGGCAGGCGGACTCTCAACCACAGTGCCACCAGGGAAGCCCGAGCTGTACACTTTAAAATGGCTAAAATGGTTAATCTTATGGGTCTTTTACCACAATAAAAAATCATGAATTAAAAAAAATTAAGCTTAGCTCATTCATTGGACTCTAGCACTTCTTGATTGGAGGGTGTGTGGAAGATTCTGGAAGAGGGACTGGACATTTTTCTGTGGCTATTTTTAGAGAACAGCCTGCCACCTTTGCATTACTTCTGTTTGTAACATTGATGGACAGTAGCTCCCTCACAGTAGAAATACACTGAGTATAACATTCAATAGTTTGTTGCTCAGAACAGTCTTGCCTTTAATTTAGACTAAAACAGCAGGCCGGGAGAACAGCTGACAGAATCCCATCCTCTGAAGGATACTTGTCTACTAGTTGAGAATGTGTTGACTCCATTGAGTAGGATCCTGGCTGAATTAGCTAACCAGACAGCGGAGAGCACGGCCTGCATTTTTTGGGACGTGCAGAGGTGACGAAGGCTCCGTGAGCCTGAAAGAGATGGAGGCCTGTCAACTCCGAGGCAGAGGTCAGCATGTGCCCAGGACAGGCCTGGAGGGGGCTGGGGGGAGACAGGGAGAGGGTGCTGCAGGGCAGGAGGGACAGGGACAGCCTGGGGGTGGGCCCCATGGAGAGGCCCGACCTCAGCAGGGAGGGAGTGGGTGGGAGGACGTCCCTGATGGAACCAACAGCAGGTACAAAACCACCTGCAGTCCTGACACCGGCTGTGCGGGGTCCCAAGAACACGGAGTTGCCAGGTTTGAAAGAGGTTCCAGGACATCTTCTCCCTGAAATGCAAAGCCCCAGTGGAGGTCTGTGAGGAAGGCTTTTTCCTTCATGCTTGTCCGCATGTGTTCCTGTAAACCCTCCATACGTGATGGGAAGGGAGCAGGATGCTCTTCTCCAGCAGCCCGAGAAGAAGGGTTATTCACCTGAGCAGAGCTTCTCTTACCTATGCTCCAAACCAAAGAGGACACCGGCTCTCAAGCTCTGACGGTATCGTTTTTTTTATTCTAGACCTGGACAATGCATTAAGGGAAAGAACTGGGCTCAAAATATGGCACATGTGGCCATGTTTCAATTATGTGAGCAAGGCAGACAGGGAAGGGATGGAGGGTAAGACAGCAAAACAAGACAGGACACATGCACACAAATTCCCCTGTGTGCCAGCGTCCATATTA
The DNA here is from genome assembly GCF_964341445.2 of Mesoplodon mirus. Taxonomy (NCBI): domain Eukaryota; kingdom Metazoa; phylum Chordata; class Mammalia; order Artiodactyla; family Ziphiidae; genus Mesoplodon; species Mesoplodon mirus. The sequence goes on from NC_138985.1 coordinate 114,189,048, forward strand.
GTCTTTTAAAAGTAACTTTTTCTCATAAAATGAGATTGAAGCTTCACAACAGCTAAGTGTAATGCCTGTTCTTCAACTGGATTCTGAACCAGGGAGAGAAGAACTCTGCAACTTATTCTCCAATGGCTCAGAAGATAATCACAGAGAATGATAGACAAGTGAGTGAATCGGGGTGAATGGTAAAGAGGACTTCTTTGTGCTACGCTTGCAACTTTCCTGTAAGTTTGAACATTTTCAAATAACTTAAAAAAGTTAAAATTAATCCAACCCACTCTGAGACACATGATGTCCACGTGCCCACTCCAGCTGGTGTGGAAATCTTGGGTGGCTTTGCAGGTGTGACAGATGAGCTGTCACCGACCCATTACTGTTCGTTGATTAGAGTCACTTATGACCAATGGGAGTGGAGGTGAGTTGAGAAGAGCAGGCATTTTAGAAGCTGTTGAATTACGAAATTCTCATTCATAAAAGAACAGGCTTTGGCCCTTGAGTGTCAACATGCCCCTGCGGTGAAGCACGTCACAGTGCAGGCTTGGAGGCATGATTGTGTCTTGTTCAGACCCTCCAGTTAGGAGGGCTCTGTGGGCACTCAGCCCCCTTCTCAGTCACCGCCTGTTTCAAGCCAGGTGGACATCTTCAGAACAGAGCAGAGTATAGGTGTGCAGTGTTCCAACCCCAGCACATCCATCTGGAAGTCTCTGGAAATGACTAGCAATTGGTGCTGGCACTCTCTCTGGAGACTTGTATATCAGAGTCTGAGGACTGTAAATGGCACTGCCAACATCCAGCTTGAGTGCTTCTCCTGATGTCAGACCCAGAGTCCTGGCCTTATTAACACCTCACAGACACACATTTGTGTTAGTAAAGTATTGCCAACTAACAAATTGCCCAACACTTAGTGGCTTAAAACCATAAGCATTTAGTGTCTCAGCGTCTGTGGGTGAGAAACTTGGGAGGGGCTTAGCTGGGGGAGTCTCCCTCAAGGTCTCCCGGGAGCTTGCAGTCAAGATATGGGCTGGGGGACGGACGGATTGGGAGTTTGGGATGAGCAGACGTACGCTTTTATATACAGGATGGATAAACAACAAGGTCCTACTGTAGAGCACAGGGAACTATATTCACTATCCTATGAGAAGCCATAATGGAAAAGAATATTAAAAAAAGAATGTGTACATATGTATAACTGAATCACTTTGCCGTACAGCAGTAAATAACAACACATTGTAAATCAACTCGACTTCAATTAAAACAATAAGTCGTGGAAACAGAAAAAGATGGGGGCAGCCTCACTGAAGGCTCTACTTCCAAGACAGCCCCTGGTCCAGCTTGTCAGCACGAGGGTTCAGTCCTCTGTAACCTGATGCTCTGACATCTGGGGCCTCGATGACCCTGGAGGGACTGCCTGCCCCGGGTAGCCAGTTCCTAGAGAGAGTAAACCTTTGTCCACTTGTGAGTGCACTTCACAAGTGCAAACCAGCCAGTGCAGGGCCCACGGCCCTGTCATCACCTCCTCTATCAGGCTCTCACACCCCAGGCCACTCTCCACCTGCCCTAATCACTCAGGACCAGGTCCCAACAATGAGGGGCGGCCCCTCTGCCCCAGAAGCAGCTGAAACTATTCACACCAGCCAGTCCTGCACCTGTCGCCGCTGCCCCACCCATTTCTTCCTGCAGAAACCACAGGCCTTGCCCCCCCTCCCTGCCCCAGACCTCCTGACTTGCCCTGGTGCTTCCCCTGTGGCCCTCCTGTGGTGGGGCACGCCCCCTCCTCTTGGGATCTAGCCTGACTGTCCATCTCCTGAAGACACTCACTGCGTGTTGTTGCAGACCTCGGTGAGGGCATAGCTGGAGGCCTCACCCGCTTAGATCTTGTTCAGATTGCGGTTGATCGTGTGGCCGGGCGGCACATGGAGAGCTCTGAACAAGGTGTCAGTGTTTCTGGATTTTCTTTCAGGCTCATCATGCCTTAGAATCTTGGCTCTCAAATGAGTTCTTTGTATCAGAAGAGATTTACTACCCTAAGTATACCTGTATCTCAATTTAATGAAAATGTTAAGGACGCTTTGATGGTCCTGCGCCAGTGTAATTTTAAATAAAACGTCTTTGTTCTTTGGCAGCACACGCGGCCCTGATATTTTACTATCGGGAGGCACTTAAGCGGACTGCTCTTTACAATATTGTCTTTACAACATTGGCTTGTTTTACTGCACTTTTTTTTTTCCCGAGTAAACAAAAAAAAAAGTTTTATGGAAATCTCTGAGGCGAAGTCTCATTTATGTTGCTAGAAATTAAACCCGGGCTGACTGTAGATTATAAAGTAATGTGCTTTAGGGGAAACACCAGGCTTTGGAGAGACACAGGAGCTCTGGGTTTGAATTCTAGCTGTGCGCTGACCAGCTGTCAAATTGCTAACCCTCTTCCTGTGTCCACTCTCTGCATTGGTCAAGCGTGGGGAATGACATTTGCATCACAGGGCTGCTGTGAGAAGTAAGGGAGTAAAAGCCTGGGTAGCACAGAGTGTAATACCTGATAGAAAGTGAATGCTCAGTAAATAGTAGCTCTCATTTTCCACCACTGTGTTGGTATACTCCAGCACTTCATTATTTTAGGTGACTTTGAACAGAAGTGTAATTATATCTTTCCAAAACATAGTTCGCTTGGAGATTTAATACTTGAGCTGAGCTTCGGGAAGAGGAACTCTCCTTGGCCATCCTGGCGGCTCATGTCTTTGTAAGGCCATCTGGAGCTTTTGCAATTTGGCCTCCTGCTTCCCGCACATGGACTGGCTGCCAAGCACACTCTTAATTGTCTAACCTTTTAAAATGATTAAAATGATGGTGATGATAATGCATAAAAATAGTATCAGTAGAATGTTAACAGCATATTAATACTCAGTTTTCGATATTGTTTGCTGTTAAAAAAATTCTTTTTGGCCTATGAACTTAGCAAAATGCTACAGATATTTCGTGGGAATAAGAATAATCTGAAACGTCTCAGCTTATTCAACGTGTTTGTGTCACCAAAGCAAAGGCCTCGAGAGCCACGTGGACCAGGCCTGTGCCTTCAGGCCAGGGAGCATTTGGCCCACTTGGCAGATGAATTTGGTGAAGGTCACTGATTGACCCAAAGTCACGCAGTTAGATAGGGCAGGGCTGGGACCCAAAGGTGTCTCTGAGCAGTGCTTGACCACGAGAACACACTTTTCTTTTTTTAAATTTTATTGAAGTATAGGTGATTTACAATGTTGTGTTCATTTCTGCTGTACAGCAAAGTGATTGTTATACATACATACACATGTATATGTACATCCTTTTTCATATCCTTTTCCATATGGTTTATCACAGGATATTGAATATAGTTCCCCATGCTCTGCAGTAGGACCTTGCTGTTTATCCATTCTGTATATGATGGTTTGCATCTGCTCATCCCACACTCCCCATCCTTCCCTCCCCCCTGCCCTTGGCAACCACAAGTCTGCTCTCTATGCCTGTGAGTCTGTTTCTGTTTTGTAGATATGTTCATTTGTGTCGTATTTTATTTTTATTTATTTATTTATTTATTTATTTATTTTTCCTGTGGCATGCAGGCCCCTCACTGCCACGGCCCCTCCCGTCGTGCACAGGCTCCAGAGGCGCAGGCCCAGTGGCCATGGCCCACGGGCCCAGCCGCCCCGTGGCATGTGGGATCCTCCCGGACCAGAGCACGAACCCGTGTCCCCTGCATCGGCAGGCGGACTCCCAGCCACTGTGCCACCAGGGAAGCCCGTGTGTCGTATTGTAGATTCCACATATAAGTGATATCATATGGTATTTGTCTTCTATGAGAACACATCTTAAACTTCATTTTCCTTTGAGTGTTGAGAGCAAGCATGGATATGTGTGACTATTGCTTAACCTGCCATGGACAGTATGAATACGGTTTTACTGAAGAATAACAGAGCATCTCTGTAGTGTACCTGGGAATGATGAGGACACAGTCCAATTTTTAGTAAAAAAAAAAATTAGTCCTTCCTTGTAAAGAGCTTTATGACAAAAACAAGAAAAGGTAATCACTGATGAATGCAAGCCTGCGAGTGTGGAATCAGCTTTTTGGAGCTTCTCTCTCCACAGCACCTGCCTCCTGCCCCACTGTGTCCTGTCCGCCTCGGCTGGTCCTGCACCCCTGCGCCTCCAGGTCCATGCTCGGCCAGGACTCCTCTCTCCATGAGGTCCTGGTTTCTACATTAGGTTATAAATGCACCTCTGAGGCCTGGGAGCACAACACAGGCCTTGGGCACAGGGTCCTCCCCTGGGTGGGGCCCTGGTGGGGCCTCGGCACGTGCCCCTGGGCTTCGGAGCACCACGCTGAGCCTGGGCCCAGTGGGGCTGCGTTGCTCACAGCCTGCAGGGCAGCTGCGACTCGCAGCTGCGCAGCCGGCTCTTTGCTGCTGCAGGGGAAGACGGCGCTGGTCGGGGGCCAGGCGAAGTGTTGGCCTGACCTGGTGACTGCCACCAATGGGGGGTTTGTCCCATGTGAAGGCTGCGTGTCCCAGACTGTGCTGGGGCCTGCAGCAGGGGAGACCCTCCGAGGAGGCCTGGCCCGGCAGGGCATCTTAGCCCCCCAGCCAGGGTTCTGGGGAAGAGGGCCATCCAGCAGCTGCTGCCGCGTGGCCTCGACTTCAGCGCAAGGCGTGGACTGTGTTGCGTGGAGGAGGACAGACAGAGGGAAGGGCTCCTAGTGATCCCATGGCAGCTCCCGCAGAAGCTTCAGCTCGGGAGTCTCAGCTGCACCCAATGTAGGGGAGCAAGAGCCTTCCCTAAGCGAGCGGCCACCGGCCAAGGGCCGTCACGGCTCGAAATAGCTCCTGAGCCACCCTGCGGCCGATGTCACGGGCACAGCTGACACTCAGTGGGCATCCAGCACCAGAGACACAGGGGCCAGTAGGGGAGAGATACGGGGTCTTGGATCTGTGGGCCGGGAGAGAAAGGTACTCCAGCCAGCCTGTTTACCGGGCCTGCCCTAAGCAGATTTGCAAAGTTTGCAAGATGGAAGGCGGAAGTGTCCCGGGTACCACTTTCTGAAAGGGAGAGTTTGCCCAGGTAAAACACCCCATCGCTCCGGATGGCGTGAGATTACACCCCTGATAGGAACAGAGAGCTCGCGGCGTGGACGCTGCACGTCCATCCTTGTGAACCTCAAGTCTCCTCTACCCTCCTCTTAAATGCCATTGAACCCCTGCTGTGGCCTCTGGTCTGTTATCTTGATTTGCACTCACCTCACAGTACTTTCTGGTTTCCCTTTTGATTTCTTCTTTGACCCGGGGGCTATTAAGAAGTTAATTTCCTGGGCTTCCCTGGTGGCACAGTGGTTGAAAGTCTGCCTGCTAATGCAGGGGACATGGGTTCGAGCCCTAGTCTGGGAAGATCCCACATGCCGCGGAGCAACTGGGCCCGTGAGCCACAGCTACTGAGCCTGCGCTTCTGGAGCCTGTGCTCCGCAACAAGAGAGGCCGCGCTAGTGAGAGGCCCGCGCACCGTGATGAAGAGTGGCCCCCGCTTGCCGCAACTAGAGAAAGCCCTCGCACAGAAAGGAAGACCCAACACAGCCAAAAATAAATAAATAAATAAATAAGCCAAGCATTAAAAACAAACAAAAAAAAGAAGTTAATTTCCACGTTGGTAAGTTTCCCAATTTTTCGCTTTCATGGGTTTCTGACTTCATTCCATTGCAGTTGGAGAACCACTTGGTACGATTTCTGTCTTTCTGTTGCAGGAACCGGCACGGACTCCATGTGCCCCTGGGAGGAGTGGGTGCTCCGATGCGGGAGATGGGCGTGCCCCAGAGTCTGTGAGGTCAGTCGCTGAGAGTGGCCTTTAAATCTTCTTTCCTTGTTGATCTTCTGTCTAGCTGTTCTAGCCAGTATTCAAAATGGGTATTTGAAGTCTACAACTATTATTGTCAAATTGTTAATTTCTCCCTTTATTTCTGTCAGGTTTTGCACATTCTGATTCTTTTGGACTTTAATCTTGCAAAGCGATTTAATGTTTGTCCTCTAACGTCCCTTGAATATGATCATAGAAGAGGAGTGTATGTTCAAATTTAGGGCGTTTTACTGTTGCCATTTTATTAATGAATGTTATGGATTGTGTCTCCTCTGCCCAGGTTCATATGCTGAATCCTAACCCCCAATGTGATGGTGTTGGGAGGTGGGGCTTTTGGGAGGTGATGAGGTCATGAGGTGAAGCCCTCATGAATGGGATGAGGGTCCTTATAAAAGAGACCCCAAGAGCTCCCTCGTCCCATCCCCCAAGTGAGGACACAGAGGGAAGGCACTAGCTATGAACCAGGAAGTGAGTTCTCACCTGACACCAAATCTGCCAGGCCTTGATCTGGAACTTCCAGCCTCCAGACTGGGATATAAATTTCTGTTGTTTATAAGCCACCCAGTCTGTGACATTCTGTCAAAGCAGCCTGAACTAAGACAATAAAGCTTCTTTTTCTGAAAGAAATTGATCATTAAAATTATTCTACACACAGAAAGTATATTAAACATATATCAACATTTTAAAGAATAATACAAAGCAAACACCCCTGGAAAGACCATGCAGGTTGAGAAACAATGCTGCCAGTAACTTTGAATCTTCCCTCCAAGGTCTTCTCCCATCAGTAACTACTATCCCTCCTTTTGTGACAAAATTTTCTGTATATTTCTTTCTTTTTTTTTTTTTTTTTGAGGTACGTGGGCCTCTCACTGTTGTGGCCTCTCCCGTTGCAGAGCACAGGCTCCGGACGTGCAGGCTCAGCGGCCATGGCTCACGGGCCTAGCCACTCCATGGCATGTGGGATCTTCCTGGACCGGGGCACGAACCCGTGTCCCCTGAATCGGCAGGCAGACTCTCAACCACTGCGCCACCAGGGAAGCCCTGTATATTTCTTTATAGTTTTATTCATTGGAATTTTCTTGGTGTTTTATTATTGGAGAATCTAAATGGGATCACTTAATCACATTGCATGAGTTCTAGTGAATTGTACTGGACAGTGTGTCGGGCATGATTTGGGACAGTAAAAGGAAGGAGTGAATTTCTAGCCTTGGGTGTACAGTGGCCTTGGTGTTAATTTAATGAATATTCTCTTGGGACCTACTCCAGAGTCTCCGGAGGCAACAGTTACATGGCTCACCAGCAGCCCCAGGATGATCTCAAAGGAGAGGGGATGTATCCTCTGGGGATGTCAAGGAACAGACCCATCAAATGTAAGCCTGCTGCCCTGCAACTCAGCCACGATGCCTTAGGGTGTCTTTCCTGCATAAAGAACTCATTCCTGTGTGTGAGAATGTGCTTGCAGCAGAATTTGTAACATCGACAAAATGGTGTTAACCTAAGTGCCAAACAACAGGGGAATGGTGAGATAATAAATGACGGCCCATCCTTCAGGAGGGACATAGCCCTGTGGACACCCTGATTTTAGCCCAGTGAGACTTCTGACCTGCAGAGCTGTAAGATAGTAAATTTGTGTTGTTTAAGCCACTAAGATTGTGGGGATGCGTTACAGCAATGATAAGAAACTAAGACAGACAGATAGATAGATATGTTTTTAGCCAATTTAGAAAATTCGAAAACTACCCAGCAGATGGAGGCAGTACACCTTAATTACCAACAAAGCTGATATTGGAGAACTAGTTAAATGGGCTTCCCTGCTCCTCACTCCTGGCCTGGGCCTTGGAAGAGTTTATTTGGGGCAAAATCTGAGACCTCAGAGCAGAGTCACTTACTGAGGGCACATACTGGATATTACCAATATTTTAAATCTTTGCTCATCTGACAGGTTTAAAAAAGTGATGATTTGTAAAATCTGTAAAATTTAAAAATTGATAAAATTTGTATATTTTTGATGAATCAAGGATTTCTTGACATATCAGAGTAGCTTATGTGTTAACTGGAAAACTGCACTAATCACTGGCTTTCAAAGTTTTTTGATCCTGACGACTGTGACCTAGTTCTCACATATATATATATGAGAATATATATATAGTATGTGTATATGTGTGTGTGTGTGTTTGTGTGTGTGTATGTGTGTACATGCAGGATTTTTCAAACTGAGGTTGAAACCCATTAGTGGGTTGGGAAATGTACTTAGTGATTTGCAGCTGGTATTAAAAAAAAAAAACGAGTAAAAAAAATAGTGCATCCCACATAGTAATGAAAAACATTAGTTTTTAAGATTTTGATTTCAGTCGTGTGTATATGAAATATATGTATGCATACAATATATATTTACGTATATGTGTACATGATATATATTTCTCTGTGTATATGTGATATAGATGTATGTATATATATGTGTGTATATGCTATACATTTGTGGGGTTTTTTTTGTTTTTTTTTTTTTTGCGGTACGCAGTCCTCTCACTGTTGTGGCCTCTCCCTTTGCGGAGCACAGGCTCCGGACGCGCAGGCTCAGCGGCCATGGCTCATGGGCCCAGCCGCTTCGTGGCATGTGGGATCTTCCCGGACCAGGGCACGAACCCGTGTCCCCTGCATCAGCAGGTGGACTCTCAACCACTGTGCCACCAGGGAAGCCCTATTTGTGTATATATTGATGTGCATGTGACAGTTATGTTAACTGTATGTATGCATACATGGTATACTTTTATACACGTGCATGTATGTGATATACATTTGTATCTATGTGTGTATGATATATACGCGTATATATTGAAATATGTGAGCATGAAGTTCACACATAACTGGGTCACAACGTTAAATGATGCACTCTCTACGGGCATTAAGTAATAAAGCTGATATTTTTTCCCCTCAGATCAGTCAAGTTTGGTATCATTGAAAGCGTGGAGCCCGCTTCCCAGAAAAGTGCACAAACAACATCCTAGTCCTACTCCGGGGCGCAGGCGCCCTCGGCGCAGTATGGAGACACGATTCATCCGCACCGCTCGGGACGCGCCCCCCCTCCCCGGGCACCAGCGCCCCCGCGGCACCTGCGGCCCCCCATCTCCTGGCACCTGCGCCCCACCTACGCGCCCCGGCCCCGCCCCTCATCCCTCCCGCCGCAGAGCCTGGCACCGACGCTTCTTCCCACGCTCCGACGCGCCGTCGATGCGGGTGCGCGCACGCGGGCGAGGCGCCGGGAGCAGCGCCGCGGCGTCGGTGTCGGGCGCGCGCACGCCGGCGGGGCGGCGCACGGCAGCGGCGGCGGCGGCGGCCATTTTTCCTCCCGGCAGCTACTCCGGGTGCAAGTGCGGGGTCTGCGGCCCTGCAGGCGCTCGGGCTCGGCCGGAGCGGCGGGGAGGCGTGGATGAGGGGGGAGGTGGCCGAGGGCTGCCCCCAGTGTCGCCGCCCCTCCCCCCCAGGGCAGTCCGGGCGGGCAGAGCGCCGGCGGGCGCGGGCTCGGGGACACTTCCTGGCGCGGCCTCGTCCTCACCGCTCCCCTCACGCCGGGACCCTCCCCCGGTCGCTGTCCCCGCCGGGGGCCCTCCCCCGGGGCCCGCCCGCGCTCTCAGTGTCGGGCCCTCGCAGATGGGATAGGCTGTAAAGATGTTTAGTTTTGAAGGGGATTTCAAAACCAGGCCCAAGGTGTCCCTGGGAGGCGCGAGCCGGAAGGTAAGAGCGGCCTGCGTGCGGCAGTGCCGCGGGGCTGGGCGGGGCCGGCCGCGAACTGCGGGCGGGACGGCGGGCTGGGGGCTGGCTCGGGTCCGGGAGGGGTCCATCCCGGCGGAGGGACGCGCGGGGGGCGGGCTGCGGGATCACCTGCTCCGACGGCTCAAAGCGGGTCTGGAAGGAAAGCTGATGGGGGAAAAGGGCTTTGTGGACCGGAATCGCCCAGAAGCTGCAAGGATGCTGAGGGTGGACGGCCTTTTATACTTAAGTAGTGAAAAACTCGGGGCAAAGGGCAGAGTGTTTCTTTCAGAAATGAACTTTAGGTACTTTATCACACTTGACTGATGGTGATTGCTTTTAGAGTACTACGTGGGGGTCTTGTCTGTTGTAGAAAGTAAGTAGAATGTATTTGTTCATGACAACAGTCTCTGAAGTTGAGGCGGAACTCCTCATCATAGGCCACGTGTTTGAATCCAAGGCCATGAAAGTCGTCCTTTACCAGCCTTTTGGAAACATTTCTGGAGAGGCTCTAGCCCGTTTTTTCTGTTCCAACGGGTCGTATGATTCTTCTTAGCGTAACAGTTCAGAATAAGGGCGTACAGACTAGTTACTGTGCTGTCCCCTCTGATGACTGGCATCTACTGATTCGGTGCAATTGCTGACAAGTAGTTCAGCGTCAGTGTTGCGTCATTTGCTTGCTTTTTACCACTTGTCCACTGGATCCCTTCCCTGCCTGTTTTAGTTTTATCAGACTAAAAATACAGTGTGGTCGCCCTTGCTTAGAGTGTTGGAAAAGTTCAAGTGAGTATAATTAGCGGATTGTTTACTAAATAATTTTCTAAAGTGTTCTTTCAGTGGTTCGTCTATTCTTTCTTCTGTATAGTATATTCTGTGTGTTACACTTAACGACGGGGTTGGCACATGGCTGAGCGGATGCTCAAGTCCATGTAAGAATATCCGCTTTAAATTGTACTATGGGGGTATGTGCATGATGGTTTCTGAGGGTAGAGGAGGGGAACCCAGCAGGGATTTGGGAAGGAAGTGTGCTGATAATTTACAAGCTTTGGGTTTTGCATGATGGTGATTGGTTAGAGGCTGCAGAACTAGGTGCCAGACTAGGTGCTGTGTAGGTGTTGTGCAGGGCTGGCGTGGGTCACATTCCGTGGCTTGGGTATTCATGAAAATCCCAAATGAGATCAAGGGACTTATGCCATTGGAAGGGGCCTTGGAGAACCTCTGGGCCAGATCTAGTTTACAGGTGGGATAAAGAGCTGTTGAGTGATTGCACAGCCACATAGCAAGCTGGGGACAGGTCACCACCTTAGAATCCATGTCACCTCACTTATGTAGGACCTTGTGACTTCTGTTACAGACAGGAGTGCCCTGGCAGGTCCTGCTAGGGTTTTGATCCTGTTTTCTCACCAAGTAACACATCTCTTCTTTAGGGAAAATAGTTATCTGTTGGTCAGAATCTCAAGGGGAGATTGCACGTCTTGCTTTTCAGCTGTGCGAAACAATTTTTTTCCCCCCTTTTACCCCCCTTTTCATTGAGGTTTAGACTTAACATACAGTCAGGGTCACAGACATTAAGTGTCTGTGTCTTAGGCCATGGCCCCTAGAAGCCTGAGGAGGAAATCCTGGTGCAGGTGAAATTGAGGCGGGAAGAGGAGAGGGCAGGGGACAAGGGGTTTTCTCGGTTGGAGTTTATCTTTAGCCGGATCCCACCGACAGCTCTGGAGCGTGGCTGGCATCACAGAGTTAGTTGTCCCTTCTTGAGGTGAGGGGGCTGGCATTTTGTATCCCCGTATCATTTAGTCGTTGTCTGCAGGCTGCCCCTGGGGTGGGTGGGAGTGTAATTCTCCAGAGAGGGTGGCAGTAAGGAGCCCACCGCAGTCACTCTGCAGTGGCTGGAGGGTGGGTGCATTGGCCCAGTACCGGAATCTGGGCAGGGAATTAACTGTAGGTTCGGCTGGCAGGCTTTTCACACATGAACACACCCGTGGGCCCACCATTCCCATCAAATAACTTGCCCAGCATTCCAGAGGCCCCATCTGCACCCTTCCATTCTAAGCCCCCCTACCCAAGGGTAACTACTATTCCGACCTTTATTACCACACATCAGTTCTGCCTGTTGAACTTCTTGTGCGTGGAGGCCCCTCTTTTTGGACTGGCCTCTGTGGCTCAGCATTTGGTCTGAGAGGTGGGATCCATCGTCTTACTCTGGTTGCACTGTCTGAACACAATAGCACAGTTGATGTGTATTTGTTGTGTGTGTCTCTGGGTGGACACACGCTCTCATGTGCTGCTCACACGTTCCACGTGGGCTTAGCTGCAGTGCACTCTGCCTCGGTCTGAGCGTTTCAGTGGCTCCACTTCCTTGCCAACACTTAGCGTTGTCCGTCATTTTAATTTGGCAGTTCCGGTGGGTATGTAGTTTCATTGTAGTTTTAATTTTGTTTCCTAACAACTAATGATGTTGCGCACCCATATATGCTTATTTTCCTTAATTCTCTTTGGCTGCAATATAAGTCCTTTGCCTCATTTAAAAAACAAAAACTTAAAATGATCTTTCCCCCATGTCTTAAATTATTGTTTGAAATTTTTCCTTTCTTAAGTTTAGTGGAAACTGAATAGTTGCCACTTTTTGAATAAATACATCTTCCCCCGCCCCAAAATTAAATGAATATTTAAAATGTTTATTTGTAAAGGTTCTTTGAAGGATCTGAAACATTGTAAGGAAAAGTTCATGCCCTCATTGTAATCTTGTTGGGGAGATAAGACTTACACAGTTAAACATTAAATAACGATAGAGAGAGCGATTACCACATTCTGGGTTTTCCTTGGGCTGATTCAGGAAAGAATAGAATTGGTTGGGGTTTAGTCTTGAAGGATGCGTGGAATTAGGGTAGCTGGGAAGCCAAGGTTATTCCAGGTGGGTGGAAGGGTATACACAGAGTAGGTATATACTGGATTGGGTAGGTATATACTGAGTCTAAGTCACATAGGTTTCCACTTTTTAATATTTCTGAAGTCAGGATACATGGTGGCATGACATAGTTTATTGGCAGTATTTTTTTCTATTCTTGGTAGTGCATAGAAGAATGAATATCTTAATGGTCATTTGATTACAAGTATAGAAATGCACTGTTATTAGCATCTTGCCTTAATGTGGTTCATTTGTTACATTGATGAACCAATAACAATACATTAAGATTCATTCTTTGTGTTGTGCTTAAGTGGGTTTTGACACATGTATAATGACAGGTATCTGCCATTACAGCATCATAGAGAAAAATCTGTTGCCCTAAAAAGCCACTGTGCTTTACCCATTCATCTTCTCCCTTATCCCTCACACACTGCCGCCCCCCTGCCCCCAGTCTCTGGCCACCACTGATCTTTTTACTGTCTCCATAGTTTTGCCTTTCTAGAATGTCATGTAGTTGGAATCATACGGTGTGTAGCCTTTTCAGATTTGCTTCTTTCACTTAGCAGCGTACATTTAAGGTTCCTCCATGCCTTTTCATAGCTTGCTAGCTTGTTTTTTTATCTTATTTTTTATTAACAGACTATTTTTGTAGAGCAGTTTTAGTCTTAACAGAAAAAACTGATGGGAAAGTTCAGAGAGTTCTCACTCCATCTTCCTTCCACATTGTTTTCTCTATTATTTCTATCTTGCCATAATGTGGTACGTTTGTTAAAATTGATGGACCAATATTGATACCTTATTATTAAGTCAGTTTATATCAGGGTTCAGTCCAGGTGTTGTACGGTCTGTGAGTTTTGATCTTTTGAGACTGGCTTCTTTAACTTAGGAATATGCTTTTAAGTTTGTTCCAGGTCTTTCCTGGCCTGATGGCTCTTTTTTTTTTTCCCCCTCTAAATTGCTGAATACTGTTCCATTGTCTGGATGTACCACAGTTTATTTGTCCCTTCACCTGCTGAAGGAAATCTTGGTTGCTTCCAAGTTTTAGCAATTATAAATAAAGCTGCCATAAACATGCACATGCAGGTTTTGTGTGTGGACATAGTTTTCAGCTCCTTTTTGTAAATATCAAGGAGCGCGATCGATCGTATGGTAAGATTACGTTTAGTTTTGTAATTAACTGCCAAACTGTATTCCAAAGTGGCTGCACCGTTCTGCGTTCCCACCAGCAATGAGAGTTGCTGCTGCTCCACATCCTCGCCAGCATTTGGTGTTGTCACTGTTTAAATTTTGGCCATTCTAATAGGTATGTAGTGGTATCTTATTGTTTTAAGTTGCATTTCCCTGTTGACATGTGATGTGGAGCATCTTTTCACATGTGCTGATTTACCATCTGTGTATCTTTGTTAAGATGTCCAGGTCTTTATCCCATTTTTTAATTGGGTTGTTTGTTTTCTTACTGTTGAGTTTTAGCAGTTCCTTATACACATTTTCAATGTATTTGTATATATTTTGCAGATATAAACTCTTTTCAGAGAGGCCTTTTGCATATGTCTTCTCCCAGTTTTGAGCTTGTCTTTTCATTCTCTTAACAGTCTTTCGCAGAGCAGAAGTTTTTAATTCTAATGAAGTCCAGTTTTATCAGTTTTTTTCTTTCATGAATTGTACTTCTTATGTCGTAGCTAAAAAGTCATTGCCAAACACGATGTCACCTGGTTTTTCTCCTGTGTTAACTTCTAGTAGTAGTATAGTTTTGTATTTTACATTTAGGTCTGTGATCCATTTTGGGTTAATTTTCGTGAAAGGTGTTAAGGTCTGTGTCTAGATTTATTTTTTCTTTCTGTTTTGGCATGTGGATATCCAATTGTTCCAACATATTTGTTGAAAAGCTGTCCTTTCTTCATTGAATTAATTGCCTTTGCTCCTTTGTCAAAAGATCAGTTGGCTGTATTTTTGTATGTCTATTTTTGGGCTTGCTATTCTGGTCCGTTCATCTATTTGTCTCTTCTGGATTTTTTTGTTTTGCTTTGTTTTTGCCAATGCCATACTGTCTTGATTTCTGAAGCTTTATGGTAAGTCTCAGAGTCAGCTAGTGTCAGTCCTCCGACTTTGTTCACATTTTTCTTCAGCATTGTGTTGACTTTTTTGGGTCTTTTGCCTTTCCATATCAACCTTAGAGGCAGTTTGTTGATATTCACAAAATAACTATTTATATATATATATATTTTTTAAGCCACTGTATTTTAGGTGTATTTGTTGCATTTGTTTTTATTGAAATATAGTTGATGGTACAATATTACATAAGTTATAGGTGTACAATAGTAATTCACAGTTTTTAAAGGTCATACTCATAGTTATTATAAAATATTGGGTATGTTCTCTGTGTTGTACAGACTTACTGGGATTTTGATTGGGAATGTGTTGAATCTGTAGATCAAACAAGTTAGGAAGTATTGATCTTGACAATATTGAGTCTTCCTATTCAACATGGAATGTCTCTCCATTTGTGCAGTTCTTTGATTTTATTCATCAGACTATTGTAATTTGCCTTATATAGACCGAAGTATTTCTTTTTTGGGGGGTTGCTAATATAAACAATACTGTGTTTTTAATTTCCAGTTCCAAATGTTCATTATTGGCTTACAGGAAGGCAATTTTGTTTTGTATTTACCTTTATACCAATTTCTCCCTATTTCCCTCACCTCTATCCACCCAGCCCCTGGCAGCTACTTTTCTATTCTCTTTTTTGACTTTGACTTTTTTTTGTTTGACTTTTTTTTTTTTTTTAAATATTCTATGTATAAGTGATACCTACAGTATTTGTCTTTCTGTGGCTTATTTCACTTAGCTTAAGGCTCTCAAGGTCCATCCATATTTCTACACATGGTAGAATTTCCTTCTTTCTCTTGACTGAATAATATTCTGTTGTGTGTATGCACCACATCTTTATCTGTTCGTCTGTTTGATGACCACTTAGGTCTTCGTATCTTTATTATTTTGAATAATGCTGCAGTGAATATAGTGGTGCAGATATCTTTTCAATACCTGTTTTCATTTCTGTTGGATAGCTACCAAGAAGTGGGATTGCTGGACCATAAGGTAGTTCTATTTTTAATTTTTTGAGGAACCTTCATATTGTTTCCATAGTGGAAATGTTATTTATTTATTTATTTATTTATTTAAATTTCAAATACTAGTTCATTGATGGAATATGGAACCAATTGACTTTTATATGTTAATCTTGTATCCTGCAGTATTGCTATAATTACTTATTAGTTCCAGGAGTTTTTTGTTAATTCTTTGGGATTTTCTACAGAGACGATCATGTCATCTGTGACCAAAGACAGTTTTATTTCTTTCTTCCCAATCTGTATAGCTTTTGTTTCCTTTTCTTGCTTTATTGCATTAGCTAGAGCTAATGATGTCAAAAAGGAGTGGTAAGAGAAGATATCCTTGCTTTGTTCCTTATCTTAGTGGGAAAGTTTCTAGTTTCTCACCATTAAGTACGATGTTAGCTGTAGGTATTTTGTGGTGGTTCTTTATCAAGTTGAGGACGTTCCTATGTATTTCTAGTGTGTTGAGAATTTTTGTCGTGAATGGGTGTTGGGTTTTTTAAATTTACTTTTAATTTTTATTTTCTTTTTTGGCCACACGGCGTGGCATGTGGGATCTTAGTTCCCCAACCAGGGATCGAACCTATGCTCCCTGCAGTGGAAGCACGGAGCCCTAACCACTAGACTGCCAGGGAATTTCCTGGGTGTTGGATTTTGTCAAATGCTTTTTACTGTGTGATCATATACTTTTCCTTAGTCTGTTGATGTGATGGATTACACCAAGAGTTTTTTGAATGCTGAACCAGCCCTGCATACCTAGCATAAATCCCATGTGGTTATGATGTATAATTCTTTTTATATGTTGTTGCATTGAATTTGGTAGTATTTTGTTTGGGGATTTTTGCATCTGTGTTCCGGAGAGAGTAGCTTTTATTTCTCGTGATGTCTTTTTCTGGTCTTTGTTTTAGGGTACTGCTGGCCTCGCAGAATGAGTTTCACTGTAGAGCCTACCGAAACCAGCTACTGTAATTTTAATTTCCCCTTTCAATAAGTCTAGAATACTCTTAGGATTTTAAGCACTCTGATTGGTTAGTTTTATATAACTGCCCTCTATTGTGTAATTGGAGGTCTTACCTAAAATATTTTAACCTAAAAAAAGTCCATGCTATTTCATTTTGAAAAGCTGGCAGTTGATATACATGTTGTCATACTACTCTGTGTTGCAGTGGAACATAAACTGTTTTTTACACGTCTGACATCAAGTAAAGTAGAAACATTTCTAAAATCAGATTTTAAGATTTACTGTCAGAACTGGTATTATTACCTTCCTGTTTTATCTAGCAGCCCCACATCTGTTCTCTTGAATATGATTTTCCATACTCTTCACATACGAGACCAGAACACTGTAGTTCTCTGTAGCATATAAGGTCAGGAATTCTTGATCTGGTTCCTAGGGAAACCAAGCAGAATGGAAGGGCTGAGACTTTGTCTAATTCTCTTTGGACTTCTAATCAGGGTCTAGGGTGAGGCAAGCAATGCACGTAGGGCACAAAATTTAAGGAGGCTCTGACTCGAGATGCATAGGTGCAGGGCTTAAGGTGGCACTCGGGTTCATGGCCCTGAGAGTGAGTGCCTCCTTAAATTTTGTGCTCAGGCACCTACCTGGCTTGCCTTCCCTAGTCCTGTCTGGCTTTGCACACTCCAGTGTGTGCTGATTTTCTTGAGTTACAATTAGTTGCCAACTAGGTCTCTTAACTAAGGTAATAAACAGGTCATCTCATAGGACTGTAGAAGAGCCCTCAAAAGAGGTTATTGCAGAAGCAGTAAAGAGTTTTCCTCGGTCTCTTTCCCTTTTTTCTTATAACTTTAAAGAATGCGGGCACCTAAGAGTTTGGAAGTTAAGCATTTTATTCTTTGACCGTGACCCTTATTTTATACCACTGTGTCCTTGTTCTCCGGCCACGGCCTCTTCACGCCTCTGTTGCCTACGCCGCTTGTGAGCATGCAGGCAGGGGCAGGAGCTTCCTTCCGGCTGAGTGTCTCCGGAGTCCATCACCTTCGGTGATGACCAAGTCAAAGTTGGGGACGCCTGCTGGGGGGTGCGGGTGGCAGCGTGAATCGGTGCAGCCTGCCTGGGGGACGGTCTAACAGCACGCGTCAGGAGTCGTAAACAGGTACGGCCCCTCTAAGTCCAGTAAGTCTACTTTTAGAAATTTATTCTAAGAAACTAACTTGACAGGTGCATGGGATAGATGCATGAGAAAGAAAAGATGATGTTCGTGGCATTACTTACAGTATTGAAAAATTCAAAACAATCTAAATGCCTAACAACAGGAAATTTGTTAAATGGTATAACAGTGCAGTGGGGTACTATACAACTGTTTAAAGTGGTCATGATCTATATTTGTTAATATTTATCATTTATTGATGTCTGCTCATTATATGTATTAAACTGTGTCATTGTTAGTGGAAATAAGTAGATTTCAAAACAGTAGTGCGGTCTGCGTTTAAATTATGTTAATCTGAACAGTCATGATCTCTGCTTTACCAGCGTCTTAATTTCCGATGAACAGAGTGCATCATGGTGGCTTAAAGCAGCACGTTTTTGTTCTCTCACTCCGCTCTGTGGGGCAGGCATCCGAGAGCAGCGTGCAGGGTGGTTCTGGCCTAGGGTCTCTGGAGGCTCAGGCATCGGAAGCCTTGCCCGGTGCTGGGGGAGCCACTGTGGGGCTGGCTCATGCCTGTGCCTGCAGGCCAGTGATGGGTCCTGGCGGGAGGTGTCATCTCCTGCCACTCGGACATCACCTTAGGGCTGCTTGAGTGTCCTCCTGACCTGGCAGCTGGCTTCCCCAGAGCCAGTGACGCAGGAGAGCAGGGAGAACGAGGCAAAGCCTGTTCCGAGGGAGTCCTGAAAGTCACACGTTGTCACTTTTGTCCTATTTTATTTGTCAATCCAGTCCACACAAGGTGAGAGGAATCACACTCCACCAGTTTGGAAATGTAGCAAGGAAAGAAGTTGGTAAACTAGGAACAGCTTAGAAAACGGGTGAAATAGAGAACTGACTTAAAATTCCTGTCTCCCAGGCGAGGCTCCCTGACTGTGAGCTGGCCTTTCCTGTGAGCTGTTAAGCTCTTGCGTTCCTGCATGGTCTTACCTGAAATGTTATGTTAGGCAGTTTATTTGAGTTAAGCACCTTCCTCAAAAAAGCCTCAGAATCATGAGAGGCTGCCATTTATTTGCAGCAATTTGAATTCACTTAGATCATTTATCTTTTTAATCCAGCCACCCTTGGAGAAAAGGGGGGAATATACAGGGGAGTAAGTAATATGGGAATGAAAGTGTTTGGCTTGTCACTTTGACAGCCAGAGGGCAGGAGGTAGATGCATCAGGCCATTGGAGAGAGGGGGTGAAGTAGGAGAGCATCAAAGTACATTTCTGGCCATCTGAGAGCTGCTTGGGGCGCCTTGTGCCAGAACGGAGGGAGGAAGCCTGTTTCCCTCCTTTTCCAGGGCCTATTCTCAGGGCCCCGGGCGGGCAGCATCATGTCAGTGCCCTCGGCTCTCGTGTGCTGGATGGCGATTCTTACCACTGTTTACAGGTTGAACGTTGTTGCCACCAGTTAGAAGATCAGCACGGGCAGAGGTGTCCGACCCTGGAGAGCTGGCAGTCACCTACAGACTGTTCAGCTGGCTGGAGCGGGGGCGGGCGAAGAGAAGGCTGGGGAGACGGGCAGTCGGGCCAGGTCATAAAGGGGCACCTTGGGAGCCACTGAAGGCTTCTGAAGCAGTGAAGTGACCCTGAGCAAATTCAGGTTTTAGAGAGACGATTGTGGGGCAGTGCAGGGGCTGGACACCAGGCGAGAGACAGGCAGCTGTGGTTGTGCGGAGGAGTAGTGAGGGCCTGAAGCAGGCAGCAGGAACTGAGTGGAGGGGTGCAGGGCTGTCGAGGAGCCAGAACTGATGAGCTCTGGGGGACAAGCATCACGTCAGGTGTCAGTCTGGGGTGACAGGAGTGGACGGTGACCCCATAATCCGACACGACGCTGAGTTCCTAGGGATGTATTCAACGTAAGATGCTTGGGGTTGCTCAGTAGGCAGGTGGGGTGCTAGTCTGGAGCTTCAGGTAGAGACTGGGAGTCGTTGGTCCATCAGTAGGTAACAGTTGAAGTTGTGAGATGCGTTGGAAAATGTTTTGCTGAGAAGACATGTGGGCTCAGGACAAAACTCCGAGGGATGCCAGCGTTTACAGAAACAGGGAAAGAGGGGCACGCAAGGGAGAGGTGCTGCTGGGACCAGTACGTGGCCAGCCAGCAGGCGTGGCGGTGTGCACAGACGGTAGTACTGACTGGGAGGCCTGAGCAGAGCAGAGCTCATCAGAAAGGCAGGGCTTGTTGGAGGACCTCAGACCTTTTGTACTGGTTTTGAGGTTTTATTTGCTGTAGCTGTGACTGTATCCTGTGGACTGACCATAAGACATTTATATAAACTCTAGGTTATTCCAAAGCCGAGGATCCAATTGTTCAGTCTGTTCTCTAAAATTAAAGTTTCGTTTTCTTTTTTAAATTACCATGCATGTTCTCTGTATGAGCTGTGTGTGATGAAGTAAACATGTTCATCCTTTACTTTTGGACATTTAGGTTGTTTCTATTTTGTTGTGAACAACATCTTTATAGCCGGTGATTTATAATTATTTTTTAGGATACATTGCAGAAAGAAGCTGAATTGCTTGGTCAGTGTGCACATAGGCTTTTGATATGTTTTCTTCTCTAGAAAAAAGTATATCAATTTCCATTCCCTGGTCTTGGCAGTTAAGCACTGCCTTAGCATCTGTGCAGTCGCAGGGAGCCTCCGAGGGCACTTTCTCTCCAGGGTGCTTCTGTTTTCTCTCCTTATTTGTTAGTTACCTACACTGCATCCCTCAGGCTTTGTCCTCCTGCTTGTTGTATGCTCTCGCCTCTTCTAGACTCCTTCTCTGTGAGGCGGAGGTGTTGGCATCCCGTAGAGGAAGAAATCAGGGCTCAGAGATTCCAAATCATTTAGTGAAGTATGTGAACCCTGGTCTGGATGTTGGATGTTGTGTAGCCTGCACGTCTTGTGTTGTTTCTCGCTTTGCTTAAGCTCTCCTTTAACTGCTTGGCAAGTTGAGGACCATGTCCTGCAGGCACTGAAAGGATGGCTTTAACAGTCCTATGTCTTTTTGAATTAATTTTTCTTATAATGTAGCTTTAGTGCTCTCTTTAACTTTTTTAGGAACATTAGTAAACTCTAGTGTGTTGGCAAGCAGCACGGTTCATAGCACATATTTACTGTGAAAGATGAAATGTAAACAGTAAAATGGGGGCTTGGAAAAATGCTTATCTTCCTAACCAATTGTCTGCAACTTATTCATCCTTTCTGGGCTTCTCATTTTCACGTCTTGTAATGGGAAACTCATAATTCTTGATAATGAGAAAGTTAGATTATCACTAATCTTCCTTGGTCTAATAACGTTTCCATTTCTAATCTCCAGTCAGTGGCCTTTAAAAAAAAGTTACTTTTTTTTTTAATTGAAAAAGTTATAAAAACTGAGACTCTTCTAAAGGGCATATAATGAAGTCTTCCTCTCACTGAGACTCCACACTTCCCCACTCTTACCAGTTTCCTCAATCTTTTCAAAACTAGATTAAATATAAATAAACGTGTGCCCCTAGCTTTTGAAATAACAGTGAGAGCTACTGTTCTCCTCAGCACTGTGTCTTAGTGACCATTCCACACCAGCACCTTTAGATGTAGTTTCTCTTCATGGATGCATAATATTCCACTGAATGGTTTGTATCATAGAACCACTTTCCTATTGATAGATGTATATGTGCAGGTTGTTTCCAGGGTTTTGCTAGTAAAACAGTGCCATAATTAATACACAGTTTTGGTGTAAGAAAAGAAGGTCTTTTGGAATTTATTGTAATGAGATATAAACTATTACATTTTATTTTGGTACTTTATTTTTTTTAATAAATAATTTATTGGCTGCATTGGGTCTTCATTGCTGCGCATGGGCTTTCTCTAGTTGCGTCGAGCAGGGGCTACTATTCATGGTGGTGCGCGGGCTTCTCCTTGCGGTGGCTTCTCTTGTTGCAGAGCATGGGCCCTAGGCGCGTGGGCTTCACTAGTTGCAGCACGCGGGCTCAGTAGTTGTGGCTCGCGGGCTGTAGAGTGCACGCTCAGTAGTTGTGGCGCACGGGCTTAGTTGCTCCACAGCATGTGGGATCTTCCCAGACCAGGGCTTGAGCCCGTGTCCCCTGCTTTGGCAGGCGGATTCTTAACCACTGCGCCACCAGGAAGTCCTTTGGTACTTTATTTTTAAATGAGCTCTTCTCACATTTTATGCTCTTTACACATGTTAATATGTGCATAAATTTTGTTCTAGTCTTTTTTCTATATAGTGTTTGAATTGGAAATCATATTGTACATTGTTTCATTTTTTATTTTGTATAAATAAATTTATTTATTTATTTATTTATTTATTTATTTATTTTTGGCCGTGTTGGGTCTTCGTTGCTGTGCGCGTGGGCTTTCTCTAGTTGCGGTGAGCGGGGGCTACTCTTTGTTGCAACATGCAGGCTTCTCATTGCGGTGGCTTCTCCTGTTGCAGAGCACGGGCTCTAGGCGTGTGGGTTCAGTAGTTGTGGCTCATGGACTCTAGAGCGCAGGCTCCATAGTTGCGGCGCACGGGTTTAGTTGCTCCGCGGCATGTGGGATCTTCCCGGACCAGGGCTCGAACCTGTGTCCCCTGCATTGGCAGGCTGATTCTCCACCACTGTGCCAACAGGGAAGCCCTGTACATTGTTTTATAAATATGATTTTTAGTAACTTATTACTGTATTTTGATGCACTTTTAAATATTTGCATGTATGTGAAGTTGGTTGCTGTTGTATTTACATAAAGGTTCTTTCTTATAGGTCGATAAAAGAAGGAAAAATCCACAGATCATAGGTTGTGCATTATTTACAAATAAAACTTTTGCTAAATTTTCACATTTTAATTAACTCAAAGTATTTTACTTGAAATTCTTCAAATTGTGTAAAACTGTTAGTATTGTGTTAGTGCATGAGAGTGGGAACATATACTAACTTGAAACAGATGTGAAACTGATTGTTCTATTTACATTGGTAAATGGAGTAAATTGCTAATGGAAAATATAATCCAAATATTTTGAAAACAAAGGAAATCTCACAGTTTTTAAAAAATCAAGGTATTAATAAACATGGCTAAACTTATTTTTATAAGTGCTTAGCAGTCAATTTGAGCATTTGGTTTTATGGAAATTGTCATGTTATGTACATATAGTTTGACCTATACTCAAATTTTTGACCATAAATTTTTTTTTGATTCTGATGGTTAATGAAATCTAATTTAAACTATATATGACTTACTTTTTAAAAACTTCATTTTGTTCCCACTAAATTAATTTGCATGAAGAAAGCATTTTCCCCCCTTTAAAAAACATCTTTGTTAATGGTATCTGTGAAGTTTGGCCATATTTAATTTTCAGAGGAGATAAGATAATGTGCCTAAGGCTCAAAGATCAAATAGAGTAGTTTGCTGTAATTTACTGTTGTTTACATATTGATGAATAGGGCTAGTGTCACAGCTGTGGAGGTGAGAGATTAGCATTGAAAACAACAGGTCTGCTATAGGAACAATAGGTTTAGTCATTCCCAAAACAGTTGATTCAGTGTGCTTTATGAAACTGGTATATAACTGGGCTGGGAAACCCTAACTTGTCTAGGCCTGTAGACTCTAAAATGTAAAAGCTATTTTCAATTATAATAAATTGAAACCAAAAATTTGTTAAGAATGAAAATCTAAATGTGCGTTTTACTGGTACCCTATTGTTCTCTTCCTCCCAGCCACTTAATTAATGAACTTATTCTTGGCTTTGTTGAGCTGTTTATAAAAACTTACGTTCTGGAGTAGCTTCATTAGTATCTTATTCTAAAAAAGTGAGAAAGTATTACACATACTTGGATAATAATTCAAGCAGTAGAAAATAAAGATTCAAATAAAATGAACATCTCCCTGCCTTTCACCCCACCGCTCACTCCCCCAGTTCCTGATCCTTGTAATGGGTCTGTGTTCCCAGGTTCTTCCCTGTCCTCTCAGAGCTGTTTTCTGCACATGGAATCACTGAGATGTGCACTCTTCTCTTGTTTGAACACACGCTAGAGCACGTTGAACAGACTGCTGTGCTTCTCCCTCCAGCACTACGTCTGGGCATAGTTCCAGATCAGTACAAATAGATCTGCTGCATTTTTCAAAAAGCTGTGTATGGGCTTCCCTGGTGGTGCAGTGGTTAAGAACCTGCCTGCCAACGCAGGGGACATGGGTTCGAGCCCGGGTCCAGGAAGATCCCACATGGTGCGGAGCAACTAAGCCTGTGCGCCACACCTACGGAGCCTGCCCTCTAGAGCCCGCGAGCCACAACTACTGAAGCCCGTGTGCCACAACTGCTGAGCCCACATGCCACAACTACTGAAGCCCGTGCGCCTAGAGCCCGTGCTCCACAACAAGAGAAGCCACCGCAATAAGAAGCCCGTGCACTGCAACCCAGAGTAGCTCCCGCTTGCTGCAACTAGAGAAAGCCCATGTGCAGCAACAAAGACCCAGTGCAGCCAAAAATAAATAAACTAAATAAATTTTTTAAAAAAAGAAGCTATGTACGATACTCCGTGTAATGAGTGTTCTGTTAATAGCTGTCATGTATTTTAATGGCCATTTAGGTTGTTTTCAGCTTTTTTGCTAATTTAAACAGCACTGTGGTGCATTTACTTGTGTATGTGCCAATAATATTTGTAGGTTAAATTTCTAGAAGTGCTAGGTCAAAGGCTATTTTTATAGATATTTCCAAATTGCCCTCTAAGGAGATATATCAGTGTAAGAAAGTGGCTGCTGTCCATCTTCATCTCAGTGTGTTATCTGAGGTTTAAAGTTTGCCAGTTAGATGGGTTAAAAAGCCTATCATTGTGTTTTTATTGCATTTTTTCCTAAAAATGAGTAAAGATGAAGGTCTTATGTTTAAAATATATTTTTGTTTATTTCCCTATGTACTGTTTATAGCTTTTGCTAATTTTTCTATTTGATTGTTGATCATTTATTTATTTTTTAAATAAATTTATTTATTTATTAACTTATTTTTGGCTGTGTTGGGTCTTTGTTGCTGTGTGCAGGCTCCCTCTAGTTGTGGTGAGCGGGGGCTACTCTTCGTTGCGGTGCATGGGGTCCTCATTGCAGTGGCTTCTCTTGTTGCGGAGCGTGGGCTCTAGGCGTGTGGGCTTCAGTGTTGTGGCACATGGGCTCAGTAGTTGTGGCTCGCAGGCTGTAGAGCGCAGGCTCAGTAGTTGTGGCACACGGGCTTTGTTGCTCTGCAGCATGTGGGATCTTCCCAGGCCAGGGCTCGAACCCGCATCCCCTGCATTGGAAGGCAGGATCCCAACCACTGCGTCACCAGGGAAGTCCAGTTTGTTGATCTTGTAAAATTATTACTGAGAGCTTTTACAAATAGTTGGTTTTGCAGTGTTACAAATATTTATTCCCACTTTGTCAACTTTTTAAGCCTTGGGTATGGCATTTTTCTGTCTAGAAAGTTTTAATTTTTATGGGGTCAAATTTATCATTTAAAAAAAATATTTACTTCTTTTATTTTTGGCTGCGTCGGGTCTTGGTTGCAGCGCGCGTGGGCTCAGTACTTGTGACTCGTGGGCTCTCTAGTTGAGGCATGCAGGAAGTTTATCATTCTTAAATAAGTTAATAGACTTGGGCTTCCCTGGTAGCGCAGTGGTTGAGAGTCTGCCTGCTAATGCAGGGGACACGGGTTCGAGCCCTGGTCTGGGAGGATCCCACATGCCGCGGAGCAGCTAGGCCCGTGAGCCACGACTACTGAGCCTGCGCGTCTGGAGCCTGTGCTCCGCAACAAGAGGCCGCGATAGTGAGAGGCCCGCGCACCGCGATGAAGAGTGGCCCCCGCTTGCCACAACTAGAGAAAGCCCTCGCACAGAGATGAAGACGCAACACAGCAAAAATAAACAAATTAATAAAAACTCCTACCCCCAACATCTAAAAAAAAAAAAAAATAGACTTAATGTGTGGTGTGATATTTCTTTCTTAAAGCAAGTCTTCCTCCACACTGAGATTTTAAAAACAATCCGCATGTTATTTTCACGTATTTTTATAGTGCTGTATATGTATATAAATCTCAGGTCCATCAGGAATCTATTCTGATATGAAGACTTAGGGATACAATGTCATTTATTTAGGCTACTCAGTTGTTGTGACACTGTTTATTGAATAATACATTTTTCTCTGCAAATTTGAAATGGCAGCTTTATCAACGGCTGAATCTCTGTTTTTATTTATGTCTCCCTGGAGACCCTCTGACAGTGACCTGTCTGCTTTTGCTTTAGCCTTATTAGTGTAGATCAACGTTTGTCCCCGAGTATGGAGTGTGATGATTCCGGTGGTACGTGAGAGAACATTTAAAAACATGGTAATTTTTTTTTAACTGTTACTTTAGCAACTTTTTTTTTCAGTGGTTTGAGAGACGGCAGTTTTATTTATTTGTTTGTTTGTTTATTTATGGCTGGGTTGGGTCTTCATTGCTGCGCACGGGCTTTCTCTAGTTGCCATGAGCGGGGGCTACTCTCTGTTGTGGTGTGTGTGAGCTTCTCATTGCGGAGCGTGGGCTCTAGGTGCGAGGGCTTCAGTAGTTGTGGCACACAGGCTCAGTAGTTGTGGCCCGTGGGCTCTAGAGCGCAGGCTCAGTAGCTGTGGTGCACGGGCTTAGTTGCTCCGCGGCACGTGGGATCTTCCCAGACCAGGGCTCGAACCTGTGTCCCCTGCATTGGCAGGCAGATTCTTAACCACTGCGCCACCAGGGAAGCCCTGGAGTGCTTGTCCTGATGAGGCAGGCGTGGGCGCCAGGGATGGACTGCTTCTCTAGCCCTGGTCCACACGGCTAGGGTGAGCTCCTGGATGCTGACTCCCGTCGTGCACTGTGGTGGGTTTGTTGGTTTGCTCTTTTAGCAGCCTGGTGAGATTTCACTTTGAGAAGTTAATAGTTATTTACTGGTCCGAGCCATGTGTAGGCACTCAGAATTGCGAGTTAGGATCAGGCCTATGCCTTTATTTTTCCGACCTGACTGCTGGGCCTGACATAGTTTGATCATTCATTACTGCTGTTTTAAGGGATGGGTTTTGTTTTGTTTTCTTATTTTCTGCTCTTCTTCAGAATAACTACAGCCCGACTGGCCCTGTGTGACGTAACCTGCTGAAGAGTGACCTTCCATGGCATTTGGTGGCCACATCTTTGAGGATGGTGCCCGTGTGGCCTCTAGGATTCTGACTAGTGCAGATACAGTCGCTTTCTGCATGTTGAGTAGTCAGCCCCGTGTGCTGGGTACCCGTCTGTGAATGTGAACTCACCCGTTCATCGTGTGGAGGAATATAGTAGTGGAGGTCATCTTCTCTTCATGGAAGAGATGACATTTAAGCTGAGTCTCACCTAAGGCAAGTGGGCGCTTGCCAGGTGTGTGTCAGTGCCAGGAGGGAAGGCCAGGCTGGGGAGGGGTGGGGCGTTTGAGACTTGGAGGGTAGTTGGGGGGCACGCCGTGCTGGAGGCGCAAGAGAAAGAGGAGGAGGTGTTTGACCGGAATATTCCTGCGCCAAGGCTGTGTTTGAACTTGACCCCTTAGAACACACTGGCCGTTCTCAAATTATGGTCTCAGATAGGCTACCATGAAGTAGGAAAATAAGACCAGCATGGTAGGTTTTACATAACTTTGGTTCATGTAAATAATTGAGCATTGAGAAGAGATGGTTCTGTCTAGTGTCCAGTGGTCTTTCAGGAAATGAGTATTAGATATTGCAGTTATTGTTTGTTTTAAAGGCGTAGCAGCCCTCTATGCAGGTAGAGGGTGGGAAGCCACGGAAGGAGTTTAAGCTTAAGTCATGGGTGATTTGAACTCTGAATTTTCAATCCATACTTCTTCCCTGTTCTTTATTACCTGTTGACTGACTTGTCGGTCCCAGCGATGTCTCAAGGTCAGTGAACTTTAACTTCATCGTTCTCTCCCTTCCATCCCATGCTGTCTTGGCATATGGCTCACCTAGCCAGAGATGGGGGTCTCCCGTTCCCTATGGATGCTGGCCTCGAGGTCAGCCCAGCCTCTCCCTCCAGCCCTGCTTCCTGCCCAGCGCCCCCTCTCGTGCCTCTGCTGCTTCCTGTGCTCCCCTCTCTGCTGGGATGCTTTCCATCTTGTCATCCTTCTGAGCACAGCCTTCCAAGATTTCTTTGGAATTCACCTTTTCTTCTGAGAGTTCTCTGAGTCGCGGAGGTGGAGTGTCTGTCTTTCTTTGCGCTGCCTCGTCCCCGGTGCCCACCTGTATTGAGGTGTGCACTCCCAGGGGCGGGGCCGCTCCTGCTGACTCTACTTTATTGCTAGTGTCTAGAATCGTGTCCGGCCCATGGTGGGTGCTTCTTCTGCTCCCACCAGACTGTGCGCTCCTTGGGAGCAAACACTTTTATTACTTTTAAAATAGCCAGTGCCGGGGGCTTTCCTGGTGGCGCAGTGGTTGAGAGTCCGCCTGCCGATGCAGGGGACACGGGTTCGTGCCCCGGTCCGGGAAGATCCCACATGCTGCGGAGCGGCTGGGCCCGTGAGCCATGGCCGCTGAGCCTGCGCGTCCGGAGCCTGTGCTCCGCAATGGGAGAGGCCACAACAGTGAGAGGCCCACGTACCACAAAAAAAAAAAAAAATAGCCAGTGCCTAGCATGACACATGAGTCAGCCAATATTTGTTGAGAATAAATTCCTCTCCTGTGCCTCGTTTGAATGTCTTTTGAACAGAGACGGTCTCTGAGTTGGGGAATATGGGAAGAAGCTCCGGTTCTGATGTGGACTTTGGTTGCTGGCTCAGGGGCCGCATATGATAGTGTACGTGACGTATAGACGGCGATTGAGTGTTCCGCCACACTTTTCTTTCTGGGCTGAACGGGCTTTCGTGGCCACCTCTGTGTCCCAGGCCTTTGCGCTTGCTCACTGCGCCGTTCCTGGGCACTCGGGGCCCTTTGTCGCTCACCCCCTGCTGCTCCCCGTGCCTCTGAACTCGTGGCACATTTGGGTGACCCCGGTTTCTTTCTGTGGCCTCCCCTCCCCACCAGCCTCCTTTCCGATATATCTTCCAAATTACCCGTGTATCATGATGACAAAAGAGTTTTAAAAATGGCTCAGAATGTGAAGTAATATGATCATACTTAATGTTGTTTTCAAAGTAAATAGCACACGGCTCACCAGCTCAGGCTCTGGACCCGTCTTGAGTTCGCATCTCGGCTCTCCCGCTCTTGAACCTCGCTTCTGTCATCTGTAAACAGGAAGAGCAATAGTGCTTAAACCGCGCTGGGTTATTCTGAGGAACACGTGATGAACCACATCCTCGGGTTTAGAACGTTGCTTAGCACGTGGAGGGTCAGCCCTCAGTCCGTGTTAGTTGTCTGTGTGCTGGGGCACAGTGCTCGGGCACAGAGGAGTCAGTGTTGGTGGCAGCTGGTGCTGTCCTAGAGTCTCCTGTCCCATGTGACTGACGTGACCTGTGGGGTTGGTTGACCTCCCTAGCAGACCTTTCTCTCCTCTCTGTAAAATATTTAGGGAGCATGAGGACTCTTTGAAAGACCTTCACATCATTTTAAACTACAGTTGAAATCACATATAAGGGTTTATGTGTGTCCAGGACTTTGGATTTCCTTGCTATGCTTATTTTATAATTTTTGAAATGAGCTGTTTTAAGTAGGAAACTTTACAGCCCCCAAGCACAGGTAAGAGAAGTGACCTTCCATTTATACGGTGTCCTATGTCCAAGGATTTTAATCTGTAGGTCATCAAAGGGTAAGGATATTCATCCTCAACACATTCAGCATTGCCTCTGGTGCGTTCATAGCCATCTCGTATCGTATGCTTCAGACTTAAAGTATTCACTTAGAATCCAGTTATGCTTTTTGATAATTGGTACCTATTTTGATTTTTAAAATACTTCAACCTCGGTGCTGTGTTGCAGGTATTCAGAAGTGCTTTTCAGCTGTTATGGTTACTCCTTTTAGACTGCTTTTCTGTACTTAAAGGAAATGTTCGTTTGTTCATTTTGTAAATATTTATTAACTCCCTACATGTGGCAGACATTGAAGCCAATGATAGGGACCTGGTGGTAAGAGACAGGCCAGGCCCTCAAACCCAGAGGGCTTTTAGATTAGTGACAGCTAAGCTTATGTGTGAAGTCAATTTGGTGACTGTTTTGCTGGCATGTACCATTTTTTTAAAAGTAAAATGTGGATTTAATTTCAGACTTTAAGTATATTTTCTTGTAGTTGTAACAGCATGTATCATTTTAAGAAATCTTAGCTCTATAACTATAACCAAGTAATGAACATATATTAACTCTGATTAAATGGAATAGAAGGAAGAGAAATTACAGACATATATTTACCACTCCTATTCATAAATAAAGATAATGACCAGAAATATGGCTGTATTTTTATCTAGAAGCTTTCCATAATTCTGAGCACTTTTTACTTTAGATTTTTTTCATTCCTCCTCCTACTTTTAATTAATCAGTTAAAAACGAAATATTTTTCTGACCTTTGACTTGTGATAAAGACTTTTTATTTGAATTCAAGAAATGAAATTCTCTGTAATGGAAAATATCTGGAGGATTTATTTCTTTGGCTGAAAATTTTGTCAGTTAGAAACTTTTTGCTCTACACGTTATGTATTCTTTCACATATCAAAGTATTATTTTAAATTGGCTTCATTACTTGCTTTCTGACTATTCTGATGAGTTGTATGTTTGTGTTAAGAAATTTAGGTTTATTAATTTTTCTAATTATTTATATGTTGATGTCTTAGGCCTTTAATTTTATTTTGGATTAAATTTACAAAAATAAAATACCCATACAGTATAGACTGGAGTGGTTCTGGGGCGGGAGGAGGGTCATCTGTAAGTATTTTTATTTTATTTGAAATGTTTAACTTTCCCATTTGTTATTTCAGTTCCTTCTACATATCAAGTAATTTTATTCAAAATATAGTTTTACTTATGATGAAAAGAATTAAAAAATTTTTGATAACAATAAAAGATTGATTTTTTTTCACTGAAATTTTTATTGAGATAATTGTAGGCTCACATGCAGCTGTTAGAAATGATACAGAAAGGTCTGTTGTTTGCATTGCCTAATTTCCCCTGGGGTTTGTATTTTGCAAAGCTGTAGTATGTGCTCACAAGCAGGATATTGACATTGATACAATGCACTGATCTTACTCAGATCTCCCCAGTTTTACCTGAACTAACGTGTGTGTAAGGAAATCAGATTTTATTCTTAGAAAACTACTGAAGTACTACAATTAGATCTGTGACCCGGGGGTGGGGGTGAGGGAACCATTTAGGCTCTTGCACCTCAGATTTCTTACTAAGTCAGATGGTTTGATTGGATGATCTCTAGAATCCTTTGGGTCACAACATTCTATAATTTTTGTATGAGAGTATTTTAGAATTTGAAATTATAACCATTATCTTTTCTCTCTTTTTTGTGTTTAGGAAGAAAAGGCTTCTCTTTTACATCGTACTCAGGAAGAAAGAAGAAAGAGGGAGGTAAAAACAGTTTTGTAATAGTTCCTGTAGATAAACATTTTTACATGGCATCTAAATAAATCATTGGTTTTCCTGTTTTATATATTAGATATATGTATGTTATATGTGACATAACTTAAGTATTTATATGTATGTTAAATTTCAGAAACATTTCTGGATTTGTTGGATTTTATGGTAGGTCATCCATTCTGGAACCAATGTAGAAAAGATGGACTAAAAGAGCAGTTTCCAGAATAGAGGGAGAAAATAGGCTTTCAGTTCACTTACTTGCTTATGATACGGCTTCCAGAAGATGTACAGGTCTCGTGTATAGTGTTCATGTTTTGTCAAGCAAAAGGAGAAAACTCCCTGTCAAGGCAAGTTATCTTAACTATTTGTGAAGAAGCTGAAAAAATGAAAGGAGCTAGTGACATTTGGCGTTTTAGTCTTTATTTTACATTTTATCCTTCAGAGGTAATTTCTTAAAATGGCTTTACTTTGTTGATTAATCAGCAATTGTGGTGTCTTATGGCCTGCTTTTCTAGGTCATTTTTTGTTTTGTTTTTAAATAATTCATCCATTCCTTTAACAAATATAAATTGAGAGCTTGTTATGTTCCAGGTACTTTTCTGCTGGCTGGGTGTATAGCTAGGGAATAAAACAGTGTTTCTCCTGGGCCGTGGAGCACAGATGTTCCCCAGGATCCGGAGGTGGGGACTAGGAAGGTCTGCTTTGGATGTTAGGGTTGAGGGAAGGCGTCCCTGAGCTGGTGAGAGCCCAGTGGATTTCTGAAGGATGGAAAAGAAAAGCTGTGGAAAGCTGGAAGAAGGGCATTCTTGGTCAAGGGAACAGCAGATGCACAAACGCTCAGGCAGGGTTTCTCAACCTTAGCATTTTTGACATTCTGGCCAGGTAGTTCCTTGTTGTGGGGACTGTCCCGCGTACTGCAGGATGCGTAGCAGCCTCCCTGGCCTCTCTCCTCTAGAGGCCGAAGCACTCCCTACCCTGCTGAGACAACCACGACGTCTCCAGGAATTACCGAACGTTCCCTCGGTGGGAACTGCCCTCACTTGAAAATCACTGCTCAAACAAACGAGAAAAGTGTGTATTGGTTGGTGTATTTTATCTTCTCTGAAAATTC
Source organism: Mesoplodon mirus (assembly GCF_964341445.2). Taxonomy (NCBI): domain Eukaryota; kingdom Metazoa; phylum Chordata; class Mammalia; order Artiodactyla; family Ziphiidae; genus Mesoplodon; species Mesoplodon mirus. The sequence goes on from NC_138985.1 coordinate 114,221,405, forward strand.
TCCGTCAGCCATCTCTCCCAGCCATGCCTCTGCTCCATCCTCCCTCTCCCCCTCCTCTTGGACTCACGTGACAGAGATGGTTGACCTTTGCATTATGTCCTGTGTGTCTCCTGTACTCTTTTCAGTAGATCTATTCTTTTGAATATCTATGCTTTGGTTTGGCTGTTTTCTTCTGATCTAACTTCTGATTTACAAATTATCTCTTTTAGTGATGTCTGATTGTTAAGTACATCCATTGAGTTCTGAATTTCAGTTTCTATTTGAGTTCTAGAATTTTCTTTGATTCTTTTATTTCCCAGTTCTCTCGTCTTTTCATTTCTTGCACGTAATTGTAGATTTTTAAAGATGATGTTTACTCTCCAGTGTTTGGAATTCCTGTGGGTTCGTTTTTATTGTTTGTCCTCTTGACTTTAAATTCTTGTCTTTGCCTGGTTATTTTGGTTGAACACCGGACATTGTATGTTCCAAACTGAAGCGATATCTTCAGGCTTAGAATATGGCCTCTTCTTTTTGGAGAGCATTGCGTTTGCTTCTGGCAGGCAGTGGGGGAGGGATGAATCCCCTTTAAACCAGGGATGAGCTAACCTGAAGCTGGCCTCCAGGCCTTGTGAGGACTCGCCTGTCCTCAGCGCACCTGCCAGAGAGCTGGAGTGTTCCTGAGACTCTTCCCCAGCAAACAACTGAATGAGTAAAAATAAGTGTTTTGAAAATGCATGGGATGTTATATGAGTTTTTAATTAAGTGCTGTTAGAGTCATCATAGTTATGAATAGATTCCCAAACTAGGTTTAAGCTCAAGGATTCCCTTGTTGTAACCATTTGAAGCTCAGAAAGTACACTTTTGTGACCTGATGGTATGTTCTCTAATCCCGAGATTGCGTGAGTGTGTATGTGCCTTTCAAGCCTGGTAGGTGGCATTCATAGAAGATGTGAAACATTGTCATGTGGTAAGACAGTACAGATTTTCGTGTCACACCTGAGTTTGCTCTCTGACTCATATCTTTTGGCATCACTTAATCTTTATGGAAGTCTCGGTTTCTGTGCCTTTAAAACAGGAGTAATGCTCACCTGTAAGGTTATTGTATGAATGCATGTGAAGTGTCTCTCTTAGGGCTGGCACATAGTAGGCTCTCAGACACTGTTAGCTGCAGTGGTTACAATGATGATGAAGAATATATATTTTTTTGCTAGGTCACTGAAAGTTTTTTTATTTTTTTAACATCTTTATTGGAGTATAATTTCTCTACAATGGTGTGTTAGTTTCTGCTGTATAACAAAGTGAATCAGCCATACATACACATATATCCCCATATCTCCTCCCTCTTGCATCTCCCTCCCACCCTCCCTATCCTACCCCTGAAAGTTTTAAAGACAGAGTCAAGTTGATAAAAATTGGAGTTTTCTGCTTGGAAACAAAGTGACCTTTAAAATAGGTGCTTTTGTTTGCATTTTTTTTAATACTTAAAAACTTTAAAAAAAAGAAGTCTTTCTATGCTGGTAGAATTGTAAAATAATGTAGCTGTTTTGGAAAACAGTCCAGCAGTTCCTCAAATGTTAATTCCATGCTTAGATGTACACCCATGAGAAGTGAAAACCTATGTCCCCACAAAAGCTGGTACATGAATGTCCACAGCAGCATTATTCATAATAGCCCAAAGTGGAAAGAGCTCAAATGTCCATCCGTTAATAAGTGAATAAACAAAATGAGACATGCATACAGTGGAACAGCCATAAAAAGGAGTGAAGCACTGATACATGGTGCAGCGTGGGTGAACCTTGAAAACATCATGCCAAGTGAAAAAAGTCAGACACAAAAGGCCACATATTATGATTCCATTGTACATCATGTCCAGAATAGGCAGTTCCATATAGACAGAAAATTGATTAGTGATTGCCAGCAGTGGGGGGTCGGGGTGGGAGGACAGAGACTGAGGGATGACTGGGTAAAACCCTGGGTGCAGGGGTTTTATTGGGGATGGGTGATGAAAACGTTCCAAAATTAGACAGTGGTGATGATTGCACAACTTTGAGTGTATTAAAAATTGGTGAATGGTACACTTAAAAGAGTGAATTTTGTGGTACGTGAATTATGTAGCTGTTTTTTTTTTTTAAAGTCTGAACTAGTATTTGTCATTTTCACTGATCCTGACCCATTGTTCCCTCCTCCCTGCATTATTCAGGAAGAAAGACGAAGATTGAAAAATGCAATAATTATCCAGTCATTTATTCGAGGCTATAGAGACAGAAAACAGCAAGTAAGTTTGTTTTTAAACTGAGAAGGAATTAGAAAGGTATGAGAGAGCTTATTTTATTTTATTTATTATTATTTTTTAATTGATTGATTGATTGATTGATTGGCTGCGTTGGGTCTTCCATTGCTGTGCGCGGGCTTTCTCTAGTTGCTGCGAGCGGAGGCTACTCTTCGTTGCGATGCAAGGGCTTCTCATTGCAGTGGCTTCTCTTGTTGCGGAGCACAGGCTCTAGGCACACAGGCTTCAGTAGTTGTGGCACGTGGGCTCAGTAGTTGTGGCTTGCAGGCTCTAGAGCGCAGACTCAGTAGTTGTGGCACATGGGCTTAGTTGCACCGCGGCATGTGGGATCTTCCCGGACCAGGGCTCAAACCCGTGTCCCCTGCATTGGCAGGCGGATTCTTAACCACTGCGCCACCAGGGAAGGAAGCCCTGAGAGCTTATTTTAAATATGGCCTTGGATTCTTAGAAGTGGAATTCATTTTGTATGTGTTTACTTGTTTAATGAAAGTTAATGTGGATAATAGTATTTTCCCCAATAGTTAATTTTATTAGTTTATATAGAGATTTATAGACATATGAGTTTTTTGGTGATTTTTAAATTATTAAATGCAAACCACGGCTAAAGATCACAGTAGCAGGAGGTGGTGGAAGACTCCTGCACAGGGCGTTCACGGCTCTGTCACTACATTCCAGGCTTTTTGGGTTTCATTAACCATTTACCAATGATAACTTCTCAGTAATGGAATCTTAATTGTCAGTTTCCACTACTCCAGTTTAAACATTGAGTGACCATTTAGACCATACGATCATGTGATCCTGTCTTTATGTCTCGTTTTGTTTTCAGTATTCCATCCAGAGAAGTGCATTTGATCTCCGTGCCAGCTTGTCCCAGTCCGGTGGCACTTTTTCCATCGCTAGTGGTCCCAACCTTACCCTTTTGGTGAGGCAGCTTCTGTTTTTTTACAAACAGAATGAAGACTCAAAACGCTTGGTGAGTGTTGACTACGTTTTCACTAACCCTTGTTAATGTGTTTTCCAGCTTTTGGTTTAATGTGGTCAGAAAACCCCTCCAGTGTGTCTCACCCTTGTGACTTCTTCAACAAGCAGTGGTAATAGGTCGTCTTGGTGATAATGTTTTACCTCTTAAAAATCGATGCAGATTTTCAGTAGGCTTTTTCATTTTTTTTATTAAGGAAAATTTAAAATATAAGAAGCAGTAGGCTACTCTGTTGTGCTGTCCCCATTACCCAGTCTGCACAGACGGCACCTTGTTCTGCACAGAACCCTCCACCCTGTGATGTGCATCCTCAGTATCATAGCCTGTTACCTGTAAATACTTAAATGTAAATCTCTAAACTCTTAAGGTCTCTCTCTTGAAACATCTAAAATAAAATTGTGTAACTTAAAAAGTGTTATAGCTTTTGATGTTATCAGTGATGAGGAACTGTGTGTATTAATGGAGGAGATATGTGGATGAATCCTCTTTATAAAGTGGAACTTGTTACTGTGTCCACTTTCCCAGGAGATACTGAGACTCATTAGGTTAAATACGTATTTATTCTTAGACATCCTTATTTACCTGGATTAAAAATTTCTAATTAAAACATGGGTATACAGTGAAAAGTAAGTCTTCCATGATCCAACCATACATACTAGAAGGATCCTTGTGTGGACTATAAGTACAGAAGATATAGGAATACTTTATTGCTTATCTGGTGTTTGGCTTTAACACCCAATGTTGCTTCCGGTATTGAGCTAGGCTGGACCATGGGAAGAACTTTCCATAAATCTTTAGGGGCAGTATAGATGGCTTTCCTTAAATGCAGGCTCTTTTTAAATTAATTAATTAATTAAATTTATTTATTTTTGGCTGTGTTGGGTCTTTGTTGCTGCGCGTGGGCTTTCTCTAGTTGCGGCTAGCAGGGGCTACTCTTTGTTGCGGTGCGTGGGCTTCTCATTGCGGTGGCTTCTCTTGTGGAGCACGAGCTCTAGGCGCGCGGGCTTCCGTAGTTGGGGCACGTGGGCTCAGTAGTTGGGGCACGTGGGCTCAGTAGTTGTGGCTCGCGGGCTCTAGAGTGCAGGCTCAGTAGTTGTGGCGCATGGGCTTAGTTGCTCCACAGCATGTGGGATCTTCCCGGACCAGGGCTTGAGCCCATGTCCCCTAAAGGCAGGCTCTTTCTAGGCTTTCTATCTGAAGTCTGTGAGAAGAAGAATGAGAAACGTACAGCAGCAGGTCATCTGGCTCTCTTTCTGGAGCAGTCTGTTCCTTCCTCACGTACTCTGACCTTGCGGATTGAAGGTCAGACGTGGAGCACAGCCATGTAGGGGTCAGAAGGGCCGTCAGTCCTGTGTCTCTCCAGAGCACCCTTCCCTTTGGAGAACTGCTTCTGCCCTGCTCTAAGGTCTGGTCAGCGCTTCCTGCATGGTTTCTGGACGTGGTGCAGCCGCCCAGTCCTACAGGCCCTGTGTAGGATTAGAATTAACGAGGTCCTCAAACCTGGTTTATATGAGAAAAGCAAACTGGATTGTTTATTCAGTTTGCACACAAAAATGCAAGAACAATAAATCAGTCATATGTGGAGGGAAAGTCTCCTGCCCATCTTCAAGCGCCCTAATTCCTACTTTAAGAGCAGGCGTGGTGCCGCTTTTGATAGTCTTTCTAAGGTGCTCTGTGCAGAAGTGCGCGTGCATAGCTCTCCGTTCCTCACCTACTCCCTGGATTTATTTTTTATTATAATGACTGTAAATATGGTCGCTGCTAAAATAGTGTACTGTGATTGTATTTTCTTTTGCGTACAGTTTTCTTGAGTTATTCTGGAGTTAATTATTGTGTCATTTCTGTTTAATTATCTTTAAATCTCTTTATGATAAAGTCTTCTTCCACCTCCTAACAGTGAAATAATTCTCAGTACAGTTTTCCGTAATTAGAGAGTCAGGTCACTGATGCTCTTTCCCCCTGAGCTGTTCCTTCTGCGTCCCGGGATCTTGCTTCACTCTTTGGAGTGGTAGCTCTCCACGCCTGCCATGTTCCTGGGGAAACCTCCGCTTTGCTTTGCTTCCGTTTCAGTTCCTTTTTCCTGATTCCATATCTTTTTGCTTTCTTGGTTTACTCCCTTGTTTTATTGATATACAGCCTCAGTTAACTTCCTGAGAAAGGATGGATAAGGCGGAAAGTTTTTGAAACTGTACTTATCTGAATTTAGTAAATAACAACAAAAAGTTAGGCAAAGCAGATGTTTAATGTACTTAGAACTTTTGGGATGATATGGTGCATTTGTCAAGAATGTAAAAAGCAGTATCAAAATCCAGTCCACTACAAGGACATATTGTACAGCACAGGGAGTATAGCCAATATTTTATAATAACTATAAATTGAGGATAACCTTTAAAAATTATGAATCACCGTGTTGTACACCTGAAGCATGTAATGTTGTACATCAGCTATGCCTCAATTAAAAAAAAAAACCAGTCCAGAAAGTGTTCAAATAAAGTGCTTTGAGGTTTTTTTTTTTATGTCGTTGAAACGTAATTACTTGATTAATGTATTTACAGCCTTCTTCTTGTACTTCCTCCAGTTGGCCTTCAGATTTTTATAATGTTTAGTTACTGTACGTCCTAGTTTTATTTGGTAACGGGTAGTATTCAGTACAAATTTTAGAATGAACTGTGTGTCAGATAGTGCAGAAAATACTTGTATGATATTGGTTCCTGAGAAAATAGGAACAAGTAGCTCCAAATACCTCAAGAAGAAAGCTTGTGTGTAGGTAAATTAACATTCGGATTGGGTCTCAGAGTTTTCCACCCAACTTAGGGCACACTCGAATTTATCATGCAAAACACTTGTGTTAGTACTTTAATTGTTTGATAACATTTTATATCAAATAAGTGTTACTGTCAGAGGAGAAACTCTGTAAAAATGACAGGTAAAGAAAAGATTCTGTGGCACATTTAAGAAGCTGTCTTAATTTTAACGCTTCTAAATGGGTCTCATGAAATGAATAAATAGCAACAAAAATATCGTAGAGGAAGTATAAGAGATTCCTGTTCGGTATTGTGTTTTCAAAATCACTTCTGGCAGCTGTATCCACACTAGAGAGACCTCCTGGATGGGAGCTCGACAGAAATCTAACTCAGCATTTGCCCACCGCGATGGCCCATCACTGTGTCCGGGACAGCGGGGGTTCTGGCCATCCAGACGCGTCTCTGACCTTTTTTCCCTCCAGCTGTGTGGACGTGTAATTGACAAATAAAATTGTAAGGTACTTCAGGTGCACACTGCGATGGTTTGTATAAACATTGTGATAGGATTCCTCCTGTCTAGTTAAGTGACACATCTCTCGCCTCACATGCTACACACCTGGCCTTTTATCGGGAATAGTGGGACTGAATGATTGCCTTTTCTACCGACATTTCATGGAGTTAGGGAAGGAGAGTATCCACAGGAAAGGTGCTGGAAACTCAGAGGAGAAAGGTAAAAAGAGGGACCGTTATCCTTTGTAACTTAGGATTAAGATTGTGATTCTCATGTTTTTATTGTGGTTTGCTGATTTTTGCAAATGAACTTTTTGTTTCACATTTACATGAGTTTAAAGTACTTTTAGTAATAAATTTAGTAATTTAACTTCATGCTGATGTGCTTTCTTAAGATGGAAGATTCAGGGCGTTTGTGTACTACTATCTAAAACCTGACTTAGAAGATTTACTTCTTCTTATCATGTTTTGATTATTTTGATTAAGTATTTACCAATTAAGGAAAGTTTGGTATGTTTGTAATTAGTAAATAATTAGCTTTTTATGGACTGAGAGTTATAATTGTATGTTTTGCTGTTTCTTTCAGATATGGATGTATCAGAACCTAATTAAATATAGCTCTTTGTTTGTCCAGCAGTTGGATGGATCTGAGAGACTTACGTGCTTATTTCAAATAAAGAGGTTGATGAGCCTCTGTTGCAGGTAAACCCATCGCTGTCAGCAACTTGTGCAACGTGGTGGTCACTTTGTCTAGAGGAAAATACCCTTTGGTTTTCAGTGTCTGTGACAGTGGTTTTCCCTTTTTTTTCCTTTTTGAGACTGGAATGTTCTATGTATTAGTTTTTACTCCTGTGATTCTCCCTGTAGAAATTAAAATATAGATATAAATACCTTCCAGATGATGTTTTCTTTCAAATAGGCTCTGGAATTATCTTGTGGAATATCAGGGGTCCTGGTTGCTAGCGAGTGGATGGGCCCCCTGAAAGGACTCCTGCTGTGAGGATGATCCTTTTCTCCTAGGGTCGCTACCCTAGGATACAGGCTCTTTAGAGCAGGCCTTTCATCAGGCTCTTGTGATTTATGTATGGACTTGAAATAAGTCACTTCCATGACTTTGCTGGATTCAGCCTACAAGGCACATTTAGGTGATGTGAGCAGTGTGGTACCTGAATGAGAAAACAAATCAACATCTTCACTGTTTTTCTCAAAATTGCTGATATCTGCACAGTAGCAAACTTTCAAATGATTCTGAGCCTTTAATATAATTTCAGCTAATTTTCTGGAAGTTGCATGTAGTGAGGTTTATTTAGGATTACTATCAGAGCTAGGCCTTGTTAACTGACTTCCAGAATCCTGAGCTGGACTAAAGGTAGAGAAGAACCTTTATGAAGAGAGAGAGTCTGGAAGATCACCAATCCCAAGAAATCTTATTTTCTTCAAACCCCTTTTATTTCTTGGAAAAACTTTTACTTTGAGAAACACATTGTACGCATTGATTCGCTGGAGCGGGAGTCAGCAAACGTTTTCTGTAAACGCCCAGATGGCACGAAGTTTAGGGTTTGCTCTCTTACACATACTGTGTTTTTCCTTACAAGCTTTTAAAGGTGTCAGGAGCACCCTTCACCCGAGAGCCACACAGCCTGTGGCTGGTTCCGCGCACGGGTTGTAGTTTGTGGACACTTAATGTCCTTTCGAAGGTATTCATTTAGCGAGTAATTTTAATAGATGATAAATCCAAATGTAATTTCTCCTTGTTTTCCCCAACTTTTTGTTTTGGAAAATTTCTAACACCAGTAAAGTTGAAAGAATACCATATATCCTCCACCTAGATTCAAAAGTTACCATTTTGCCACATTTGCTTTCTCTCTCTCTCCACACGTACAGTGTGTTGTTTTTCTAAAGCATGTAAAAGTAAGTTGCAGACATCATGACGCTTCACCCGATTCACCGTACTTCTCCTAAGAAAGCACACTCTCTGATAACCGTAATGCTATGTTCACATCTAAGAAAATGAATAGTAATTCTCTTAATATCATGTGGTATACACACTCCATATTCAGATTTCCCCAGTTATCTCAGAAATACCTTCTCTGTTTTGATGATCCTAGGCTCCATTTGTTTCCCTTATTCCTTTGTCTCCTGTCTTTCCTTTAAATTGGCTGTCAGTTCTAGAGGAGAGTTTTTCAACCACATCCTCTTCACGTTTGGGGCTGAACCGTTCTGTGTTGTGCACGTGGCCCTGTGTGTTGTAGGGTGTTTAGCAGGATGCTTGCCCTGCACCCACTTGATGCAGGCGGCACCTGCTTGGTCACACAGGTCTCCAGACACTGCCGAGTGTCGCCCCCGTGAGAGCCACTGACATGGGGCTGTACTTGATCCAGTTTAAGCACGTTCAGCAAGAATGCTTCATAGCAGAGAATTGTGAGAGTCTTAGTGCCTCACCTGAGACATAGCTCCTTCTCAGTGAGGCTGAGTGAAGGTAAAAACTCCTCTCCGTATTGTGCAGGTACATTTCCTTCCTTGTCACCCAGTGGTTTGTTTTTGCATTTGATGATCTACGCCTGAATCAGTTGTTATATCCGTGGTTTATAAAATGCTGATTTTTCTAATTCTGTTGTTTCTTCAGTGTTTTTTCGTTGGCATTATTTCTGAAGAAGACCCTGCCTCCTTTTCCCTTGAGTCTCAGTCAGGCCTCATGTATTTTAAAATGCTGGGTAGAGGGAGCCCTTATTGGATGGAACCCCATCAGTGTTTTGAGGCATCTTTGCTTTCTGGGACCACGCTGTGTTGGGCTCTATTTAACACCTCCCCTGAAAGCCCCAGGTCGGGGCTGTTTTCTCTAAGGAAGCTGGTTCCTTTAGAGGAGGAATGAAGTTTTAACAAAGTAAAATTAAAATAGCAATCTGTTAGAAACTTTATTTCAAGTGTGTGATGTTAATAAACCCGTGAATGATCTTACGTGCCATGTGCAGGGCATTGAACTTTAGGTGCTTTGGCAAGTTACCAGAGAAGGGGACGTGTGCTTTCTTCCACTCTTTTGGTCTCCATGGGAATTTAAGATAACTTTTTCAGAGCTAGAAAAGTAGTTTTATGTGAAAGAGATGATGTGCCTCATTGTGTATAAAATACATGAACAGATAACACGGAAGTCAATGCCACCTGAGTTGAGGATAAGTGGAGCTCAGGTCAGTATAGTAATGAAGCGGAGGCCAGGAGACTAGATTCTGGTACTGCCTAGGTGTGTCGCCGGCTTAGGGCAGGACGGAAGTTACTGGATCTAGTTTTCAGCTTCATTCTAAAGTGAGGAATATTGGATGAGACTGGTCCTTCCAGGCCCCATATTTAAGTGCTCTACTGGGCGGTTGGACTGATGGGTACACCTCTGCTTAAAAGAAAAGGGTCTCCTGGTCACCTTCAGCCTTCAAAGGCATCTTTTTGCCTTTCCTTGGGCACTGGAAGCATCATTGAGGGCTCAGGGATCTAACGGTACCGGGGTCATTGTTGGCATCTAGTACAGCTCTCAGAGTGCACGCTTTCTGTCATTTTTATTTAGTGCCAGCATTGTTTGTAAACAGCTGCTTACCAACTGCAGTAAATTTATTTTGAAAATAAAGATAATTTTTTTAAAAAGTAATGAATACTGACATTACTTATATTTTTTCTCATGTGAGCATCCATTAGGAACAAAACTGGGATTGGCTAATCAGTTAATAACTTGGTTGATGAAAAAAGTTTATGGGCTTCCTACTAAGTGCTTGGCCCAGTTCTCAGCACTGCATGTGACTGTGACAGGCAGAGAAGGGACCTGCTCTCCTGGAGACTGTCTTCTGGGAGACCGAGAATAAGCAAGAATAAGTAACATATGAACGTCTTTATGGGACAGAAATAAACGTTAAGTAGTGAGGAGGATAAAAGGAGGAAAGGGGGGTTGAAATTTGGGGGTGTAGTTTGACTTTAGAGAGTGTAGCGGGAAGGGTGGCCCTGAGCGGGAGGATGGACAGCTGTGCAGGGACTGGAGTCTCGCCAGCCTCTGGTGGGGAGGCAGAGGGAGGACCCTCCGGGCACATCCCAGGATCTGCAAGGGACTTGCTTTTATTTTTTTATTTATTTTTGGCTGCATTGGATCTTCGTTGCTGTGCACGCGGGCTTTCTCTAGTTGTGGCGAGCTGGGGGTACTCTTCGTTGCGCTGCGCGGGCTTCTCATTGCGGAGCACAGGCTCTAGGCACGCGGGCTTCAGTAGTTGTGACTCACGGGCTCTACAGCGCAGGCTCAGCAGTTGTGACGCACGGGCTTAGTTGCTCCGTGGCATGTGGGATCTTCCCGGACCAGGGCTTGAACCTGTGTTCCCTGCATTGGCAGGCGGATTCTTAACCACTGCACCACCAGGGAAGCCCTGGAAGGGACTTTCTTTAGGACTTTGGCTTTCATGCTGAGAGAGGAGAGAAGCCAAAGGAGAGTTCTGAGCCAAGGGTGACATGACCTGAATTTTCTTTCTTCCCTGACTCTTACAATGTTTTTATTACGAAATTTTCAAACATAAAAGAGTAGAAAAGTGGCACAGTAAGTGGTCATCTGCCTGCCGTCAAGAGTCGACTGTTTTTAACATTGTTGACCACTGTTAACGTTTTGCTGAATCATTTCAAAGTAACATAGTGACTTCCCACTCCCAAAATACTTAAGTGGCCATCTCCCCAAAGAAGGACACTCCTGCAAACAAGAGTTTCATTAGTACACCTTTAAAAATGATTGAGAGGGCCTCCCTGGTGGCGCAGTGGTTGAGAGTCCGCCTGCCGATGCAGGGGATACGGGTTCGTGCCCCGGTCTGGGAGGATCCCATATGCCGCGGAGCGGCTGGGCCCGTGAGCCATGGCCGCTGGGCCTGCGCGTCCGGAGCCTGTGCTCCGCAACGGGAGAGGCCACAACAGTGAGAGGCCCGCATACCGCAAAAAGAAAAAAAAAAAAAAAAAAAAAAATGATTGAGAATAATATTAACTATCACTAGGGCAACCAGTCTGGTTTGGCAATCCCAGTAATAGCAGTACTCATACTTAGAAATGACTCAGGTTGGTCATCTTGTCTAATACTAAGTCCATTTTCAAATTTCTCCTGTTTTCAAATTATATTGAATAGCTGTTCTTCTTTCTTCTTTTTAAAAAATAAACTCTAATTGACCACACATAACCTTGGATGTCTCTTGAATCTTTTCATCTGGAATAGCCCCTGCCACCGTGCATCTCCAATTTATGTTTTTCTAGAACTGTTCTCACTAGTGTGCTGCAGAGACGGGGATCCGTAAGAGACAGCAGTGGTCCATTCCAGAAATGATGGTGTCTTGGGCCATGGTGATCGCAGTGGGAGTGTCATGAAGTTGGTTGGAACCTAGAGTGCATAGGATTTACAGACTGGATGTGGGGTTTCAGAAAATAAAGCCAAGGATGCATACCAGCTTTTGGTTCAAGCATTTAGAAGGATGAAGTTGTTCCTTAAACACTAAGGAACATAAACATGCATGAGATTAAGTGAATTGTGTACAAAGAGAACCAAAGACTGGTCCCTGGGGTCCCCTGACATCAGGATGCTGTGGGGAAGAGGGGGAGCTAGTGATGGAGGAGGAGAGTCCAGGGCCCTGGCATCCAAGTAGAGAAAGCACGGGGGAGGGGGCAAGTGGAGGGCGGTCAGGAAGTGGCCACCAGCATAAACGGAGTCAGAGAGTTGATCATTGAGTTGGTAATGCTCAGTATTGTTTTCCAGGAAAGGTAAAAATCAGGACTCCCTGTGAACACGTGTCAGTGATTTTATTTAACTGGTTAATTAACGAGGGAACCAGTGAGATGTTACAACTGATTCAAATAAGGATTTGCCTTAGGGATTTTATATTCTCTGTCAGAAGCCTTTTGCATTGCCAGGAACAGGAATAATTTGTGTCGCTCTGTATGGGAAACATTTGCATTCCTGTCAGTTTTCTACAAGTTAGCTTCTGTCTCTACGGAGTTGTAGATCAGCCTGGTGGAAGGCGAGGATGGAGGGTAACACAGTGAGCGAGCTGGGCCGGCCACCAGTCTTTTCTGCCCATTTCACAGTCTGGCGGTTTACCCCGCCGTAGCACCGTTGGTCGCCTTGATGAGAGCAGCGGTGGGGAAGGGCCGGTTGGCTCGGGCTTAAGAGGACTTGTGAACGATGAAGAGCTCTGCACAGGGGCAGAGACGTGGGCCAGGCGTGGGTGAGGCAGTGGGGTCTGGAGACCGAGGTGGGAAACCTGAGAGGGCGCTTATCTGGGATCCGGGGGGAGGGGAAATGGGCGCCGGGGCTCGGTGGAATGAGGGCCAGGCGGGTGCGGCCTGGGTGGGCACAGACAGTGTACCTGGGTGTTCAAGAAACAAAGGGCCCACTTAAAAGGTGGAGCACTTTTGAAAAGCAGACACACGAATGAACAATAAGCACTTGAAAAGGTACTCAACATCATAAATAATCACAGAGATGCAAATTCAGATCACAGTAAAGTTCAGTAATGCAGCCGTTAGCTTGGCTAAAACTTGAAAAAGGCTTAATGCCAAGCGTTACCAGTACAGAGCAGCTGGGACTCTCACATACGGCCCTTCACACTGGACGGTTTCTTGTCAAGTTAAATACTGTCCGGCTACCATGTGACCCAGTGGTTCCTCACCTAGGAATTTACCCAAGAGAAACGAGACAGGAGACAGGTCCACACACGCTATCCTTGAACGTTCATACAGCTTTATTTGTAACAAGAAAAGTCTGGAAACGACTCGTGTCCGTCAGAATAATACATAACCAAAACATGGTCTTCCCATGCTGTGGAATGCTACTAGCAGTAAAAGGACCATGTTTTTAACATGTTGGATGAATCTCAGAAAGATGCTGAGTGAGGAATCTAGACATTACTGTGTACATACTGTATGGTTCCTCGTGTATAGAATAGTAGAAAATGCAGACTAGTCTCTGTGACAGAAGAAATTGGTTGGGGGTGGGGGAGTTGGAGGGAGGAAGTTACTAGAGAGGGCCGAGAGGAAGCAGTGGATGGATGTGTTGTGTCCTCATTGTGGGGTAATGTCGGAGCTCATTGCGTTGCATACTTTAAACGAGTGCAGATTTTCATGTGTAAATTGTGTCTCTATAAAGCTGATTCTAAGAAAAGAGGGAGGGGATCTATGTATACATATAGCTCTTCACTTTGTTGTACAGCAGAAACTAACACACCATTGTGAAGCAATTATACTCCAATAAAGATGTAAATAAAAAAAGACATTCTCTGTTTTTAAGTAAGACTTAGTTTTGTGACAGCTAAGCCTTCCTTTCTACCTATAATTCTCATAGTAAGAAGGGAGTCTTTAGTCAAAATGCTAGACGACTTAGGATCAGAAATATACTAAGTGTTCTTGGGGGATATTGTGGGCATGGAAAGTCTTGCAGGCACTTGTGGAAAGATCCTCATCTGAGTTGGATTAGATGTAGCGTAGGTCAGTGGATCATACCCTCCCCACACGGCATTGGTGATCTTTGATTTTCCTTGTCTGTTTCTCCGTCTCTGATGGTGCATTTTTCCTCTCTAAACCGGGCGCCATCATTCTATTTGGCACATAATAAGGACTCAATAAAAGTGTCAGTGACACGATGCTTGGTTATTTCCTGTCTGTCTTGGAGTCACGTCTGTTTTCAGGGATATTTTAGTGCTAGAACAGAACAGCTCAAACACTTATCATAGCGAAGAGAAGAATTTGACGAAACTTTCGGTGACACTTGCCATCTAGTAAGTATGTGAATACTTTTTTTTTTCGTTTTTACAGGTTACTGCAGAACTGTAATGATGACAGTTTGAATGTTGCACTTCCAATGAGAATGCTTGAGGTGTTTTCCTCTGAGAACACCTATTTGCCTGTTTTACAAGATGCTAGCTATGTGGTGTCTGTGATTGAACAAATTTTGCACTACATGATTCAGAATGGTAAGTCAGTGTATAAGAACTGGGGGTGGCGTGGTCGTGAGCAGTCGGCACCAGCCAGGGCACCTTTCGGGGTGGGAAGCGTTGTGTGAATCACAGATTCTAACATCTGTCCTTGTCTCTACCCACCCGCAAAATTTGGAAATGTGTCTGATATCTTTACCTCACTTTTCCTGTTGCTTGAAAATGAAGTAAGTTAGTGTCTGCTTTCAGAAGTTGTTCCAGGTGCTCTGGGCCCGCAGTGCAGGCCTGGCTGCCCTGGCTGAGTGCCGCGGCCCGGGTGGTGGGCACAGTCACGCGGCAAACACAGTGCCGCACCCACCAGGGAAGAGCCTGTCCCAGGAATCACAGTAGTTCAGTAGAGGAGAGGAAGGTGCTCAGTTTATTTGAATTTTCTTATTAACTCGGTGACACACGTCTTAAAGTGACTGCATTCTGTCAGGTATAATAACCTAGATCTGAAATGCCTCTGAGAACGTGTTAGTGTTGCTGGCAGAAAGACTATGAAGTGCATATGACTTTTAAAACTTCTATGTTAATTAAGTAACATAAAGTAAAAAATCTGACTCCCAGGGAATTCCCTGGTGACCTAGTGGTTAGGACTCGGTGCTTTCACTGCCGTGGGCCCTGGTTCAGTCCCTGGTTGGGGAACTGAGGTCCCACAAGCTGCGTGGTGTGGCCAGCAAGGACAACAACAACAAAAACCTGACTCCCGGTGTTCTCACAGGTGGAAAACTCAGATGCTGCAGGGCTCCTGGACTTCAGGAGCACTAACGTTAGAATGGGTATGCTATGAGTCAGAAGGAGCTGTAGGGTGTTCTAGAAAGCAGCAGTTACTGATAAAAACATAAATAATTTTGCTTTTGTTTTTTTGAAATGGACTAATCTGTTGATGGGTTAAATCTAGCTAATTCTCAGGATTAAAACTGTAGAAATGAAATTCTTATACATCCAACCTTACTGTTTGGCTTAGGTTTAAAAAAAAAAAGAAACCCTACTTAGTTCGTTGAAAAATTAGGGAAACTACTGAGTTAATTAAAAGTAAACTGAAATTTGTGGAATTTGATCTTTTAAAAAGCAAATTAATGGCAGTTGTAGATGGTCCACTGTATTAATTGATGTATTATTATATATATTGACTTAAGACTAAGCGTTCAGGTCTTCCCTGGTGGCGCAGTGGTTGAGAATCTGCCTGCTGATGCAGGGGACACGGGTTCGAGCCCTGGTCTGGGAAGATCCCACATGCCGCGGAGCAACTAGGCCCGTGAGCCACAACTACTGAGCCTGCGCGTCTGGAGCCTGTGCTCCGCAACAAGAGAGGCCGCGATAGTGAGAGGCCCGCGCACCGCGATGAAGAGTGGCCCCCGCTTGCCACAGCTGGAGAAAGCCCTCGCACAGAAACGAAGACCCAACACAGCAAAAATAAAGAAAATAAGTTACTAACCTCCTACCCCCAACATCATCTTTAAAAAAAGAAGACTAAGCATTCGATGAGAATTTTTACTCTTCTTGCTTTCAGAAGTGTAACGATGATAACTGAGAAGTATGCATTATTTTAAACCTTACCTTGAACTAAGAGATGCTTCAGACTCTTACACAGAAGGTGCTGCCTGCCAGTGCCTGTGGTGTAGCCATGTTCCATCTGTTCGACAAATTACTTCCTGCCGTGACTAGTCTGTAACGTTGTAACATCGCGTTCGTTTACTGGTCGTGGTGTTATTGTGCACCGTATGTTGACTTAATGTGAAGCTTTTTAACAGTTGCAGCTAAACTACTTAATGCTCTCTTCATGCTGTCAATGTACACATATTCGTGTTAATATATTAATAATACGCTACTTAAAAAATCTTTCTTGATGTATTTACATCTTTTCAGTTTTGTAGCAGAAGAGCTCTCAGGCTTTCTTGTTGTGCGTCGCTGGTGATCAGTGTGTGTGAGGTTAGAGCTGGGGTGGTGGCAGAGTAGGTCAGGTGATGCATTCAGCGACCAAAAGTCAGGTGCAGAGCTGGAGGGAGCAGACCAAGCAGGTGGAGAGTGTGTTCGCGTGAGCGTACAGCAACGGGTGCCTGCAGACTGCGCCCAAAGATGCTCTTACTGCCGTGCAAGAAGCGGGCACACACTTCTCTAGGACTGCGTGCCCTGAGCTGTTAGTGGCGGCAGAGTTATGTTCACCGTACCCCTAGAAAGCCCATCAGCAGCTTAGAAAGGCCATGCCAGGTGTTTCTGCTTCATAGAGGTCGTCTTTAAAACATGTGAATCCCTCAGCGCCCACATTGTGGACTCCAGAGGCATCCTTTCCTTTAAAATGGATTTAAGAGTCCCTGGTCCTGATTGGGAGATGAGAAGGTGAGACCGGGCCATCTTGTCCCGTCAGGAAGCAGCGATGCTCACCTGACTGCACCCTGTCAGCAGTATGATGATGGTCAGGAGTATCAGCAAGTAGAACAGCTGCAGTGGACGGAAGTCTACCCAGGGGTTAAAGTCCTGGGTTCAGCATGATATTGTTTAAAAAACCACAAAATGACTTAATTACTTGAAGGATGCTTAAGAGACAGATTTAAAAAATCACAATGTATGGGATTTACTTGGATCCTGATGCAAGCAAACTAGTTAAATAAAATTTATAACATGAGTCAATTGGAGACTTGAACACTGATAGGTATTTGTGATATTGAGGAATTATTACTAATTTATTTTAGCTGTGATGATGGTAATTTTAAGAAAGATAAAGTCCTTTGATGATATACTGAGATAATTATATCTTGGATTTGCTTCCAAATGAGTGGAGGCATAGATGACTGGCTGTAGTTGTTAATTGTTGGTGCTGGGTAGTGGGTACGTGGACTTTATGCATCACTTCAAGCTACATGGGTGCCTAAAGGTTTTCTTAATAAAAACTTGAAGAAAAATTAGCTTGAAGTTGTACCTGTGGAGATTTATAAAAAGCATTTAAAAATTGACAGGTTTTTTTTTCCCCTCCTTATAAGAAAAGGTATGAATTGATACAAATTATAAATATGTTTTTCTTTTCTTTCAGGGTATTATAGATCTCTCTATTTGTTAATTAACAGCAAGCTTCCATCAAGTATTGAATATTCTGATTTATCTCGAGTTCCTATAGCAAAAATTTTGCTAGAGAATGTTTTAAAACCATTGCACTTTACTTACAACTCCTGTCCAGAAGGTGCAAGGTGAGAATGGAATCAATTTATTGATTTTGTAATTTCTCAAGATGCTATGTATCCAACAATAACTTTGACATAGGATGCTCTATTAAATATAGCCTTGAAAGTCAAATTTTTGCTTTGTTAGTATGACTCAGTTTAAAGAAAAATGTACTTTTTCTATCTGTCCTGCACCCTAACATAAATTTATAATTCTGATGACCTGGTTATTTTCTTGCTTTCTAGTAGCTATCAAAAGTTGGCAAAAACATGGCAGAGTTTTTTTTATAGGAAGGACACAACATTAAGTTCAGGGTAATCTAGTTGATACTGAAAGCTTAACATTGATTAGGAAGATATTTTCTGACCAGTGATTTGAATCAATGATTGTGTGAACAGTGTGTTTTGGTTTTATTAAAAGCTTCCATTTTTCCTTTTAAGGCAACAGGTTTTCACAGCCTTCACGAAGGAGGTCCTGGCAGCCCCCTTCACGGAGCAGGTCTTCCACTTTGTCATTCCTGCCTTGGCCGACGTGCAGACCGTCTTCCCCTATGAGCCCTTCCTGAATGCACTGTTGTCCATAGAGGGTCCACGCTCCAAGACCGGTGGTGGAGCGCCGTGGCTCTTCTACTTTGTTTTAACTGTTGGCGAAAATTATTTGGGTATGAAGTGCAAGATGTGTGTTACGCGAACTCACACAGAGGTGGTATTAGCGCATAAGAGCAGGGGGTGTGGTGGCGGGTATCCCGTTGTCGAGGTGGCCTCTGGGGTAGGGATTTCTGGAAGGGTGTATTTGCTGAAGGACTGTGGCCTGGGCAGTGTCCCTGGGGAAGGTTTCTAGGCACAGTGAAAAAGTCTGCTTTAAATACATATTATAAGGCCACACAGATTAAAAAGAACTTTAGAGTTGAATGGGAGAACTCCTGGGAGTGCGGGGATGTTTTCCCCGTTTATGCTAAACTGCTATGTGCCTGTGGTAGAATTTTGGTACCTCCTCTAGTATGTTTTGATGCGCACATCTATATAAGTCCTAGTCAGAAATGCCTCCCTGAGTACAGGAAACATGTTAACCTGAGTTTCCCAGTTTCCTTTTGATCCCTCTTAGTTAACGGTTGTAACTGATTGTTTTACAAGGGGCCGTCTCTGAGGAAGGGCTGCTAGTGTATTTGAGAGTCCTCCAGACCCTCCTTTCTCAGTTGCCGGTTTCACCTGCCAACCCAAGCTGTCAGGATTCAGCCAGTGACTCTGAAGACGAGAGTGGAGAGACAGACACGCAGACAAGTTCTCCAGTAAGCTCCCGGGTCCTGTGCGTCCGAGCCCAGCTTCATGTGACGTCGGAAGTCCAAAGCTTGTGTCCATCCTATTTCTAATTATATAAGTAATACATCAAGACGGTCTTATTGTAAAGCCTTCAGCTGTAGAGATAAGGGCCCCCACCTGCACTGCCATTGTGCCCTTCCCCAGAGAGAGCCGTCCTCGTGATTGGACACGAGTTCTTCCATACCTTTTCCTGAATGTCTGTACAAGGTTATGTGGAGATACATAGTTTTGTGTTTGGTTTTTTAATGTGAAATAGGGTCATCCTGTATATTAGTTTAATCATTACTTAGGAAACAGTTCCTAGGAGTGAAATGATTGGGTTAAAAGGTTAAGCTGCTAGTTCTCAGGAAGCGCACTTACTGTGTGTCGGGCACTCTTCTACTTTTTCTTTTTTTAAAGAATTTTTTTAAAATAACTTTATTGAGATACACTTCACCATAAAATTTACCCTTTTATTTTTTTAAATATATTTTTACTTTTATCTATTTTAAAAAATATTGTGTCTTTTTTTTTGGCTGCACGGCATGTGGCATCTTAGTTCCCCAACCAGGAATTGAACCCGTGCCCCCTGCAGTGGAATTGCAGAGTCCTAACCACTGGGCTGCCAGGGAAGTTCCAAAATTCACCCTTTTAGAGTAATACACAATTCATTGACTTTTCAGTATAGTAACCTAACTGTGCAGCCATCACCACGATCTAATTTTAGAGCATCTTCATCACTCCACAAAGAAACCCCAAATCCATTAACAGTCAGTCCCTTTCCTCCTTCTCCTCAGCCCCTAAAAGAAAAAATAAGGTTAACTTTCTTCTTACCCTGTCTTGTGAACAGCACACAACGTCTTTTGTCAATTTTCGCAAATTTTATAGATGATAAATACTATGATTGGTTTTTAAATTCATTTTACGAACAGTGTCACATATTATCTCCCACTTCTCACCGAGCGTTGTTTACTGTTCATTTTCAAGGAATAAAAAGCTTTATGTCACTTTTACACACAATTTGTCTGCCACTGACGTCTTTTTCTCTTAATTACACAATGGAAATGGCTTGAGGTGTGGCTGGACTAGGTTTTAGATATATATATTTTTTGGTTAGGAAATATCTCTTTGGTTAATGCCAAGTCTAGTCCCAGGAGCAGTACACTTGAGAGTGACTTGTGCTGTGTGGGGTGGGAGTTGCGGGGGTCGAGTGAAAGGGCACAGAGGCTCCCTTAGCAGAGATGAAAAAGCCATAACAGGAGGACAGGGGGAAACAGGTGAGTGGTTGCCAGGGCTTAGACCAGGGCAGGGTTGATTACAAAGAGACAAAACAGAGTTTTGGTGGGTGCTGGAACTCTTGCATCTGTCAAAACTCAGAACTGCACACCAAAAAGTATGAATTTTATTGTATGGTCAAAAAAAGAAGTGGGATCCTGTAGATGAAATGTAGATAAAACTTCTGTTTTTAGAAGACAGTTTGTTAATACTTAACCTTCAAGAGAATCTGTGAAATTTAAATTTTATTTGTATAGGCATACCTCATTTTATTGCACTTCTCAGATGTTCCATTTTTTACACATTGAAGGTTTTTGGCAGTTCTTTGTTGTCAGGTGATGGTTAGCATTTTTTAGCAATAAGGCATTTTTAAATTAAGGTATGTACATTGTTTTTTTTTAAAGACGTAATGCTATTGCATTATGTATTTAATAGGCTATGACAGAGTATAAACATAACTTTCATATGCACTGGGAAACCAAGAAATTCATGTGAATTACTTTATTTCGATGTTTGCTTTATTGTGGTCTGGAACCAAACCTGCAGTATCTCCAAGGTGTGCCTATACAAAATGCGATTTGTATCTTTAGTGAAGATATATATATATATATATATATATATATATATATATATATATATTAGATACATCTCTAATACAGTGTTTTATTTGGTAGATTGTTACAAGTTACATAAATTATATTCATCCAGGTTTCCAAACAGTACAGTCAGTGATACCCAGTGTTGTATATATAGTAATTTTTATATACTCATATATATGTACATATATGAAAAAAGTATATATCTTTGGTTAATATCCCAAATAGGTAAACTGCATCGAGTATTAGCTCAGCTTTTAGTCAGTGAATCAGATATTCTAGAGAAGTTAAGCTGTAAAATAACAGGTTTATGTATTTCATTTGATGTTTTTTAAGTTCTTGAATATTCTGACTATTTTGCTTAAACTGTGGTATCTCAGATAATTTAAAATGAAAATTTTATCAGATGGTAATACATTTTCACACATGTATGCTTAGTATAATGCAATCTGAAAAATATGAAATAAATTTTTCTTAAAATGTAAGGGCTAAAAATATTGTCACATTAGTAAGCAAAACTGAGTGTTCACAGTTCCTGTGTTGCTATACTGGGCAAAATTGGTACCTACCATAGATAATGACTTTGGATCTCCAGAGGATTTCAACTTACTTTAACAGGTGACTTGGTAGAGATATTGATATGTTCGTTGTGATGTGGATAATTTTTAGGTAACGCCTTTCTTATATTTTCAGTTGAAGGAAAATAAGATGTTACATTATCTTTGTAGTGTTGAGCTGAGTTCTAATAGAACATGGTTAACTCAGACTAACCCATCTGGTGTGTTTTAGGAGGATGGTAGACTGTCAGTACCGTACATAACCGAGGAATGTCTGAAAAAGTTGGATACGAAACAGCAGACCAACACCCTGTTAAACCTGGTCTGGAGGGACTCAGCCAGCGAGGAGGCCTTCACGCTGATGGCGGCCATCTGCCATACACTCATGGTGCAGCACCGAGTCATGGTACCCAAGGCCAGGCAAGTCTCCTGGGCGTGGGTGCCTCGGTCCCGCGGGCTCTCCTCCCTCTGCTGGCCATCCGCTCCCTCCAGCCAGGGTCATGGAAAATGAAAGTTTGTTTGTTCTTCTTTTCTAAACCAGCGAATACTGTTTAAGTCCTTTCCCTGGCCTTTGACATGTTAGCCAATCCAGGAAGCTCCTCTTGTGTGCTGTCTGGGGTGAGGGGAGCTTAGTCCTGGCCACCCCTTTAGAAAGTCTGGCTCGTGCCTGGATGGTAGAACCAACATGTTACTTGTCTCTCTAGGCTTTTTCATAGCACTCTTTTTGTCAGAGTGCCCTTGACAGTTCACTTTGGTACCTGAAAAACTTTTGTTCTTCAAAACTTTGAAATGAACTTTTGAGAGGGACAAGAAACATAGGAATTTAAATGTGGCTGATGAAGGTGACAGTAACCTTAAACTATTGATATCTTTTCCCTCTATTTTGAGTGATAGCTGAGCAGTTTCCTAGAATTTAACAGAACAATGCTCAGAGGAGCGCAGTGAGACCGAGTGTAGTGGTTCCACTAGGAACTGAGGGGCCACCCTCTGTGAGGCGCGTGGGTGCCTGAGTCCTGTGTGACCAGACAGAGTCCCCTCTGTTTGTAAAATGCTATCCCGTAACATGAAAAGAGCTGTTTCTTTTGCTAGGAAAGCGTTCTTTGAAATGAGCTGTATGCAGGGAACTCATCACCTGCAGCTGCCTTGTAAACACTAATGCAGCCAACTAATTAGGTGCTGTCCTAGCTCACTGGTGTTTATTAGTGTCGGACGCAGCAAGATGCCAGGGAAACTGCGAGCCCGGGATTAGGTGATTAGTTCTCTGTGGGCTAATTGCGTCAGAGCAGGATGTGAGATCTGAGGATCTTGCAGCTGAACTAGGCCCCTTGCTTTTATTGGAGCACAAAGTCCATTGCTTTGGGTAGTAATGACTGGGTTTGATGCATCGCTGCCCTGGTCTGGGGTTTACCGGTGAACCGCTTCCAGAAGGTGTTTAATGGTAAAGGAGCTTTATATGCAGCCTTGATTTTATGAGTACAGCACCTATTTCCTCTAAGAAAGCACTCCAGGAATTTTATTTATGGCCTAAATATATTAGGTTTTGAGTATTCAGAATGTTTTTCATAGCTCATAAAAGAGCAAATAGGCTTATTTTAACTGTTGTAGATTTTAACTACTTGCAACTTTTTTTTAAGGTATTTAAAAGATGATTAGTAAATTCCTAGGCTGATAACACACTCTCAGCTCTTCCCAGGCTCATATTAGTCCCTCTTATTTTCAGGGTTGGGATTTGAGGTTTTAATTTCTGTTTAACATTGATTGTCAGGATGTATAAAGGAATTTGGAGGCCCTTCCTACATTGATAATGGAAAGATTTCTAAGATATTTTTAAGTAAAAAAAAAGGAAGATATAGAGCAATGAATAACTGTCTTTTGTGTCTGAAAGGTGGAAAAAGTAAGAATGTGTATTTGCATTTGCATAAAGAAACTTGGAAGCGTTCACAAGAAATTCATAGAAGCGATTTCTCTCACGTCTGGTTCTGCTGGGGAGGCTGAGGGAGGAGGAGAGGGTGGACCTTGAACCATGTACTTTTTTTTTTTTTTTTTTTTTTTTTTTTTTTTTTTTTCTTTTTGCGGTATGCGGGCCTCTCACTGTTGTGGCCCCTCCCGTTGCGGAGCACAGGCTCCGGACGCGCAGGCCCAGCGGCCACGGCTCACAGGCCCAGCCGCTCCGCCGCATATGGGATCCTCCCAGACCGGGGCACGAACCCGTATCCCCTGCATCGGCAGGCGGACTCTCAACCACTGCGCCACCAGGGAGGCCCCGAACCATGTACTTTTTAATATGGTTTGAGCTTTGGATTATGTGAATTATTTTAATTTTTAAAAGTTGAGTAATGGACTGCCATCTCCTTTTATGAAAGAAAATTTGTAAATCTTACCATTGAACTTGGAAATCTGAATAAATTTTTGGATTTAAAATTCATACTCACTAATTTTAAATATGAATAAATATTAACTGGTTGTATTGTGGGAGGGGAGAAAAAGGCAGGCACTATCTCAGTATCTAGAGAACTAAGCCTAGAAAGTGGGATATTTAAGTAGACCCTTGAGGACAGCCTGTCGGCAGGCGCTCAGCTTTACCCCTGGCTGACTCGGAATCAGGCTTAGCGGGCAGGGCTCTGGTGTTGTGTTGGGCGGATCCGTGCTGTTGGGAAGTGTTGTCTGTGCTGGACGAGGGCCTCGCTCGCTGCCCGCTGCCGCCCGGTCCCCTGGGGGCCTCCTGCTGCTGCCAGTGACCCTGCGCCTGTCTGCCCCTCCTCGTCCTCGTCCCTCTTCTTGAAGCCCTTTTGCTTAAGCCACTGGATTCTCGAGAATTTCCCTGTCATCGCAGGCTTCTCCTTCTCAGTGCTTTCTGTGGGTTCTTCTTTGTCTCTGTTACAGTGTTTCCTAAACCTTAGACTTCTCTTCCTGTTCAGTTCCTTAGTTCCTTTCTGCTTGGTGGATTCTCTGGGTGATCTTGACCACACAGGCGGCTTCACCTGCTTTCCGGAGCTCCAGACTTCCGTTCAGCCACTTACTAGCAGGGGCCGTCCTCACGCTCCCTTCCTGCTGCCTGAGATTGAACTCAGCATTTTCCCCCTAAACCTGGGGGTCACGCTGGGGCTGCAGTGTCCTGTAGGGCCGCCACTAGTGAAACGTGGCCACTTCACTTTAAATTAATTAAAATTACATAAAAGTACACATATATATGGAATTTAAGGAAAAACAATGTCATGAAGAACCTAGGGGTAAGACAGGAATAAAGACACAGACCTACTTGAGAATGGACTTGAGGATATGGGGAGGGGGCAGGGTAAGCTGTGACAAAGTGAAAGAGAGGCATGGACATATATTCACTACCAAACGTAAGGTAGATAGCTAGTGGGAAGCAGCTGCATAGCACAGGGAGATCAGCTCGGTGCTTTGTGACGGCCTGGAGGGGTGGGATAGGGAGGGTGGGAGGGAGGGAGACGCAGGAGGGAAGGGATGGGGGAACAGATGTATATGTATGACTGATTCACTTTGTTATAAAGCAGAAACTAATTTAAAAAAAAAATGTACAAACGCAGTTCCTCAGTCACACCAGCCACATTTCAAGTGCTCAGTAGTCATGTGTGGCTTGTGGCTGCCACATTGGATAGCACAGTGTAGACCAGTTCCACCATCACAGAAAGTTCTGGTGGACAGTGTTGCCTGAGAGTTTAGGCTCTCTCCGTAGTTCCCTGTGTGCATTGTCACCATGGTATGTGAGTGCTGCGTACTTTGTGTTGTGTTGCCAGACTGAATTGTCAGATATACAACCCACATTATTTCATCCTCTTGCTTGAACGTCTAGCACTGAATCCCTTTGGCTCAGGACAGCACTCGCATCTCTGCCTAGTGCAGTGCGGTGCCCTCTCCTATTCCAGTGTCTGGTTACCCCTCTGACTCCATTTCTAGCCATAAAATTAGGGCTTTTTGCCCCAGCCACGCTTCATTACTTTCATTTTCTTGCTATTTTTTATGCCTCCAGGGTATTTCATGCCTCTCTCCTTTTGCCTGTGGTAGTGTCTGTCCAAAATGCCTCTGCCCTCCTCCTTGTCTTTTCTTGGCTGAATTGTCTCTTAGAGTCATGCAAAGGTTATCATCTTTCAGAAACCCTTTATATCCTGAGATTTCGCCTGTAATTACAGCTTATAGTGAAATTTTCATTTTATGGTAGGTACTCCCTTAAAAGTTGATTTTAAGGAGTTTGGGTTTATACTTAAGGCGGGTGGAGGAGCGTATTCATTGGGGCTTGGCTTTTTTGTTTCATTAACATCTAGAGACTTGAAAATGGAATTTTAAAGGTAGTGTTTTAAGGATCAGAAAGGTTGGTGTTACAGTTTTCCTCTAGTTCCCTTGTTCATACCTCATAAGCCATCAGAATCAGTTTTATTGTATCAGGTGCTTGCTTTTTCTACCAAAAATTAATAGAATGAGCCAGCTTAATTGTGTCTTGTGTTATTAATCATTGTGATTGGAACAATTGTGTGCCCTGGGAGCGTATAGCTGTTTCCTCATCTGTTTTCTAAGCACTATTAAGTAAATGTGATAATGGGTACCCCCTTACCTCTTGATTTGTAAGTTCATATCTTTAATAATTTGAGATAGAATGATTGTGCAGGAGTACTATATACTGTTCATGTTTTTGTGAACAAATTTTTATAGTATTTTAGAAAAAATACTGAGAACGTACCTACAGAGAAACAATTATTATTATTTTTGCCTATGGTTTCATGCTTGCTTTTATTATCAATGATATTTTTGGTATAAACAATAGATTGAAGCAGCTATTGATTATTGTTATAATTTGCATTCTTACGAAGGTCAGATAAAATTTGTGAGCTATTTGACATTTCAACACAATGATTTTATTATTGCCTATCTTGAAATCATATATAGATTATAAATGAATTGGCAATAGTTATTGTTAGAGGCATCAAATTAATAAAGTAGGCCTACTTTAGTCAAATTTAGGAATATAATTTGTAGTGAGTTTTGAAACTTTAAGAATTTTCTAAACATTTGAGGATGACAATTCACAGGAAATACGAGTGAACTTGGAAAAAGCATACACAAAGGCATTTAAATTTTTTTTAAAGTTTTCTTGAAAGAAATAAAAGGGAAGGGAATATCAAGGAAGGCATCTAAGGTAATGAATGCTGCTTTCTCCCATTTTAATTTAAACTAATATGAGGGAAGGTACATTTTTTGAATCGGTTCATCTTAAAATTAAAGAAAATTAATTATCAGGGGAAAGGGAACTGTCTGTTTACCCTGGTCATGGTTTCAGCACTGGGATGTTAGTTTAACACAGCTGTATGTATGAAGCTTATCTTCAGCTCTTAGTTCCTAGTTTATGAAGAAAATATGTTTTAGGTTGCTTCAAGCTGAAATACATCTTAAAATTTTTATTATCAGTAAGGTAATTTGGAGCTTATTTCTAGTCTTGCATTATTCACAGGTGAAATTTATATGTGTATTTTAATATTGCTTTTGCCAAAAAAGTGATACTTTCAGCAGGAAAACACAAAGTATCACATTTGCACTTGTGTGTGGCAAGAGCAGAATGGTCTTTGGGTGGGTGACTTGAGGTCATATTTCTCTTACCTGTGACACCTTTACATCCAGAGGAAGTCTCTGAGAATGCCTTGCTGTCATGACCTTCACTGCCTGTGTGTGAGCGGGAGTCTTCCACTGTGTTCTCTTTAATCACTTGAATAGTCCTTTACCAATTAACTCATAGGGTTGTCTCAGCTAAATAAAGCTTAATGGGTAATTTTTAATATATCCCAATATATGTAAAGAATACTTCACTTCCTTACCTTTTAGCAGTAAAGTCCCAAACAACCTTTATTAATTTATAAAAAAGGTTTAATAATTTGTTTTATTATTGCCTATTGAGTGATTAATTTAGGAACTGTAGTTGTTTCAAAATTAACTTGAAAAAAATTAACTTGAAATATAACTTTTGAAATGTGTAGCCATTAAAATGATGTTTCACAAATATGTATACATATTCATGTGGAAAGATGTTAGTTACAATTGTAGGTGAAAAACTGTGTTGTAAGAGAATGTATTGGGAGAACCCATTTTTGTTTACATCTGTCCACCGTGTCTGGATGATTTATTCCAGGGTATTAACTGATTATTTTGGGGAAGATGGGATGAAATGTTGCTAAAGATCTTTTCCCTTGTGTTGCTGTTGTTTAGAAAAAAGAGCAAAGGAAGCACCTACTTACAGCACATTGTTCCTCAGACCTCTGAGGTGCCAAGTGTTAGTATTTATATTTAACACACATTTGAGAAATCGTGTCAGTAAAATTATACTAGATAGTACACTCTTTTAAAAGACCTTAATTCCTTGATTAAAGGGAAAGAAGGCAAGCAGATATTACCTTCTAGAATTCCTTCATGTTGACAGTTCCTGTTTTTTATAGCTTTGTTTTTATTCTGTTTTCCATGGTTTATTTAATTGATCTCCTATGATTTATTGTGTTCTTACCATTTTTTGTTATTCCAATAATTTTTGTTTTAATTTCTCAACCTAATGAATTAGTATAGTGTTGTTATCATTTATTAAGTATGTACTTGTGACAAGCATAACTCACTTTTGTAGAATCATCATATTTTCAAGCTGGAAAAGACCTTAGAGTTGATGTAGCACAGTCCCCTCGTTTTCTCATAAAAACAGGTTGCTTTTGGTCTACATGACACTTGAAGAGTGGTTGGGTTAGGTGATCTAATAGATTCTTTCTAGCCTAAGATTCATGATTCTAGGTAAATTTTACATATTCTTTTATGCTTCCACTATTTTTTAAATGATTATGCTTTTAATGCCATTTGAACATCTCAAAATGCACCACACTAAAATTGGATTGGATTTTTAAAAACCAGTACTCCATAATCCCTGTTGTAGACTCAGAAATTGCTAATGCTGAAGAATGTATCTGGTGTTTTTGATTGAATGCAGGAAAATAAGCAATTAAATTTGAGACTTTTATATTGAAGAGTGACTTATTTATCTAAACCCTATTCCTTTCTCTTCCACTATGGGCATTTAAATTAATACACTTTTTGCAAAATTTAGTCTATTAAAATATTTTGTATTATACTCAGTACAGTGAACAGTAACTGGTAATTAACTCCATAGAGAATTGTGGATACACACTGCATAGTGCTTTTATTTAGTCAGATCGTCCAGTTACTGTTAATGGCCATTTCTCAAGAAGGGACCTGGGGGTGGTCTCAGGAGACCCCACGGCTGGTGGTCGCGCTGTTGAGGAGATAGAGGAGCTCTCTTCTAGCTCCTCAGGAGCCTGGGGGCTGCTACTTGCTCCGTCATAAGCTGACTTGACAACTTTGGGGGTCAGACACCGTCTCAAAGGTCTTTCCCCTGAAAATCCAGTGATCCAGTGTTAATTTCGGCATCCCATAAAAAGTAGATAGGACTGGATGATATATGGGTATTAAAAATACGGAATTCTGTCCTCAGAATACTTCCATCGTCAAGTTTTCCTTCCAGGGTCATTCCTTGTGCATTCTCTAATACCACAGTGAAAGCTTTTTGCTCTTTAGTTCTGCTTGCTAACCAGCTTTGTCTTTGCTCTTCTACCTTCTTGTTCTTCTGAGATGGTTCTAAAGTAAGATCACATCCCTTTCTTAAAACCGTATTTTCCTACCATCCTAAACCATTTTTACTGTGATTTAGTCTCATAAGTTTGAAATTTGATTTTTGACTCCTGCCCTTCTAAAATTATACTAGATAGTACCCTCTTTTAAAAAGAGTGTAAGATGTTTTATGCAGGTTTTTTCTCCTGATTATAACTTTGTGACTGAAAATTATATCCTATTACAAAAATGCAGTATACTAAGTAAAGATAATTTAAAGTTAAACTGGTTACCCACAAAGTTCCTTAGCCTTTTTAATCAAATTGATATTATACAGGAGGGGTTTTTAAAGCCTTTAAAATATATTTTTAGATTTAAATTAGTTTTGAGATGTTAACATTAACACTTTTTTTTTTTTTTTGGCGGTACGCGGGCCTCTCACTGTTGTGGCCTCTCCCGTTGCGGAGCACAGGCTCTGGACGTGCAGGCTCAGCGGCCATGGCTCACGGGCCCAGCCGCTCCACGGCATGTGGGATCTTCCCAGACCAGGGCACGAACCCACGTCCCCTGCATCGGCAGGCGGACTCTCAACCACTGCGCCACCAGGGAAGCCCATTAACACATTTTTATGTGTTTGTTTTAAAGGGGGGATGTTAAAATCAGTTAAATATTAAAATATTTTTTAAATTATTAAATATAAATATAATTAAAATATTTTTAAAATTTTAATGTGTATTGGTAGTAATAATATTAATAATACATAATATTGTGACGTAGTAATATGTTATGATACGTACTCAGAGGGGCAGCAAACTCAACTTGTGCTTTAAAACGGCCCGTCCGGTTCTCTTTGGGGTTGGTCTCATAGGCACAGCTCAGGGCCAGCTTAGCTCCGTAATAGTAGACAGTGGCTCTCACAGTTGGGGTGCACGGACTAGTTCTCATTTGTACTCCTTAAGCAGCCTGCTGTAGGAAGGAAGTGATTTGTGGTGTTATTACAGATGTTTTCTAAATTGTACATTATCTTCAGTTTATAGCTTTCTTCTTTTTGAAGAAGTATATTGAATGAATATTTGCTAACTCTTTCTTATTTCCCCTGTTCCTTTTTAGGCTTCTCTACAGTTTAGCCTTCAATGCCAGGTTTCTGAGACACCTTTGGTTTCTCATATCTTCTATGACAACACGGATGATCACAGGGTATGTGTTATACAGACTTAGAAATTGAACTTAAGGACATGGAAAGTGGCGATCTAATAAAAAGCACTGTAAGAAGGTATTTTTAAGTACTACTTATACTTAGCTTGTTCCATATTAGAAGAAAAATTCTAGATGGTCTCAATTTCACAAAGTGAAAAAATTAATGCCTAACTTTACAGTTGTTTATCTGTGTATATTATTAAGAGTATGGCTTTATCTGAGGGTAAATTTGTTTTAAAAATCCTAGTCAGGACTTCCCTGATGGCCCAGCGGTGAAGACTCCTCTGCAGGTGGTATGGGTTCAGTCCCTGGTTGGGAGCTAAGATCCCTCATGCTGCGTGGCACAGCCAAAAAAACAAAAACAAAAACAAAACTAGTCATGTTTTAAAAATCAGAAACTTGAAATTTCTTTGCTTCATATGTCTTTTCTCTGCTTTTGATAGTGAAAATATAGATTTGAAGCAAACTTACCACCATTACAAACATTAAAACATATAAAGTATTGTAGAAATTGGTTTCTAAACCTTTTTGTTGAAATTTGATTTTTTATGTGAATCGTGTAACTTGAAAGCTAGAATCTTTAATATACATATTTATTGAATGCATAATATATAGAGAATTTAATATTCAAAAATCCTTCACGGTAAATGGACGGAGGCCATTACCATGATGAATTTCTCCTCTGTCTGGGGTCTGAGCCAATTCTTCTGTACTGTAGTGTGAAAAGAAGTGTGTAACTCAGTTCACTGGAGACTCAGCTTCTAAAGTGCACTTGCACGCGGTGGAGATCACAGCCAGCACTGTATGTATTGCCTGCAGCCGCGAGCCAGCCTGTCCTGGGAAGGAAAGCACTTCTTTGTTTTAGGGCAAGCCTTCGGAAAGAGGAGGGTTTCCGTTTTTATGTGTGTATATATATATATATATATATATATATAATATTATTTATTTATTTAATTTTGGCTGCGTTGGGTCTTTGTTGCTGTGCGCGGGCTTTCTCTAGTTGTGGCGAGCGGGGGCTACTCTTCGTTGCGGTGCGCGGGCTTCTCATTGCGGTGGCTTCTCTTGTTGCAGAGCATGGGCTCTAGGCACGCAGGCTCAGTAGTTGTGGCGCACGGGCTTAGTTGCTCCACGGCATGTGGGATCTTCCCGGACCAGGGCTCGAGCCCGTGTCCCCTGCATCGGCAGGCAGATTCTTAACCACTGCGCCACCAGGGAAGTCCTCCTTTCCTTTTTCAAACAAATTTTATATTCTTTTGAGACAAGAAATAGAAAGCCTTACTGGTGGGTGAGTTTGGGGTGTCCAGCATTTCACTGTGCATCCACCTGCAGTCTCCCTTGGTCTGTGACACGGTACATGTGTAGCGCTCTTTGGGTCTCAAGCTTGTCACTGTGGTGTGTGGAGGACGAGATGGTCCCGTTTTCAGCACCTTCGGGTGAGTCCCAGCCAGCCCTGTGCCAAAGGAGCCCAGGTCCAGTCCTCTTCCCACTGCTAGATGGAGGGCAGGGTACTTGTAGCGTAACTTTGAGTTACTTTCATGTTTTTTTCATGTAATTTTAATGCATCTTACATGACTGAAGGGAGTTTTGAATGACAGCACTGGAGCTGATGAAACGCAGAAGGGTGGAGCCATGTCTCTCGTCTCAACAGTGAGCAGCCGCAGTAGAGATGAGAGAGAGATAACTGAAGATCTAGAAAATATCTTTATATCCTGTGATTTTCAAATTAAGATGTAAGGTTTCTAGGTGTGTGTGTGTGTGTGTATTTCAAACACTTAAGATTATGCCTGCCTTGGCATTCATGAATGACAGGTTTGTTTAGGGCAAAAGAAGATTGGGGATCATTGGAACCGGAAATTATCATTGATCTCCAAGTGTCTCAGCTTAGCAACAGAGGTCCCGTCCTGGCTCTGCCTGATGATTGCCTATTTGTTTATGGCATTTGTCTCCTGGTGAGGAGATGGAGTCATGGTGTGTGAAAGAAAAATGAGATAGTATTGATTATATTAAATTATTAATATTATAAGTTAGTAAAGTTATACAAATTTTTTAAAACTTATTATTTCTTAAAAGCTCATTTGAGAATGAATTTCTTTGTAATTTAATTTATTAAAATAAACTCCCTCAAGAAACTTACAGTGTATTAACACATTCCTAATGTGTATCTCATCATATTTATTATTGGAATAAAATTAAGATGAAATGCCTGATTTTCCTGAAAATGGCATTAAGTGTAACTTGAAAATATCAGTGGTTTCATAGTGGGACTTATGCAGCTGGGACTCCTGAGCTTCAGGGAGCATAAGGCTCATGAGAGGAGCGTGTCAAAGTGTAGACTTCTTGGCCCCGGCCCTGAGGCTTGGGTTCGGGGCCTGGGTTAGAAGCCCGGATCTGTGGCCTCACGGGCTCCTTGGTGATGGGGATGCAGGTGAAGCTGAAGGGGCGTATGGGCAGCTGGTTTCTGTTTTCTGATAGGCCTGTCTTTACCAAAACCTAACCTGAGGGTGTTTTGCCCTGTCATGGACAGGCCTGTGTGGTGAGGCTGGTGTGGTTCGTTTTTGTCTTCAGCTCACTAGGGCCTGTTTTGAGTATATCCTGCCCATTACTTTTCACAGTGGCTCCAGTGGTTAGTAGTACTTACAATAGCCCTCTTAAAGCTTTTCAAGGCAAGAATGCATTCACCAGAAGCTTCTAGAGGCGACGAGAAGCTCTTTCACTTAAGGGGAGGGGGACAGTCGCCCGGCCTCCTGTGGAAACCCCTGTTCTGAGGGTGTGTCCAGGGGTGAGGGTTTGTCTGAGGCCTCGTCGGTGCTCCTTAGCCAGCCAACTCTCCGAGTCACGAATCAGTGTCTTTCCTTTCATTACAGTAAATTACAGACTTTTTATTTGCACATAAGTCTTTGACCTGTTTTGAGAGGAGTATCGAGTCAGTGTTGATGGCAGAAAGAGCAGTCGGCAGAGAATCAGGAGACGTGTTTCATTCCAGCCCCAGCTGGACGAGACCACGGGCGCACGGCTGAGCCTTCCTGCCAGTCACGCTTCCTGTCATTCACGTGAACGTGGTTAATTCCTTTTGCTTGCCTCACAGGGGGTTAAAGAGAACAAATAAACTAATGTTGAATAATTGCCCTAATCTTCTTTTAGGGAAGCAGTGTAAGAGTTTTATGCATCCTGACATATATGTGCATAACTGATGCCGCTGCTGAATTTAGACCCAAGGATTATTGACGGGTCACAGCTGAAAGCGGCTTTATCGCCCTCTTAGGTTCAGGAAATACTTTCTCCACATTGCAGCTGCTGAACTCGACCTGTACCATGTCCCCCTAAATAGTGTTTGTTTGTCAATATTCATTGTTTTTGTACTTCTGCAGTTAGTGACAAGGGAACTAAAAAATACAAACTATTAGTTTTACCAATATCAGCAAAACAAATGACCTTACCCTTTTGTTCTACTGAGTGGGTGGCACAGGGCTAGGCTTGGTGGGGGCGACCTGGGGAAGATGGGGGCTCCTGTCCTCTTGGGACTTGGCCACTGCTGTGCGGTGCCCCAGGCACACAGCCTTTTTCTGTCGTCCCCAGGTTGGCGAGGAGGGAAGACAGCGTGCTTGTGCCTTTGTGTCTGCCCTCACTGCACTTCTGTTTTGCACGGCTGGCTTTCACTCAGCGTGGTGCTCTGTGCTGAGCGCGGGGGCCACGCGGGGCGCTGGCCCGGGTGTGCTGCTTCTAGGCGGGAGCCAAGCCCAGGCTGCACAGCTGGGCCCTGCGCTCCAGCCCCGGTGGTGGCGTGCTGTCCCCTGAACTGTGCCGCGTGGACACCCTAGAGCTCCGGGTGGCTCATCCGAGCTGACCAAAGCCCCCAGCGAGGACAGCGCCTCAGCCAGGCCTCACCTCCTGCTCTGCTCGCCCGTGTGACTTGGGGCAGCGGTGGGCCGGCCCCTGGGGAATCGCGTTCCTGACTCCTCGTCACATGTCGCCTCCTAGATAACTGTGGTTTGGGGGAAATT
This sequence comes from Mesoplodon mirus, assembly GCF_964341445.2. Lineage (NCBI taxonomy): Eukaryota > Metazoa > Chordata > Mammalia > Artiodactyla > Ziphiidae > Mesoplodon > Mesoplodon mirus. The sequence continues at coordinate 114,255,571 of NC_138985.1, forward strand.
GATGTTCGAGGTGCAGGTGCGGGTGGAGGGAGATGAGAGATCGATCTTGCCCACAAGGTCTGCGAACCCAGGACCACCCGGACGTACTGGAGAGGCCGCGGGGCTTTATTCCTGGGGAGGAGCTCACGGGAGCCTCTGGGAGCTGAGTGTTCAGCGAGAGAGGGAGCCGCGTTTAACCAGGAGGGAGAAGTGACCGTGAGAGCTCGCAGCTCCTGGGAGGGGAGAGACCCGCCCACTTTAGAGCTGCCCCAGGCAGCCTCGGGACTCCTCGTAAAAGTGGGAGCGGTAACAGTAACAGTAACGGGGCTGGTAGGTGGAAACAAGGCCCAGTGTCTAAAGGGGAGACAGCCTGAGGGTTCTCATTTGGGCTCAACATTTAACTGTTTTGAACGTTCCTGAATGTAAGTGGCTGGATAAATTTTTCATGAGACCAGACCCTTTGTAGAGGGGAAAGAGGTGGTTTTCAGCATAAAAGTGAAGTGCGTGTCTTCAAGAGTGGCGTTACATACTCTCTGTTCTTCCAGTGAACCTTGGGACCACTGGTTCACTCTCACATTACTAAGTTTATCCAGTTGAAGATAGTAGCAGGAGCATTAATAAAGAGTGGTGGCTTGCTGTCCTATTCTTTAATTTATGTTATTTGTTAACCTATATTGTTAGAATGACTTTGCCTCCCCTGGAAGGAGTTTAATTGCTAATGTAAACGTTATTTTCCCTGATTATATTTGTCTGATGTCATGTCTTAATTTGTTCCCAAACTAAATCATTGCGGGTTTTTTTCTCCTTTTTCCCAATTCTAGGTCTATGGTACCATTGCTTCAGGTGATATCAAGGGGTTCTCCTATGTCTTTTGAAGATGCTAGTAGAATCATCCCACTCTTTTACCTTTTCAGCTCCTTGTTTAGTCATTCACTGATTTCCATACATGATAATGAATTCTTCGGTGATCCCATAGAAGGTAAGAATTTTGAGGAATTGGTTTGTTGCTGGCCTCATGGCCTGTCCATTTTCATAGGTGGTAGAAAAGTTTTAAGCCTTTTAAGTCTTTCAGTGTGTGTTAAGAAATAAAAAAAAACCCAAATGTGATAGAAACTTGGATTATGTTTTCCAGTTGTAGGTCAGAGACAATCATCAATGATGCCTTTTACTTTAGAAGAGCTGATAATGCTGTCTCGATGCCTTCGAGACGCATGCTTAGGGATCATCAAGTTGGCTTATCCAGAAACAAAACCAGAAGTTCGAGAAGAATATATCACAGCATTTCAAAGTATTGGAGTTACTACTAATTCTGAAATGCAGCAATGTATACAGATGGAACAGAAACGATGGATTCAGTTATTTAAGGTAATGAGTGTATGAATATTTTTGTTTACTGAGGTTAAATAATGTACAGATTTTTTTTGAATTGACTCATTTTAGAAGAATAGAAATACAGGTTTGTTTCAAGCATAATTGTTAGTTTGAAAAACTTTTAAGAAAAGTCATTTTCATTTTACATTTGCCTCCTTTTAAAGCCTTGTTTTTACATTGTTACTTGTATCTTTTATAAATTGCCCCAAGTACTTCCAATGACAAGGTGATGTATAGTTAAAAGTTTTTTTAATGTTTTCAGTTTTATTTTTCACTCAAAAATCTCTTACAGATTTTATGTATTTAATCTTTTAAGAAATTGAGTAACAAAGGTAGAATAAGATCATTAACTTAATGCAAGTTGAATATAAATTATTTTAAAATATCTTCATTTTTAACCATGCAGAAAGAGAAGTTATAAGTTACCGTGGCTGGAATGTTGGCAGGAAACCACCACGACTGAGAATAGAACTACTGGGGCAGAAAAACAGAAAAGAAAAAGGGTGCTTGACTTCCCATGAAATTTCTGCAGCAAACACATCTAGTCAGCTAAAATCGCTCATTAAAGGAGTGAGAGCAGAAGAAATGCATTTTCCAAATTGAATGCTAGATTTACAGTCCGTTTAATACTAGCGACCTCTCGCACGCTAATGTTCAGTTCGAGTCATCAGCTGTCCCTTTAGGTCTTTTATCACTGCTTTTGTCAAGCTATCTATTTAATTGAAAGAAGTTAATTGAATGAAAATGATCAACTAAGCTTGTATTAATATTGCTAATGGAACTTTCTTCTTGGCCATGTTTGGAGAAAGATGTCAAGCTAGACTTTAGGAAAGGCCCATTAATGCTTGCACTTAACCTGATGGGCTAATTAAGGACTGCTTATTCATCCTACGAGCACACCATAGGCTCTGTCCAGCCCATTCTGCCCGATTTTACAACACATTTCACTTACGAGCACGAGCATTAGTAGCGGTGAGAGTAACTGGTAATGTTTTGATTGCGCTGAATACAGTGCTAATGCACCACTGAATTTGTAATTTGTGCAGATTGATGTAATATATGTTTGCACAATTTATTTTAATTACCTATCTCTGTATTTCTAAGTAAACTTTCAGGGTCACTTGTTGAGCCCTTTAATATATCCTTGCTTAAAGGCTGACCCTTCTGCATCTTTTCTAAGTTAAAAATAAGCTATATTGCCCATTTAAAACTTGTAATTCTTATGTAAGCTTTTCCTGGATATGGGTATTAATGGTAGCATGTATGTTTTTCTTTTAAGTATTTAATTAAACTCTGGGATCTTTGTTAGTAAAACTTTCCATTACGTATGTTATCAGGTTTTGTGTACAGTATCAGATAATTTCATCATTTTATAGCACCTATACAGAATTTCGCAATTTTCATATGACAGGCTTATCTTGAGGACCCAGAAACGTCTGAATTTAATAATGCTGTATAAGGTGTGTTTCCCCTGGTCCTATTTTATTTTGCTTAACCATTAAATGAAAATTTTGTAGTGAATTTTTTCTTATGCCTCAAAATGACTCATTACTACTTTATTAAGGATTGAGGGTTTTTTGTTGTTGCTTTTTTAAAGAATTAGGGTAAAAGTTCACCTTTTTTGGAGCAGGATTGTTTTAGGTTTGAAATTGAGTTGTTATAAAGATCTTCTGAGTTTAGAACAGACTTGTTTGAAGACAAGTTTCTGAATGAGATTCCTGTTCTTTGAAAAAGATTTTTTTGTTTGCACTGCCTGCTATTGAGCTGAGCCCACAAAACAAAACAAAACAAAATCAAGGCAAGTCTTTGAAAGGATTCAGCTGCTATTAGTTTTTCTTTTAAGAACAAATTATCCTTAATATGAAATAATACGAATTTAACCCTCAGTGGTTGCTGTGTTTCAGACAATATTCTAAGGGCTTTACATATATTAGTTCATGTAAAGCGGTACCTCTGTGAGGAGGATACTATAATCATCCCCATTTCACAGATGCGGTCACATAGCTATAGTAGATGATGGAGGCAGCATGTGAACTCAGCTGCTCCTCTCCATTGTCCCCCTGAAAAGTATGAAAGTAAACGTTCAGCATTTTATATATATTTCAGTGTCAAATTTTAGCTGAAGGATTCAAGGTAGAATCAACCAAAGAAAGTAGGAGCATTTTGCCAATGACTTCCTGCCTTCTGTTGATTTTGACAGAGTTGCACATGATGAGAGCCGACTCCTTCAACCACCAACCATTTTCATTTTTCAGCCTCCTGATGGTCCGCTCAGACTAATTTCTGAGAGAGGCTCTGGGGGCTGGTCACAGAACATAGACTTTTAAGTGGATGGAGTCATCTTTCTTTGTCACTGTAAGAATTGAGGTCAGTTTCCGAGCCCTGCATTGACACTGCTAAAACAGTTGATGCATTTATCAAATTTATAAACTCCTCTTGAAGTGTAATTTACAGCTATAATCGCTTTAGCCCTGTGAGGCGATGGGAGCTCCTGTTTGATTTGCCTTTGTGTGCAGCTGCCAAACTGAACTGGAGCCGCCTGAAAGGAGGGACCGGGAGGGAGGCCTGGCACCTGCCTTACGTGCGTGCACTGGACAGACAGACAGGGCTGCAGTACGAGGGAGTTTCACTTTCCTGGTGGTTGGTTTGCATTTTTCAGTTTTGAAAAGACTCTAAAAAAGTAAACCATGAAAGCCACAGCAATGCCTCGTTGTAACGGAAACACGCTGCTGTTAACCGTCCGTGTCGGCCAGTGAGGCGAACCCAGGCTCCCTTTGAGGTGGCAGAGCCGCCCCGTGTCCTTCTCTGTGTTTGACGTCAAGAAGTAAGTTTGTAGTGTGTTAAACATGCTGCAGAAGACTTTGACTTTTAAAATAGACCAACTGTAACAAATAGTCATGTTGACAGCAGGAATCCTTACACTTACTGACTTTTATAGGCTAGGGTGTCATTACTGTCAGTTATTTAAACACCCACGGTGTTTATCCGAGAACATTGGCTCCACCCTGTGCTGGGGAATCATAAATGAAGTCAGACAGAGTCCCTGTTCTTTGAGTATCACTATATAATGAAAAAGAGAAACTTTCAACTGATGATGTTGAGCTAGAACAAAGCTAAGAGTATGCAGGATGGAAAAAAGAACTGCTAAAGTCATTCTAAACTTTGAATTACACTAGGAAAATCGTCATTCTGGCCTTTTATGAGATGATCTTAAGAGCTGGTACTTTACTGGTTTTTCTTGTATTTCATTTTTTAAAAATATTTATTTATTTATTTATTTTTTGGTTGCGTTGGGTCTTTGTTGCTGCGCGTGGGCTTTCTCTAGTTGCGGCAAGCAGGGGCCGCTCTTCATTGCGGTGCACGGGCTTCTCATTTGCGGTGGCTTCTCTTGTTGCGGAGCGCGGGCTCTAGGCCTGCGGGCTTCAGTAGTTGTGGTGTGTGGGCTTAGTCACTCCGTGGCATATGGGATCTTCCCGGACCAGGGCTCGAACTCGTGTCCTTTGCATTGGCAGGAGGATTCTTAACCAGGGAAGCCCTGTATTTCATTTTTACATATTCTTCATTATGAAATCAAAATCTAAAAAATTCTTTATTGTATATTTATCACATCACACATTTACCACACTTAGGTACCCATAAATTATGTGCTGTGTCCTATGCTTTGTTTTGAAGTTTTAAAATAATTACCTAAGATGTTTGAATTTACATAACCAGATTTAAGATAAAAAGAGATTATTACAGTTGCCTTTCAAAATTTGGACTATATGTATTTTTTTTGTTGCAATAATAAAGCACATATCAGTGATCTCCATTCAGAAATATCATAGTTGAACATCCGTTGCTTTAAGTCATCATCAGATATATTATTATTTATATATATAAATTTATTCTAAGATGTAATATATGTAATGCTTAAGATTATTTCCCTAAGTTCATTAGTCAGGATTTTCTTGTGATCATCATAGCCAGTGAAGTTTCATACATACAGTAATCTTGTGAAATAGTGCGTGTTAATTTAAAATCTTTAACTTGGACCATTGTCAGGTGTGATTTTTATGAGTCATCTGTGTGTTTCTAATCAGTCATCTGCTTGGTCCTTTTAACATTGGGGTTAAGGGAAACCTGCTTGTAGGTGTCACCTGTTCTGTTTTTTGTTGTTTTTCTTTTGTCTGCGCGGCTTGTGGGATCTTAGCTCCCTGACCAGGGATTGAACCCTGGCCCTCAGCAGTGAAAGTGCAGAGTCCCAATCCCTGGACTACCAGGGAATTCCCTGGTATCACCTGTTTTTTACTTCAGTGGCGAATAATCAAACACGCCTAACAGTTTTGTGCATTTCTGAGTATTTGCTTCAATAATTTTGTTAGTTTTTGAGTATGAAAGTTTAGATCCAGCGCGGAAGAAGATGACATGGGAGACAAGTTAAACATATCACGTAAAATATACTACTACTATATTTATAACTGTTAAAGTCTGCCAAAACTGTGTATTGAGTGAGGTGCATGTAGTTATCCCGGTGTCTGCTTGTTTGCTGTTTTATTTCATATTTCTTAACACACTGGTTCTCAAGTCTCACTGTGTTTCACGACCTCCTAGGGATCAGGTAACAGTTACTGATGGGCTCACCTCAGGTGAACTAAGTTCCAGTTGCTGTTGTTGGTGCCCGTTGGGGTGTTTGTCAGCAGGAGGTTCTGAAATGCAGCTGGGTTGACCCACAGGCCTGACTGTGCGGTGAATTCCCTTTGGGCAGGGATTAGTAACCTCTGATCTCAGTTTGCAGACTTGCACCCCAGGACTGAAGTTAATCCTGCCGGTCTCTTGGTGCTGGTCCTGTCTTCTGTAGTAGACATGTCTGTGCGAGGAGATTTGATAAAATTAACTGAAAAAGAAACTGTCTTTTGATCTCAACACTGGGCGTCTGTATTGATCCAATGTAAAATCGTTACTTCAATTTTCTTTACCTGTGACATTCTTTCGTCAGTTTACGTGGTTTTTTAAGGTTACCTATGTAAACTTTGCTTTTTCAGTACTAAATATTTCTAGCAGTTTGTGATACTGAAAATGAATGCAGAGAAAGGGAATGTGTTTAAAGGTGTTCTGCAATCACAGAATGGATCCAGTTAAAATTTTCATGGTTACTTAAAGTTTGTATTTTTCTCTAAAACTTAGAAGAAAAATAGTTTAAAGGAGAAGAATGTTCTTAGGGGATCTGACATTTCTAAAATATTTGGGGAATTGGTGCAGGGCTCATATTGCCAGATTTAACACATAAAATATGTGTCACCCAGTTAAATTTGGATTTCAGATAAACAACAAATGCATTTTAGATACAGGTATGTCCTGTGCAATATTTTGGATACATTTATGCTCTTTAAAAATCAATATTTGAGACATACTTTGAATAAAGCAATATTTGGGTCATATTTATACTAAAGAATTCATTTGACGTTTATCTGGAATTCATCTTTGTCTAGGTGTCCTGTAGTTTCTCTGGCAGTCCTATTTAGGGCTCGTCTTCAAGTTTTCTTTCCTGTCAGCTTTAGTTTGTTAGGATATGCTTTTTCCACAGTGCCTTCTGTTGACATCCCTTCCTTGCCGTATCTCAGGCCCACATCACTTTGTACCTTCTGCTTTCCTCCTTTCTCCCCCCACCGCTCGTGCCTCCCTTCCCACGTCTCTCTTTCTCTCCTATATTTTTGAAAGAGGATCAGTGATACTAGGATAGGACATTTTATGTTACTTCTTTTTCATATTTAGAATATGAAAATATGAAAGGGAATGCCATATACTGAAACTTTATAATGTTTAATTTCACAGTAATTTAAAAGAGGAATGTAAATTATGGCATTAATTACCTCTTAGATAGTTTGATAATGTTTGTGACCTATAGAAAAGAAATGTCCTCATCAGCATAGATTGGATCGTGGTGAATACCAGGAGGTGGATGACAGCTTGCTCCTGGGGGTTAGGCAGCTGTGAACTTGAGCGTGTGCAGTGGGGATGGTGTCAAGAGTCTGGGGGATGTATGAGAGCCATAAGTTAATGGGTGCAATTAAGCAAACACACATAAGTGTTTGTCAGAAAGCACGTCTTTTGTCAACAGTTTTGGTGTGTTGTGGGTAAATTTCAGCACAATGTCTATTAAATCCAAATTTACTCAAAATACCGATGTAATTGGTTAGGTAAAAGGAGAGATGAGACATAATGTGCGTCCTGCCACAAGACTGTACTTTACTCTCCACTGTTGGAAGAGCATCCGTTGGTGCGATCTGTGTGGACCCGACTGAATTTGTCCCGGACCCAGAGAGCACGTGGAATGAACTTACTGGGATCTCGTCTTTTCTTCTGAAGAGCAGTACCGGGAGACTTCCCGGAGTTGGTGCCGTAGGTCAATGGCCTTACTCTGTTTATGACGAGCGGTTAACCAGGTAGAACCAAAGACTAGGCCTTTCTCAGTCTACCCCAGCTGCACTTAAAATCAGTCGTCGTAAAACACTGCATGTGTGTAACCTGACCCCTGAGCAACTGACTGCTTACCTGTGCTAGTTTCTGCTGATTCAAAAAGGACAGTACCATAGTATTCCAATAGGCTTTAAAATACCACAAGGTAGACATCACAGCTAAATTGGCACGATATATCCACCAGTGTACAAGCTGTGTTCTGGATCTTGAGAGGTTTTTGCTAATGTGGTTTTGTCTGGATGGCCACACCGCTCAAGCGTTACTTTTTCTCTGTCACTGGGCAGATCATCCAACCGGTGTTGGTGTCGTAGTGGCCTGAGATATCAACCAAGGACCCTTTCTTACCCACTTGCGTTGGACACACAGTGACATTTCCTAGTTCTTTATTCAAATTATATTTTACTGAATTAGAGGCAATGTGTACAGAAAGCCTGGCTGACTTTTTCAGAAAATACCATCGTAGTCATTAACTTCGTAGTAGTTGTCTGATCAACTCCTGGTTGTAAAGGTTTAAAACTTTGGTTTTACAACTTTGTGTTGGTTTATCTTTGTTTGTTACAAAACACATTTCTATTTAATGTATAACTTCACGTCTTTTTTAAATAGACAGTACCATTAAGATCTCTTTAATCGTACATCACAGAATTTATTATACAATTGTCCATCATCAGGTACCTACTAGGTTTCTAGGTAGGTACTTGGGTTCTGTGCATGGGGGGGCTTACCGCACAGCCAGAGAGGGGCCGGTGCTCACCGGGAAGACAGCAGTGAAGGACTAGGCTATGGTAATGCGGAGGGGGGCGGGTAGCCAGAGCACGTGGGGAGGCTTTCTGAAGGACGGTACTCTGAGTTTGCGTGGAATTGCACTGGGACGCAGACCTAATTCCAGAGGCTTGCGTAAGGGAAATACTGAAATCGTCTTTCTTTTTGGAAGGTTGACAGGTGTGTCTAGGACACTGCTTCCCACCCCCCACCCCTCCCCTGCTGCCAGCAGCCTTGAGTAGAGTGTTTTTCAGAAAAATAAGAAATGTGTTTTACCTTAGGGAAATTGCTGTACTTGGAGATGTCTTTTATTATAGCTCAAATGGGTTAATACATTTCCCCATTTGTGTTTTAAAACTTAATTACTGCCTCCCTTGCAGTTTTTAAGAAATCAGCCCTTGCACACATTTGTGTTAATAATTTTTCTCTCTTTGCCGGTAGATATTAACTGCTTTGTACCTAAAACTAACTCCTGTAATCACAGAACGAGGTGCTTTTCTGCAGACAGACCTGGTGGCGGTCTAGCCAGCTCTTCACCACGGGAGCCCGGGTCCTCGGACATGGAGGTGAAGCGGTGCCGTGGCCTCTCACTCCTGACCGGAAGTGTTGCCGTAGTTCCTGAGCCTGTGTGTGACATGTTCCTGTTCTTCCTCTCAGGTTATCACCAACCTAGTGAAAATGTTGAAGTCCAGAGATGCGAGGAGAAATTTTTGTCCTCCCAATCACTGGCTGTCAGAGCAAGAAGATATTAAAGCAGATAAGGTGTTACTTTTAAATCTTTTAAATATTTTTCATTAAACGTATTTTTTCAGCTTTTATCTTTTGGGGGAGAAGAATAAATCCTTTAAAGTTGTTTAACTTATTATGTAACTAAATATTAACAGTAAACTTTTGTGTTACTAACTCTTAGGTCACCTAGTAGAACGTAGAGCAATATCATTGGCTTCCACATGCATCCTGCATTTGTTGTTAATCCTAATTTGCTCTTAACCACAAAGTATATTGAAGGATAATGGGGATTTGGGGGGTTGAAAAAAATTTTTGCTTTTATTGTTATTTTCAGCATATATTTAGTACTTAAGAGATGGAACTTATTTCTGGTTTTCTAAAGGGACAGAGAGAAATTTGAATATTACTAAGATCTAAAGTAGATTAAATAGTATAATCTATTTCAAAATAAATTAAGATAACATTAACAAAGGACATGAGGTGTTTTCATTGTTGTTTGTCAGAGAAACGCATGACTGGATTCATCTCAGAAACTTGAGGCTGAGGGCAGAGGGTGGTGGGTACGGAGGAAACAAGATCACAGAGATGTTAAAGAAAACAGGGGTGTTTTATTTTATTTTTTTTTTATTTTTATTTTTTTAAATTTATTTTATTTTTTTGCTTTATAACAAATTTAATCAGTTATACATATACATATGTTTCCATATCCCCTCCCTTTTGCGTCTCCCTCCCACCCTCCCTATCCCACCCCTCCAGGCGGTCACAAAGCACCGAGCTGATCTCCCTGTGCTATGAGGCTGCTTCCCACTAGCTATCTACCCCACGTTTGGTAGTGTATATATGTCCATGCCGCTCTTTCGCTTTGTCACAGCTTACCCTTCCCCCTCCCCATATCCTCAAGTCCATTCTCTAGTAGGTAACAGGGGTGTTTTAGAAGCATCGCTTTGTCCGCATGAAGTATTGTCTCTTTGAGTTAAGCATGTGGCTTGAGCTCTGCCCACTGGCCAGGCTGAGATGCTGTGGCAGGTCCTGTAGCAGTGCAAGCCTCTGGGGCCCATGTTGGGGTTTCTGAACATTTCCCACCAAAAAGAGAGGGTCCTCGGCACAGTGGTTCGTGGCAGGCCCAGGGAAGAAGTGCGCGAGACGGTGGCATGTTCTTTCACCTGAGAGCGGGGGCCACGGGAGATCGTGTGAGGGCCGGGGGCCGTCTCAGAGGGCTTCAGCAGCCGGAGGTGGAGGCGAGCGCCCGCAGAGTAGGCGCAGAGGACTAGCCGTCAGGCGTGTTTGAACCTGTGAGTTCAGGAGGATGCTGAAGAGAAGGACTTCGTCAGCCGTCCTTGTGGGACGCAGAGGAGGCACCCTCGGTGTAAATACTGGTGGGAAGAAGGCAGCAGTCACGCCTTCAGCCTGCGTCTCCTTTATGAGCTGTTCGTGGGCTAACCATGGAGTCGATGCTGTGAGAGCCTTCTCGACGTGGAAGTGTTCCAGCTGACAGTACGTGAAGAAGGTGTCTAGCCTGCCTGCTCTGATGAAGTGCAAGTACAGTGGAGACGTGGGCCGGAGGCCTGGGAGACGAGGGTCTGTGCTGCTGCTGTGCTCCAGGGAGACTGTCAGCTGAGCCAAGCAGTGTGTCTGGTGCCTGTTGACAGTTGACTGCTATTTTCCCACAAGTTCTCGCTCTTATCGCTGACCTGCGACCAACAGTGCTGAGCACGCATGCCTCTCGAGGAGAGAACACCGTCCACCTCGGAAGTGTTTCTCCCGGAGACCAAGCCTGGTGAAACTTCCAGATGTAATGACAAATTTATAGGAAATGGAGGGGCTAGAAGTACATGTTGACACCATGATGCTGCAATTAGCAAAATCCACACGATGGGGAAGATCACAGGACAAATGCTTCTGCTTCCTCATCAAAGTCACAAGGGCAGAAATAAGGGCTGAAGGGACCTGACAGATGAAAAGGATTCAGAGACAGTATACTATACCAGCCTTATTTGGATGCTCAATCAGACAATTTTTTAAAAAATTATGAGAGTAAATGTTTGGTAATAGTGAGAAATTAACTTTTTAAGGGTGATGTGGTTTTCTTCATAAAGCAGTCATATTATGATGATTTACTATGTCCAGATATTACACATTGTTAAATAGAACAAGTAGAGATTTCCCTGGAATGTATTTAGAAAAAATAATTACAGTGTAAAAGTGTAAAAGAGCAGCCAGCATAGGAGAGAGGTTATGAAAAGGTCCCCTGAAAAGGATAGGAGATGGAAGAGAGGGATGTAGCTAAATAAATGCGAAACACCGATGCAGCTCGATTGAGGCAAGGTAGAAGTGTGTGCTGGGACACAGGGAAGGGCTGACTAAGCAGGGTGTCTGTTCCCCACAGGTCACCCAGCTCTACGTCCCGGCGTCCAGAAGCGCTTGGAGGTTCAGGCGAATGGGGCGGATCGGCCCCCTGCGGTCCACCCTGGACGGTGAGCTCCCTGGGGCCTCCCCATTCTTTTAACTCAAGTTTACTGAGGTGGAGTTCACATACTGTGAAGTTCGCTCTTTAGTCTACTGGGCTGTGATTTTTGACTGTGATCAGCCAGGTAGAGGAGTTTCATCGTTCCAGAAAACACCTCATGCCTTGGTAGCCAGCTCCTTACCCTGGCCCCTGGCAACCACAGGTTAGGTTTTTGTCCCTGTATATAGTTCAGCTTTTTCCAGAGTGTCTTTAAATTGAACCATGCACAGTGTAGCCTTGTGAGTCTGGAAAGGAAGGTACACACAGTAACGAAGGTCTTAAACTGTGTTGCAGTAGGTCTGGAGTCCCCGCCACTGTCTGTGTCTGAGGAAAGACAGCTCGCCATCCTAACAGAGTTGCCCTTTGTGGTTCCGTTTGAGGAGCGAGTAAAGGTATGGAATTTGGTTTCTTTCCCTGTGTTTTATGGTTATTTATATCATCTCAGAGTTAAAAAGTAACACCAGGCTTCCCTGGTGGTGCAGTGGTTGAGAGTCTGCCTGCCGATGCAGGGGACACGGGTTCGTGCCCCAGTCCGGGAGGATCCCACATGCTGTGGAGCAGCTGGGCCCGTGAGCCGTGGCCACTGAGCCTGCGCGTCTGGAGCCTGCGCTCCACAACGGGAGAGGCCACAACGGTGAGAGGTCCGTGTACCGCAAAAAAAAAAAAAAAAAAGTAACACCAATGGAAAAAATCTCTAAAGTTGCCTAGTGCCTATCTGATTAAATAATTTATGTTTTTCTCATTAGATTGTTAATAGTTGACCATGATTTATAAAAGCATAATCCAATCAAATACCTCTTGAAAAAATGTTTTGTTTGTATTCACCAACTTATTTAGCAATTTCTAAAAACTACTACACTTCTGGCTTCAAGAGGGTGTTGTTTAGGTCTGCCCAGTCTTTTCACAGGATGAACATTTAAAGCTATTGACATTTCTTCATTAAAACACATACACACTCACATATACACATGGTGTTGCATAATTCCTGAGTGCCCTCTACTGGATTTTTAGCATAAAAAAATTACTTGAATTTTATCACTATAGAGATATTCCTACTAATATTAATGTACAGCTTTCCAAAGCTACTCTTCTTCCCTCCACCATCTGGAGTTTTATAAAAGGTTTCCAAAAGGAAATATTAAAAATATAACATAGCATGGGATTTTAAAAATTTGTTGTAAACTGGGGAAAAGGAACAATATTACAAATATATAAATACTGCACGTTTACTGATAAGGCATAAAATCAGTATCTGATACCTTGGCCTTTAAAATTTGTTTCCGAGTTTATGGAGATACAAAAGTTAAAGTTAAGATTTATTTAGCAGTTTTTCCTTTTGGTTGCTTATGTTTATAACGAAAAATCTGTTGTTTTCAAGTAACCTTATAATTTCCCCTCTGTTAGATCTTTCAAAGGTTGATTTATGCAGATAAGCAAGAAGTTCAAGGAGATGGTCCATTTCTGGATGGAATTAATGTCACAATAAGAAGAAATTATATTTATGAAGATGCTTATGACAAACTTTCCCCAGAAAATGGTATATATAATTCTCTCTGTATGTGTACATATGGCAGGGGGAGGCTGGGGGATTATAGAAAAAGGTGATCATTTAACAATTAGTGCTGATTGTCTTGTTCTGTAATGACTGTTCAAAACAAATGTAGGTCAAATTTGGGGGGTGTATATTATCAAATAATAATTCTAAGATTAACAAATAATTATTGCTACAGAAGCCTTTCAAATATTGATTTGTTTTTTAAGGCAAAAAGCTCTTCTTTCCCCCAAATGTCTGTCTCTAAAAGTTAGTTGACAAAAAAGCTATGATTCTAAAAATGTCGTATATAAGAGTCTATTTGTGTAAACATCATAAATTGTAAGCCAAGTTAAATACACTAATATAAACACCATTGCAATCCAAATTTCTTTATCAAAGGTTAAGTGTGCTTCAATGACACTGCTATTAGATAAAAGAGAATTATATTATAACAATAATTTGGACAGCATTTAGAGGTCAGTGACACATTTTGTCATATGTTAATCTTTGACACCCAGTGTTAAAAGTTTTAGTATTATTAATACATATATTAATAATTTTAACTTCAGAATATGGTATCCATGATATTACATTAAATCAGTGTTACATCAATGCAGGTATTAAAAACGAAAGCCTGGCAGGCTCCAGCTCACGTCTTTGGGAGGTGCTGGCAGGTTGTCAGATACAGAATAACGGTTGCCTTTTCTTCCAGGGGAGTAATTTGATTTTCTTCTTCTAGGAAAGCAAAACCTCTCATTTTGAATACTTTTCTTTCTTCTTAAAGAGCTAATTTTGTCATATTGTGGAACAGTGGAGGAACGCTAACGTCACTTGTTCCCTTACTCTGTTCCAGGTTTCTTGTGCAGCATTTTGTCTTTAACCCGGCTTAGTTTTGTCGTTTAATCTGTACCATTGCCCTCTGAGGTCAAGTATCACAGACTGAGACAGAGTTTTGACTCAAGTCTGACACAGGCTGTGAGCTCTCCCCGATACCAGGTTACTGTTGCCTAGGATGTCGTGTTTTCAAAGCTTTTTGTACGAGTGGGGCAGAAATCAGGTATTCTGACACCTAGTCTAAGATACTTTGGGGGGAAAAAAGTTCTCCCTCCTTTGGGATCTACAGTCCTTCATAATCAATTATAGTAGCTGTTGTATTGTGTTATGTGTTACTGTGTTAGCAGTTTCTGTGTCTGTGTCTCCCACTTAACTGAGGCCCTCACGGTATAAGATGGGATCCTGAATCCTTGTTCAGCCCACCCAGCTAGCTAGTGCTCAGTAGATGTTTATTGAATTTGTGATTGAAAACAAGAAAGACAAGAGCTCTAACGGAGTCATAAGTTGGCAGACGGCTGGCAGAGTGTTCAGAGAAGAGCTGAGATATGCTTGATGCTGGAGGGCTTCCTCAGATGCAGGGCGGGAGCCAGGTCTTGGTAGCCGTGTCTCCCAGGCTGGGTCACCGCGAAGGACGTGGACGTGCACAGCTGACCCGGTTCTGCACTTGGTGGACTTGGGCTTCCTGCAGGTCCCACTCCCTGCAGGCTAGTGTATGTCCGTGAGCTCTTCAGCCAAAATGAGAACATGTGCTTGCAGCGATTTTCAGTTAACTTTATGTCATGGAGATTTAGACATTACTGCTCAGTGACAATAAGCCCCAAATTTCCCAATGAATCCTTAAGCTTAAAAATGCTGTAAAAGTTAATCGCACTCCAGCTCTCTAGTTGTGCAGGCTGATAATCTCATTGAGTTTAAAGATTTTGGAAAAATCTTACAATATTTATGTTACAATGCTTTAAATCTTTACAAGTGTTCTCTCAGTCAGGCCTTCTTAATAAGAATTTTTAAACCATATGTCAAAATTGTTTGGTATTTTGCTATGCAAATTGTAAAATTAAATATCATCTCAGAATGTTTAATTTACTTATGGAAAATTGGTTTGAAGTGCTTCGTTGACTGATCATTTACATATAATCAATTAATAGGACTATTCCATACATCATCTAGTCATTAAAGCAAATCCATTTTTTATGGGTTCTTATATCTCATATCATCTCAGTACAGTTTTCTAAAGTGTGGGTTTCACCCCATCTGGCAAGTGAACTGACCTGGTGGAGCTCAGAGCAGTTGAGTGACTTCTTTTTGCAGTAGGGAGCTAAGCAAGCAGAGTGACACGGGTCCTGGCGCGGTGATGCCACGCATGCTCTTTCCACCGTGCCACCGCCCGGCAGCAGTTTACCTGGGTGAGAGCGTGGGTCGAATGTTAATTTCTCCTTGTGGAGACTCTGGAGAAGTGACCGTATTTGCTCCCAGGAGTGTTGTGAGGGTTAACGTCACAGTGAGCTCTTGGTGTCATCCATTGTCTGGGATGAGATGTGCTAGAGCTGGCTCTGAGCTGTTCTGGACTCCATTCCTGAGAGCCTCACTTGTGCTCTTGTGTGTTGGTTGGTTGGATTCTGTTTTGCTTAATGGGCAGGGTTTATTACATTGTTTTTCTGAAGAAGAAGTGATAATAGGGTAAAATCAAAGTACAGTTGACCCTTGAACAATGCAGGTTTGAACTGTGCGGGTCCATTTATGCAGATTTTTTTCAAGAAATACATTACCACACTTTTTGGAGATTTATAACAATTAGAAAAAACTTGCAGATAAACCATGTAACCTAGAAATACTGAAAAAATTAAGAAAAAGGTATGTCATGAGTGCATAAAATATACGTATTGATAGATACTAGTCTGTTTTATCATTTACTGTCAGAAGCATACACAGACCTATTATGAGAAGTTAAAGTTTATCAAAACTTACAGAAACACTTGTAGAAGGCGTGTGGCGCCCTTCACAGTTAGGAGAAATGTAAACAAACGTGCAGGTGCCTGTAGCGCACGCTGTCCTGCTGTAACGATCTCTTAGCCGCCTCCTGTTGCTCCTGCGCTGAGTTCAGTGTGCTGTGGACCCCCTTGAGACAAGCGTGACCCTCATCACCTCCGCCTGAGCACGTCCCCTCCAGGACACCGCGAATCCAGTAAACAGTGATCGCTCGCGGTTCTTGTGTGTCTTCCCTTGTGTCTAGTGCAACCCTGTGGACCTTAACTGACACCAGGGACCAGCACAGAGAGCTGCAAGTGATGTTGGACGTGCTCCCGGGAAGCAGAGGAAAGGCACGACGTTACGAGAAGATGTTGGGCTGTTTGACGTGTACCTGCAGCTCTGGTTACTGCCACTGCAAGACAGATGAATCCACCGTGAGGACCGTTGTAGAAGCAAAAAATTAGGAAAGGAAATTTGTGAAGCTGTGGCAGCAGCTACACCAGCAGGCACAAAAGCCTTGTCCTTTCTGTGACCTTTTTAATCTCCTATTGGAAATGCGTGCAGGATGGCTGTAAGAAAGGCGTATCTGTAGACGAATATGATTTGAGAAAAAGTAGTCTTTATATATGACAACTTCTTTTTCTGTGCATGTTTTATTCTCTAAATGTTTAATTTCCAATGACATTGATGTCATGGAAAATTAGTAAGAAACTGTGATTTTTTTCCATAACATAATATTTTAAGTTTACATATTTTATTTATACAAAAGCCAGATGTGTTTTCAGTTAATTTACTTTTTCTAAAAAATTTTCGAACTCAGAAAATATATCCATATGTTTTGTTAAAGGTTTGCATTTCCCTTACATACTTTCAAATTTACTTTCTCTTACTGGTTGTAAAAAAAGAATAAACCATCTAATAACCATGTTGCTTTAAAAATTGTTAAGAGTTTTCAGGAGAGCCTTAAAATTGTCAAGAGAGCCCTAAAATTTATTTCCAGTTTGTTCAGAATAGTGTGTTATACTGCTACTTCGTATCTTATATGACAACTTAAAGCAAAAGGAAGGTGAAGGATCAAAAGCTGAAGAATTTAATGCCAGCAAAGGCATTTTTGATAATTTTGATAATTTTAGGAAGAAGTGTGGCTTTAAAATTGTCAAGATAACAGCAGAAGCAGCATCTGCCCACCAACAGGCAGCAGACAAGCTCCCAGATGCTGTTAAGAAAATCGTTGAAGAAAAGGGACATCTGCCTGAACAGGTTTTTAATGCAGGCAAAAGTGCCCCATTCTGGGGAAAAACTGCCACCGAGGACATTTTTTAGTAAGGAAGAGAAGTGAGCACCAGCATTTAAGCAGGAGGGGACAGGAGTGCAGTTGGGTGTATGGTCAGGACTGCCCTCATCTATAGAGCTGCTCACCCCAGCCTCTAGGGAAAAGATGAACACCAGCTGTCTGTCTTTTGGTTGGACAACAAGAAGCCCTGGGCAGTGAGAGCCCTTGTTCTGGATTGGTTCCATCAATGCCTTGTCCTGGACGTCAGGAAGCACCTTGTTGATGAGGGATGGCCTTTACAGTTCTTTTGATATTGGCAGTGCCCTTAGCCACCCAGAAGCCTGTGAGTTCAACACGGAAGGCGTAGCAGTGGTCTGCTGGCGCACAAAACACATCCCTAACTCAGCCTCCAGATCAGGGGGCCACAGGGACCTTTCAGGCTCGTTACACATGGTGCTCCATGGAAAGGCTCGTCAACGTGATGTCAGAGAACCCAGCAGAGAGAACGTCGTGAGAGTCTGGGAGGATGCTACGGTTGATGATGCCATAGCTGTTATCGAAAGAGCCCTGAACGCCACCGAGCCAGAAACAGTACAGTCCTGCTGGGGAAAAGTGTCCAGATGCTATGTGTGACTTCACAGGATTTACGTCAGAGCCAATCAAGGAAATCATGAAAGAGATTGTAAATATGGTAAAAAGGGTGGGGTGAAGGCTTTCAAAATATGGATCTTGGAGAAAAAAGGCAAGAGCTAGTAGGCACCAGGTGAGAGGAGCTGACAGAAGACGAAGGGGTGGAGATGAGAGCCTCTGAACCGCAGCCAATGGCGAGGACAAGATGCAGAGGAAGAGCACCTGCAGCGGGCTGACGGCAGGCCACCTGGCAGCAGGGTTCTGACTGTTCAGCGTCGCTCCTGACGTTTACACCTTGGACCCTTCTGTGATAGGGGCACTGGAACTAAAGCAAACAGTGCCAGAAGGATTGGTACCATCTAGAAACAGTTCTAGAGAAATAAAAGCAAAAAAGTCAGGCAGAAATTATGATCTGTTCCCGTAAAGTTACACCAAACGCGCCCGCCCCTCCTGCCTCCCCTTCCACCTCCCCCACCCCTGCCACGGCCTCCTCCTCGGCCTAATCAGCGTGAGGACGAGGAGGAGGAAGGCCTTTGTGATGATCCACGTCCACTTCTCAGTGAGTAATCAGCACGCTGCACAGTGAACAACTTAGCTGTTGTGTATGTGAGTGTCTTCCTGGGAAAGTCTAAGAACCGTGTGAGACATTTCTGTGTCGTCATCATCGTCACCCAGGTGTTCATCGTGCAGACAGACCATCGTGTGCGGAACTTGTATTGAAGTGGACAGCCTGTGCTTACATAAGTGCAAAGTGAGTGATACTAACTATAAAATTAATAATGTGTTAGCTTTCTTACTCTCAAAACATTGCTTTCAAAGTTACGTTACCGTACAGTATGCCTCCCTCTCTTGTAATTGGAGAAACTGCTTATCAGCTTATCATCACAGTTAAGTGATTTTTAAAAACATGTAACAATGTTACCAATACCGTATTATGAATATGACTGTAATGGTGTATGCCATAAACATTCTGTAAGGATTCATTCCTTAGTGTATAGGCTAGGCTACCGTAAACAGTCATATTCTTGATGCTTTGTTATCAGTGCATGAATCGTTATACCTGTAAACAAATAGGAGTTTCGTTTTCACATTATCTTTTCATTTTTGATGTCTAGTGTTAGTAACGTGTATAACATCTACAGTGTTTTGTATCGTATAAGACAGTGTTGGTACTGATAGCCAGGCGATTCATCTTGAAAGCAGATGATGTAAACTTGACATGTCAATAAATACAGTACAGTACGGTGAATGTATTTTCTCTTCTTTATGCTTTTCTTAATAACATTTTCCTTCTCCTAGCTCACTTTATTGTAAGAGTAGAGTATATAATATGTATACCATGCAAAATATGTGTTAATCGATGGTTTATGTTGTCGGTAAGGCTTCTGGTCAACGGTGGGCTATTAGTAGTTAAGTTTTGGGGAAGTCAAAAGTTACACATGGATTTTCAACTGTGTGTGGGCCCCTAAGCTCTGAATTCTTCAAGGGTCAACTGTAATATATGACTTAGGTCCCCCCGCCCCAACCTTACTGTATAAGTAGATACTTTTAATCTGTCTTTTGAATCAAGTAGTGGCAAGATACCTAGAAGACTAGATTTGATTCTAAAAATATTGTGCTATTGTATATTGCTGTTTACAGAAATGAGCTTCAGGGAACCACAGAATCTCAGTTCTGGCCACAATTGAGGTGACGTCTGTGAGTGGCTGTGGAGCCTCTGAGATACAAAGACCACCCCCCCCCAGAAGATTAGTGCTGCGGTTTGAATGAGAGGGTTAGCGGTGGGCCTTGGCTGAGCATTCACCACTTACAGAATGTTTACGCTTCGAATTTTTCAGAAACCTGCTGCTGCTAACTGTTGACATTCAGTTTGAGAAATACTGTACATGACAAATAAATGCTTATAGTTTATCCTGAAAACTGAGTATTGAGAGGATATATGTAAAGGTCAAAGAGCCAGCTGTATTTTTGTGTTGCATCCACAGTTATCTGCTTAGAATTCTTTCTGCATTTTACCTAGGCCTTGAGAGTGAACATGTTTGGTAATTGTATTGATCAAAATAGATGCAAATAACATTGTTTGTGGAATTTAATCATCAGTGAAAAGCATGTTCTTCATTTAAGTGCAGTTACATTTTAAAAATAAAGAATGTGTTTTAGTAGAAAACCTATGCTTTGTAGGTAATAGACATGTTTTAAAATTACAGCACGACCCTTTACAATATCAGCTGTATGTCCTCGGGTAAATCATTCAAGCTTCCCTGTCCTTGGGTTTCTCACACGAGAATGGGGATATTCTTAACGCAGAGGTTGTTAAAGGGTTGGAAGTGATGAATGTATGTGGAATTCCTGGCGTGAGTTCCGCCAGCTCGGGGTAGACGTCAGCGGTGGTTATTCCCTCACAAGCACGAGCGCAGGAGGACGCTGCTGCTACCTCTGGTTGGGGTCGTTTCCTCCTGAGGGAGGTGTGGGCACTGCACTGCCCTAGAGGAGAGCTCGCCGGTGCAGCTTTTGTCCCTGTGGCAGGATGGGTGGGCGGCCCTCTCCTGTGCAGGCGCCGTGGGCCTCGGTCCACACGTTAAACTGTCGACCCTGTTGGAAGTGTAGTATCGAATATTCACACCCCAGGTCCTGTGACCTCAGTACTGACACTCGCACATCACAGTGCTGGGGTTCAGCTGAACCGACCTTCTGCTAAACCCCTTTCCGGGGTGTTTTCTAGAGCTCACTTGTCCCCTGAGATGCTTTGGGTCAGAGACGTGTGGGCGACTGCACACTGCCGGAAGGACAGCTGCAGCGCAGACCCGGGTGCAGCCCTGCGACCTGGGTTCAGTTGCCCTCCACCTGCGGCTCTTGATGTGCAAAGCACCTGAAGGACACTGGTGGGAAACGATGAAAGACGTGTCAGTTACTTTGTCAGACCTGTTCCCTGATTAAGCCAGGGAGCCCCTGGTTTTGACTTGTGGTAGAATCACGTCTACTGGCCCGTGTCTGGGGCCTGTGCCCTGAAGCCTGTGTCGGAGGCTATTGTATTCGTTGCAAGTGAGTCCGGGGCCTGGCGTCCCTACTTCTGCAGTGCTTTCCTCATGAGGACCTGTGTGGAAACGCCCCTCACATGTCAGGCAGACTTAAGCAGCTTAAAAATCGCATATTGTGGCGCATTGTGTAACCAAAACTGTCCCCCAGTTTTCAGCCAAATGTCGTTTTAACTGATGTAGATTCTGGTGTTCTGACTCTCTGTCCTTCGCCTCTTTCAAAAGGTCTTTAATGTTAATAACTTCATTGACATCTGCTTTGTTCATTTATCTTTTTGCCTTTCTTGGTAATAGTTTTCTGTTCCAGTATTATCCTTAGGTCCTCAATTCCATTCCCCTCCTCCCGGTATTTGAGTTTGTTCCATCCCTTAGCATATGTGGGGTAACTGTATTTTCTGCCAAACACGCCTCACTCCATTCTTGATCTGTCAGTGTCAGTGCAAAAGAACGTCTCTCTTCCCATTGTAGGCTCTGAGGGGAAATACTGGTCAGTCTGTCTCATTGTCTCTTTTTAATGTTGATTATTTTTTTTTAAGTCTTGCATTAAAATATTTTTAATATTCTTGCTCCCCTTACCTAACTTCCTATAATACCAGCTTATTTTATTGCTTTTTAAAAAAATATTTTCTCCTTGCCCCATCCCCCCTCTTTTAACAGAGCCTGATTTGAAAAAGCGGATCCGTGTGCACTTACTCAATGCACATGGCCTGGACGAAGCTGGCATTGACGGTGGTGGTATTTTCAGAGAGTTTCTAAATGAACTACTGAAGTCGGGGTTTAACCCCAACCAGGGCTTCTTTAAGACCACTAACGAAGGGCTGCTGTACCCCAACCCAGCTGCCCAGATGCTTGTGGGGGAGTCCTTTGCCAGACATTACTACTTCCTGGGCAGGATGCTTGGAAAGGTAAAGTAAACTTTATGTCAAAACGGATCTCAGACCACGGGGTGTGGAAATTCGGTGCTTCTGTGTGGTTACCGTCTGTTTCATTGAAGATCTTTATTCAGAATTGCTTAAGTAATTTTGATGAACCCCTGAATCGTGTTTTCTTACATCATAACTGCTTTATAGCATTATACATGTCATACACAGTTACGTACATTAAAAAATTATTGATACAGTGTAGAAAACATGGGAGGCATGATATAAAATTCTGTTTATACAGATAAAACTCTGTCTATCTGCTAGCATAGGTATGAGTACGGTAAATATTATGTCTTTTCACAGTTGCTCTTGTTGATAATCAGTGTTAAAAGTGATTCTTTTAAGGTTCTATAAAATTTTCAAAGTGCTGTGAGATGGAAGGCCATAGTTCTTCAGTGTAGTTTAAGTGTTACATATGTTGTATGCAGATCCTTGAAAATTGGCCACTTAAGGATATTACGGTAATGCTGTAGTAACCAGAATGTTACACCTGATGGTATACACCATATACAAACACACCTTACCCTTTATTGTAAATGAAAGGAAAATTTAGTTATATAACGTAGTGGCAACTTCCTAGTTAATGGTGAAACTTTGAAAGCACACCTTCCCATTAAAGTCAGGAACAGGACAAAGGTACCCACTGAGGCCAGTCCCACTTATTGTTGAACTAGAGCAGTGCTGGCCTTAGTCTGTTCAGGCTGCTGTAACAAGATCCCACAGACTGGGTGGCTTACAGACAACAGAAATTGACCTCTCACAGTTCTGGAGCCTGGCGTCTGAGATCAGGGCACCGTGTGGTTTTATCTGGTGGAGGCCCCCTTCCTGGTTCAGAGCTGGTGCCTGCTCCCTGGGTCTTCACGTGACGGAAGGGGGTGAGGGAGCTCTGTGGGGCTTCTTTGCAAGGTCTCTAATCCCATTCACGAGGGCTCCAGCCTCGTGCCCTAAGCACCAGGGGCCCCACCTCCTGACGCTGTCACAGTGTGTGTGGGGCTGGGGGGAAACGCAGACGTTCAGACTGTGGTATAGCTTGTGGGCTGCCATAGGCGGGGCAGAGGAGGTGGGGCTCCAGTTACGTTGGGAGGGGCTCTTCCCCACAGCCCGGGTCCAGTCCCCCAAGAAAGGGATTCTTCTTTTTTTTCTTTTTAATTGATTACCAGCATTTTAAGTTATGGAAACGTTTACGTACAAGGTTGTTTTGTTTGCTGCTTTGCACTTAAATAGTGTTGATAATTACTAATCCTAACAGGATGTGGCTGGCAAGTATCCCACCAAAATCAGTAATTGAAACTTATGCCCAGCTGTTGCAAGTGAGGTGGAAAAATCATCTGGTTATTCCCATGGGAAATTGAAAATTAATGATTCTTGGTTTTTGAATGAATGAATGAATTCATTCCACCAGTCGTAACTTACAGAGCATGGTGCGTTTGGGGATGTGTGCAAGGATTCCCTGGTACTCAAACTAACTACCAAGTACTCACGGTCATGACAGACAAAAAGTTTTACCCGAAGTCCACCGTCTGAGTCAGCAGCCCATTGCAGTGTCTGGCGGGTGGAGGTGGGAGGATCGTGTGGGTGCTGCGATCCAGCCTTGGGCCTCCTGGCCGGCCCACCTCGTCAGAATGAGGAGATGTCTTCTGCCCCCTTCCTGGCTCCCAGCACCCACTTCTGCCAGGCACCGGGCCCAGTTCAGAAGATCCCTTCCTCAAGTTAGTTCCTGTTTCTCTTCATACTGGGATGTTTCTTGCAGTGTAGAAGAAAAATGTAACTTCTCCCTGGTTCTGTAAAGTATAGTGCACATGCCGTGGTCACTAACTACTGAGATTGATAATAAATGAAGTTCATGCTTTATGTTGCCCAAGAACCTGGGTGTGGTGTTATACAGATAGGTAAACATTTTTCATGGTATTTTGGGGAAATTTGTTAGGGTTTTTGGATCGTCTAGGAATGCATTTTTTTTTTTTTTTTTTTTTTTTTTTGCGGTATGTGGGTCTCTCACTGTTGTGGCCTCTCCCTTTGTGGAGCACAGGCTCTGGACGCGCAGGCTCAGTGGCCATGGCTCATGGGCCCAGCCGCTCCGCGGCATGTGGGATCTTCCTGGACCGGAGCACGAACCCGTGTCGCCTGCATTGGCAGGCAGACTCTCAACCACTGCACCACCAGGGAAGCCCTAGGAATGCATTTTTATTTCCACTGTTTGAAATAGTAGAATAGGAACGCCTGATATTTAATATTTACTGTCCAACACATTTTTAGAGACGGGCTGGATTATAACACAAGGACTGTAATCAGTACGGCTTCTGAAAGTCAAAGGAGTGACCAGAGGTGACAGTCTGAAACTAAGGGCAGCAAACTATAGCCCCAGAGCAAGTCTGCCCACCTATTTTATTGTTTGTTTTCTTTTTTTTAAAAAAAAAAGGATTTACTGGAACGTCACTTCCATATTGTCTGTGGCTGCCTTCCCGGGGGCAGAGCTGAGCAGTGCTGAAGTACGCGCTGCTGGGCCCTTTCCAGGACAGGTTTGCCAGCCCTGCCGTGGAACCAGCCAGCAGCCAGACCGTAAAGGGCCGGTGTGTCCCATGATGGCAAGTTGGCTCTTCATCCTGTGGGTCGTGCAGAATCACTATGTTCAGCAAATGGCTGAGGTGACAGACTCAGTACATTTTTAGGGAGACCCTGTGGAACCCACGTGGAGAATGGCTTTTAGAGACGAGGACAGCAATCTGGTCCTGAGTGACGGTGCCCTGATTACCTGGCGTCATGCTGTGAGGTCAGGTCAGCTGAGGACTAAAACGTGACCACTGGATTTATCAGCAAGTTTTTGTTTTCTGGGTGTTTTTTTCTTGTAACGTTTTATTGAGATAGAATTCTCAAACCATGCAACTCCCCCATTTAAGAAGTACAATTCAGCAGTTTCGGTGCATCCACAGATTTGTACGACCATCACTACAAATTTAGAACATTTTCATCACCTGTATCCACTGACAGTTACTCCTCCCTTCCCACCCCCAAGACCTAGGCAAACACTAATCTACTTTTTGTTTCTTATTCTACTGTTAATTAATCTATTAAGGTACCATTTGTCTCTTATTTGTGTCCTTATTCTGCACATTTCCTATAAATTGAATCATAACATATGTGGCCTTTTGTGATTGGCTTCTGTCACTTAGCATGTTTTCAGGGATCACTCAAGCTGTGCCATGCGTCAGTGCTTCATTCCTTTCATTGCCAATTAATATTCTGTTGTAGGGTAGCCACATTTATGTAACCATCCCTCAGCTGGGGGACGTGAGGAGGGTAGTTGTTGGTGATGTTTTTAGTGGGGTGGCATATGGTAGAAATGAGTTTGCTTTGGGGTGAGGTAAAGGAAATGGAAGGTTTATAGATGGAAGGAGTGTCAGTGGCCTTTTCAGCCGGCTTGGCTCCCAAGGGAAGGAGAGAGAGGATCTCTAGAGAAAGAACAAGTTCCAGAGAAGAATGGGTGGATGGTTTGGTTGGTATTCAAAGATAGGGTAGCAATCTTTGGTGAAGTGTCCATGGGTAAAGAGTGAGACGGGGGGTGGGGGGGTGGGGGGTGGTCTGGGATCCTGGGAGAGACGCAGCAAAGAACTGATGAGCAGGTGTGACCCAGAGCTGCACCCTCTGCAGGAACTTGCTGCGATGGTACAGATGTTGTCCGGCTGCCCTGGAGCTGGTGCAGGGAATCTCCTTGTGATGTCGTCGTTCTCATCAGCTTGGGTGTCAGCAGCCGCTGTGGCTCGTGGCTGCAGCGTTGAGCAGCCCTGGGGCCGGTGGAGGGCCAGGGGCCATCTCTGCTAGACTAGGTGAGAGGGGGTGGCCACTCGTGAGCGCCCGGCTGACGCAGGGCTGCACTGTGGTGTCTGGAGAGACTGTGCAGAGTGAGCACGTGGGGAGGAGACCCACGGAGGTGGGGTCTCAGTAAGGAAGAACGTGTGCCAAGGAGGAGGGGTGAGCAATGTGCTGAAGGCAGCTAGGAGGTCAGGAAGGTGGGGCTACGAGGGGCGCAGCTCTGCTCAGGGTGGTGACACTGAGCCAGTGGCAGGCTGAGTGCAAGCCACGCTCGGACCTCGGTGTCCAGGGTGATTACTCAGCAGCTTTACCATCTTTGAATAAGTAATTAAGAAACTAATGTTGCTACGTAATTATTTTCTATAAAAATTAATCAGAACTATAATCATTTTCAACTTTACAATTAAATTCCTTTATTTGTAGTTCTGTTCTCTGTGATACGTATTATATTAAACAGACCCTCCCTTGAAGCTTAGTGTATGGAGTTGCCCATTTGAGAAGCAGCTTAATTAAAATTGATGCCTGCAAAGCAGGTGATGCTCTTGTGACTTATTTTGAAGTAACAGTTTTTTTGAAGTACAATTCACATTCCATAAAATTCAGCCTTTTAAAGAGTACAATTCAGTGGTTTTTAGTATATTCACTGAGTTGTGCGGCCATCTCCACTGTAATTTCAGAACAAATCCTAAAAAAGGAAACCCCATGTTCATTAGCTGTTGTTTCCCATTCTGCTCCAGTCCTATCAGCCCTGGGCCACCACTAACCTACTTCCTGTCTCTGTGATTTGCGTGTTCTGGACATTTCATATAAATGGAATCACACAATATGTGGCCTTTTGTGACTGATTTCTTTGCCTTAGCATAATGTTTTCAAGGTTCCTCCATGTTGTAGCATATATCAGTACTTCATTCCTTCTCTGTCTGAATAATGTTCCATCCTGTGAATATGTACCGTAGTTTATCAGTTCGTCATTTGATGGATTGTTGGGTTGTTTCCACTATTGGCTATTATGAGTAATGCTGCTATGGACATTTGTGGACAGTACATTTTCATTTCTCTTGCCAAGAGAAATACATACCTAGGAGTGGAAGTGTTGGGTCATATGGTGACTATATCAAAGTGTCCGCACCCTTTTACAATCCCACCAGCAGTGTATGCGAGTTCCATTTTCTCCACACCCTTGCCAGCACTTACTATTACCTGTCTTTTTGGTAACACCCGTCCCAGTGGGTGTGAAGTGGTGTGTCATTATGGTTTTGATTTGCATTTCCCTGATGATTAATGATGTTGAACGTCTTTTCGTATGCTTCTTGTCTTCTGTGGAGAAATGTCTATTCAGGTCCATTGCCCATTTCTTAAATTGAGTTGTTTGCCTTTTATTAAGTCCTTTATATATTTTAGTTTCAAGTCCCTTATCAGGTATGTGGTCTGCGAATATTATCTCCCTTTCTTTGGGTTGTCTTTCATTTTCTTGATGTTCTCCTTAGAAGCACAAAAGTTTTAAATTTTGTTTTTCTTTTGTTGCCTTATCTAAGAAACCATTGCCTAATTCAAGGTCACAAAAATGTATACCTGAATGTTCTTCTTAGAGTTTTGTAGTTTTAGCTCTTATATTTATGTCTTTGATTCTTTTTTTTTAACATCTTTATTGGAGTCTAATTGCTTTACAATGGTGTGTTAGTTTCTGCTTTATAACAAAGTGAATCAGTTATACATATACATATGTTCCCATACTCCTCCCTCTTGCGTCTCCCTCCCTCCCACCCTCCCTATCCCACCCCTCTAGGTGGTCACAAAGCACTGAGCTGATCTCCCTCTGCTATGCGGCTGCTTCCCACTAGCTATCTGTTTTACGTTTGGTAGTGTGTATGTGTCCATGCCACTCTCTCTGATTCATTTTGAGTTTATTTCTGTAGATGGTGTGAGTTAGGAGGTTCCTCTATATTCTTTTGCGTATGGATATCCAGCTGTCCCAGCACCATTTGTTGAAAAGACTGTCCTGGCACTCTTGTTGAGAGTCAGCTGACCACAAATGTAAGGGTTTATTTCTGAACTCTTGATTCTCTTTCGTTGATCTCTATGTCTAGCCTTATGCCAGCGTGACACTGTTTTGATTACTGTAGCTCTGTATTAAGTTTTGTGTTGTGTGTGTGTGTTTGTTAATGACAAATGGTAATGGAACCCCAGGCCTAACAAAGCAGAGGGGTAGTGAGAATTGGTATGTCCTGGATATAAAAATCATGCTCCTTTATTTGTATCTCTTTGAGATGCATCATTATAGGCCCAGTTATTATTTATTTGTTCAGATTCCAAATGTTGCTGTTTTAATAATACAGATTTTAAGTGTTCTTCAACTTTAGTAATGGGCTTCAACTTGACCTCACCATTTTAACAGTATGTTTTCTTCAGGCTCCCCTTATTTTAGTGACAAATTTCAGGCATTGACCTGATGTTAGAGTCCTTAGCATAAATTTCAAACAGATCATTTTCTCGCCTTAATTCACTTTCAGGCGTAATGCGTCTCCCACCTGGAGCTGTGTGCTGTCCTTGGTGTCAGTTCTCAGGAGATAGTATCTCTCCCTGTCAGTGGTCCCTTTCGACTCAGTCTCAGCTCCCTCCCGAGGATGTAAGTTTCATAACTCATTGCACGAAAATCTGTGAAAGGATGTGCTGTCGTTCTTTCTGTGAAGATGA
Organism: Mesoplodon mirus; assembly: GCF_964341445.2. Lineage (NCBI taxonomy): Eukaryota > Metazoa > Chordata > Mammalia > Artiodactyla > Ziphiidae > Mesoplodon > Mesoplodon mirus. Next base: position 114,284,078 of record NC_138985.1, read on the forward strand.
GCCTTTATTTTGGTAGCCTAACCTGAAATACTCCCTAAATTCAGTGGTTCTTATACAGTGCGGTGACAGACAACAGAGTAATTTTATTTGCATAAATTAAAGCTTATTACAGTTCTATATTATTTTTCCTTCCTGAATGTATGAATCGTCCAATCTTGATTAATGTAGAGGCAGGATAAGTACTAGATGATCCTGGCTCGTGGAAGCTTTCTGGCTCACTGGGAGCTCTGTGCGTCGCTGGTCAGTGACGTGCTGCTCGCATCGAGAATTGTCCTGATGACACAGTCTTGGAAAGTGCTGTAGATTCAGAGGGGATAACAGATCACTCTCATGCTGTACTCTGGGATATGTTACCTCTTTATTTTCTTTTTTTATTTTATTTATTTTATTTTTGGCTGCATTGGGTCTCTGTTGCTGCACGCAGGCTTTTTCTCTAGTTGCAGCAAGCAGGGGCTACTCTTTGTTGCGGTGCTCGGGCTTCTCATCGTGGTGGCTTCTCTTGTCGCAGAGCACGGGCTCTAGGCACGCGGGCTTCAGTAGTTGTGGCACACGGGCTTCAGTAGTTGTGGCTCGTGGGCTCTAGAGCGCAGGCTCAGTAGTTGTGGCACACGGGCTTAGGTGCTCCGCGACACGTGGGATCTTCCCAGACCAGGGCTCGAACCCGTGTCCTCTGCATTGGCAGGTGGATGAGTAACCACTGCGCCACCAGGGAAGCCCTGGAATATGTTACCTCTTTAAACCAGATTCCAGGGAGAAAAATTTGGCATCTAAACCTTTCTCCTAAAAATGAAGTTTGTATAAATTCTATCTCAAAGCTCTTTAAAATAATGAAGTTTAGACAAAACCAGTAACAAAACTATAGTTATCTGAGGATGGTACTTAATTTAGTTCCTCACTTGAAGGATTTTACTCATATAATTTTCTGCATGGAAATTCCTAAGGGAGCAGTAGTTGCTAAAACATATCTGATCACAAAGGGTTAAACTTTGTACCAACGTGTTAAACATTGTCCAGATCTAAGTGAGTGTAATAGTATAGCGCTAATAATGTGGGGTCTGAACATTAAATCTTTAAGAGAAGAAAATTGTATATTGATTGATTATGATATTTATTGGGTCATAATGTATTTAAATTTTCTTTAATGCATATGTTAGTGATTGTTTACTGTGATGAAGTGCAAAGAGGTCTTCAAGAGCACTCCTACATAGGAAGAATTACCTCATGTCACTGGTCACTTCTCCATTAAAAGTTCCATTAGCAGATGATTCCTACTTTGGTGTGGGTTGTGATTGCATTTTATCGCCTGTAAATCAGGCTCTAGACAGGGAATAAATAAACAGCTCAAGGATGTGGTAATGTCATCTTGAACTTTTTTTTTTTTAACAGTTAGAAGCACCTACGTCCATTTAAGCCGATTAAGTTCAGAATATTTATTGAAGAAAATCTTTCATCATATTTGAATTCTATTTGGAACTAGCTCTTTTTTTCTTGCTTCAGAATATTGATTTAATTGAAACAGAATGCCTGTAAATCAAATTATTTCATAATATCTTGATCATACATTTCAAATTTTTAATTAGCAGATGGTGAAACTTCAGCATAGTTTATAATTTTATATTGAGTAGAATTCAGCACTTACTGTATCATAGAGTATAATATTGGCAGTTAACAGTTTATCCTGAGATTTTTGAGAGCTGGGAGAATTTATTTTTCTATTCATTAGAGTCCTTTTATAAAATGCTCACAGAATTTGCAGAGGCTTTAAAACTGTTGATTGAGGTGAATAGTAGTAATTTAAGTTACTTTGGTCCTTAAATGGCAAAGCTTCTCTTTTATAATATCTTGTTTTGAACTCTCAGACTCATTAAGGGTCAGTGTAGGTGAGCTTCCTCATCTGATTGTCATCAGACTAAGTGCTCTGAGCTCTAAAGTTAATATATCTTTCCCTTAGATTTTCTTAAACATAACATTCAGTAAATAGTTGAGCATTCTGTGCTTAGCACAGGTCTTCCAAACAATGTTAAGACTTTTTTTACTTTGATATCAGCAAATTTCAGAAGCACGCTTTCTCTGAATCTCCCAATTAACCACAGTGGATGATTCATCATGAGTTTGCTCTTGTTGACCTTCAGCTTTTTTTGGAAACAGAAAAATCAAAGATCATAATTCATAAATATGAACAATTTATAATTTACGAGTGATAATTTTGTTTGAACCTTATCCCTTCTGAGAATTGTACCTGCTTTTATAGCATTCTAATCACAATTTGTATTCTTTTCCATTAAAAACAAAGCACTCCCAAATCTGGAGATGATTCTTCTTGCTAGTTAAGGTTATAGTTTTCTATATAAGTTTATTTCTTCAAAATTAAACATGAAATTAAAATAGTTTACTGTACAGTAAAAATGGCAGGTGTATTCCAGAATTCAGTTGACTTCCAGTACCAAAAATATTCTCATGGTTTTAGCCATTCTGAGATACTCACCAAAATTCTTTCTGCTCCCACAGAAAGTAGATCTTGCTTACCATGAAGATAGCCCTTTTCTTATTTTTTAAGCACTCGCAAACACTAGTTTAGCATGGGTCAGTATTAACACTGGGGCCATTTTCCTTTTTCTAAGCCATGTTAGATTCTCACCAGGAAAATTAGGAGCACAGACTCTTGCTGGTGCTGCGTAAAGTGTATTGCATGTCTTTCCCTGCCTTTACTTGTGCAATAAGGGCAGTAATTATCTAAAAATAAATTCGGCCCATTTAAATCCTTCTAAACACTTAAAATGAGTAGATTTCCTTTATGAAAAGGTAGCCAAGTGAAGATGTATATTGCTACTCTTGTTTCTAAAATTGGGATAACGTTGGGAGATAGCAGTAGGTTGTTGTTCTCCTCCGTGAGTGAGACAGACCAGGCTGGGAGTCCTGGTTCCAGCAGCGGGGATCTGAGCAGAGGAGTGATAGCATATGAGTTATGTTTAACAGGCCTCCTGGCCTCTGCTGTTAGAAGTAGCCCAGGGCTTCCCTGGTGGCGCGGCGCGGTGGTTAAGAATCCACCTGCCAATGCAGGGGACACGGGTTCGAGCCCTGGTTCAGGAAGATCCCACCTGCCGCGGAGCAACTAAGCCCGTGTGCCACAACTACTGAAGCCCACGCGCCTAGAGCCCGTGCTCTGCAGCAAGAGAAGCCGCCGCGATGGGAAGCCCCCGCACCGCAACGAAGAGTAGCCCCTGCTTGCTGCAACTAGAGAAAGCCCGTGCGCAGCAACAAAGACCCAACACAGCCAAAAATAAATAAGTAAATAAATAAATAAAAAGAAGTAGCCCAAGTGGCCGCACGAACCCAAGGACTGGGTGATGTCACCCAGGAGTGGGTGTGGCTACAGGAAAGGCCTTTCCAAGATTTAGAGTTCAGGGAGTGAAGGAGAATTTAGCCACACAAGTTCAGAAGAAGCAGCTAGAAAGGTCAGGAGAAAACCAGGAAAGTGTTCTTTTGGAAGGGTTTATCTGGAAGCCAAATGAAGACTGTTTCAAGGGAGAGAGAATGACAGATCGGGTCAGATGCTACCCGTAGGTCAGATAGATAAGGACTAAGAGGTGACCATTTCTGTCAGCAGTGTGGACAAGCAGCTTTCCTGGAGTGGTGGAGGCCAAAGCCTCTGCACACGGGTCGAGAAAATGGAAGCAGTGTCTTCCAGAAGTACCTACCTTATGGTGTCCTGGAGCCTGTATCCCTCCAGAAATAGTGCGTATATTCGGCAAAACACACGAGCTGGAGTGTTTATAGCAGCGCGATACTGCACAGCCCAGACTGCCACCCGCAGGGGCCTGGGGGCCTGCCGGCTGCCCCCGGAAGGTCGTGGAGGTCGAGGGGCGTCTCGCGGGGATGGGTGGCAGCCAGGCCACCAGGGTTGCCGGCCAGGCGGGTGCCTGCGTGCTGTTGCCCTGGGGGGGCGCTTTCCACTTGGGGGGCTGGGCTGCAGCCTGTCCCACGGCAGGGGAGGGGCTGGGGAGGGGGCCCCGGCGGGCCGCGACCCCCAGTCTTCTAAGGGGTGGCTGCTGGAGGGAGGCGTGAGCAGTGGCTTCAAGGGACAAGGGCTCGTGAGCTGTGTCTCTGGGAAGGAGGCAGAGCCGCTGCCCTGGCGGTGGGGGGGAGGGGGGAGGGTCGGCACTTTGGAGCAGGGCTGAGCTGGTAGGGCTCGTGGGCGGCAGTGCACAGCCTGGTGCCCGGACGGGCGCGTCCCCACTCGGGACGCCTAGGGACTCGGAGCGACGGAAAGCAGACCCTTGGCTGCCCGGGGCTGGGGCCGTGAAATGTTAAAAAACCAGTCGTGGTGATGGTTGCGCAACTCTGTGACTATCAGAACCACTGGATTGTTCGCTTTAAATGGACGAATTGTCCGGTACGTGAATTATATCTCAACAAAGCTGTTACCAAAAAGTAGTGCTGTAATATGGTAGTTTGGGTAGAGCCTTAAGTGTCAGAGGGGTTAGGGGACGGGGAGGTCCGTGTGAGGTGGGTTCATGGGTGGGGCATGTCACAGACATCGTCACCCTCGTTAGTTAGCAAGGGTCCTCAGTACGTGGCGGTGGCGCCTCCTACCCTTGAGGGACACCAGGATCCTCACAGTTCAAAAGTCTAATTAATATTTTATTATCCTGGTGGTGAAAGTAGAATTTTTAAGCCTGCAAAATGTTTTCTTTTAATTACAGAGACAAGTTCTTGGTTGTATGGGGTACCTTAACAAGTGTCTTTCCAGGAGCAGGAATAGAACAGCTGCTCGAGAACTCCCAGATATTTACTTCTTTTTGTCTTCTGGCTGCACCATGCGGCATACGGGACTCTAGTTCCCCAACCAGGGATCGAACCCGTGCCTCCTGCAGTGGAAGCGCAGAGTCTTAACCACTGGACTGCCAGGGAAGTCCCAATATTTACTTCTTGTGGGTAGAAATGAGAATGTGGGTTTTGTCACTTTGGCTGTGGAGACGTGAGTGCTGTATCATCTCGAGACCTTCTGGTGAGGCCGGTGAGAGCAACAGAGCAGCCTCTGTGGAGCCTGAGCCGGGGGGAGGGGCCTGGGGGGCGGCAGTCGCTGGACAGAGTGGCTGCCACACCGTGGGTGGTTTTCTGGATACCCAGTGAGGAGAACAGGATTGAGGCGTGAACTCTCATCCCCCACCCGTCTAGCACCCTCACAGGATTTCAGAAGTGAAAGAGCTGTTTTTGAAAAGAAAGCTGTCAAACCCTCCGTGAGGGTTATCAGTTGCCATGAACAAGTAAAAACCTCTCCTTCGCTTCCAGGGCTGGTGGGACACCTCGTCCCCCTGGGTGGCAATGGTGCAGGTGAGACCCTGCCGTGTCACTGAGGGTCAGGCAGTGGTGTGGACAGGGGTACAGGAGTAAGCAGTGCGGAAGGGTTTGAAATGAAGCCCCATACACGTAGTTTTGCATAACCTGAAATGTCTCAAAAGAGAATAAGTGGTTTTTTGCAAACAAGTTCGTGGATGCAGAATTCCATCCTACAGATCAGCGGTCCCTAGCACACAGTTGGCACTTAATAAATCTGCTAAATGACTAGGCACTGTATGTTGTACGTAGACTTGCATTGAAGATCAGATGTGTTTCCTGCCCTGCAGGAGCTTATCATAAAAATCAATAGTAGCCCCAGAGACCATGTTTTTCAACTCTCAGTTATTAATTCTGAAGCATAGCTACTAAATTAAACAGCATACTGCTATCAGCTTACATCCTTATTTTACATACCTTTTATTTTTCAAACTCCGAGGCTAGCATGATCTGAAATAACTAAAATTATCTCCTTGCTCAATTAGAATGGCTTTAAAACAAGACATCTCTGATATAGTTTTTAGATTAAGTTATAAATGTTCACTTTAGAACTACCTGAAGATTGATAGAGATGCATTTGAAAAGCATTATTTTTTTTTATTGATTCTTAATGTAGTAAATTACTGAAGTTATTTGGCCGCAACCAGAAACGGCCTGAGATGCGGCTCACATTGACTCTCCCGGTAGGGCCATGATTTGCATTAATTGCATTGCGACTGCACTTACTTATATTAAAAGGCTTCTACCATAATTAATCCTTTTTATTTCAAATCATTTTGGCACAATTTCTAGCTATAAACACTCATAAAAGACAGACAGTTGAAAAATGTGTTACAGGGTTTTTTTCCATCTACCTATTGCTATTTTTTCATGACAAGTAGTTATTGATAAGCTTCTAGGAACAAGTGTGGTGCAGCTGACTGAGAATTAAGGCCAGTATGAAAAACGCTAAGTGGATTATTTTGCATAAAAAATTGGCAGTTTTTGAAGTTGTATAATTAACCTGTGTTTAGAAAATACCTTGATTTATGCTTACATTTGTATCTCAGTTGCATGCATTATGGAAATTTAATTTATAACCCATTTAGCTGATGCAGTCATAGTTTTTAGTGCTATCATTTATTAGTGCTTGTATATTAAATGCTCTAAAGGTTTAAACCTGCCTCGGGTAAAAAATTATACCTACGCATTTACATTTTATGAGTCACAGTGGAATTTCTGTTTAAAATTCAGGTAGCTCTGATAGATTTAACAAACTTCACAGGTTTATCGTTACTAATGCAGAAATGGCAAACAATGACCTTATATATTGAACATCGGATGATTTACACTTTGAGTTTACTTTACAGTCCACTGTACAAATGAGGCTTTTCTTCAACACCTGGGATCAATCATGTCGTCTTCTGCAGAATGCTCTCCTTGGCTTTGGAGGCATCATTCATTTAGAAGTAATGGGGTTTATAAGTGCTTCAGGTTAATAGTATTAGCCATCCTTAACTTGCAGCAAACCTGGCTTCTCAAAACACCTCACTCTTTACGTTGTCAGTGGATGGCTTAAGTGCCAGTTGCCATTTTATTACTCATTCTCTAATTAAGAAGTCCTTTTATGCCATCTTTTCAAAATTAATTGGGTAATCATTAGTCTTCAAATCAAGTAAAAGCACAGGGACATAACACTCCAGTTTCCCTGGCACAGAGCATCTGTGGTCTCCACTGGGGGGAAGATGGGGAGCCTGAACCCCTGAGATGTGGTGACCTCCCTCGGGAGTGCGGCTCAAGGTGCCGATCAGTAGCTTTCTGAACCTAAGCCAGTGCACTTACTTCTGGGAGGATGTTTCATAGCTGTTTTCTAGGTTCCTCCAGTCATACTAGTGGGTGAGAGTTTAACATGTGGGTCTCAGGGGGTATCTGAGCTTTCTCTGGACGTTTAAGAGGAAAGGGGGAAGCATGCATGTGAGTGTGTAAGACTGGTGTGTTTAAGGGTCAGTGACTATAGACTGCCACCCGAGTATGAGAACAGCGGTCCCCAGCCTTTTTGGCACTAGGGACCAGTTTCGTGGAAGACAGTTTTTCCACGGGGTGGCGGGGAGGAGGGAGGAGATGGTTCAGGCAATAACGCGAGCGACATGGGCAGCGGCCGATGAAGCTTCGCCTGCGCGCCACTCACCTCCTGCTGCGCAGCCCGGTTCCTACAGGCCCCGGACCGGCACCAGTCCGCAGCCCGGGGGTTGGGGACCCCTGAGATAGAGGGTTCAGGAGTGCAGCAGTGCTGGAAGCTGTGACTCCGGAAGGGTCCCTCCCACGGTGCACAGTGGCACGAGGCTGCCGTCTTTAATGTGGGGAAGGTGGAGGGGCAGGGCCAGCTCGCTGTGGCATGAGGTAAGTCACACAGGTCTGTCTCACTAAACCCTGTGCTTAGCCTTTAGCGTGTGTGGGTGTGGCCAGGTGGGTGGCCTCTTGGAAGAGTGACTTCTGAAGTTAGTTTCATGGCTGAGAGATCACCCCTTAAATTAAATTTTGCTTGATTTTAGTTGCATGCATATAGCATCATAGCACTGAATCCTCAAACAGTGGTTTAAAGGGTCTGAGTGTGTCGCACGGCATAGCTGATGGTAGTGGTCGCTAAGGCAGAGTTAGTCCAGCCCTCACGCCCTGTCTGTCTGTCCTTCTGGGGTCACAGACTGCCCTGCAAGCAGAGAAAGGTCCACGATCCCCTGTGCTCAAGGCGACGCTTCCAGCTCTGCATTTACCAAGCGAGGGACTGACACCCCTTCTCCCCTGAGAGTGGGGGTGACGACAGTCATGGGAGCTTCTCAGAGGATCTGTGTCTCTGCTGATTAGATGTATTATAACAAAAATGGCCTTTGTGGGGGAAATCCAGATTTCCCCGTGACTTGCACATAAGAATCACTTTTACCTTACAGTCAGTTGGATTTTCCAGGGGGCCAAATGGAAATGCGGTCACTGATGTTGCCTGCTTAGCAGAACGCGTGTTATGTAGCAAGCATTCAATGAGTGGTAGCTATGATTTTCATGAGAACATTTTTGACACGGAAGATTTGTTGGGGCTTCTAAGTCATCTGCTACAATAAAATAATAATGCTTCTGAACATTTTACAGCACATTTCTGATTCCTTGTTGCATTTTACAGCCTCAGGCCATAAGGATATTTATCATGCCAGGTGAACCCTGACGTTATATTGGAAAACTTTATATAATTGTAGTTCCTGCTCTCTTTTGCTGGAGGTTAATATAGTAATATTAGCGCTGAATGTGACCCGACACCACTGGTCATCAGGGAAATGCGATGTAAAACCACAGTGAGAGGAGACTACCCCGTTGCACCAGCCGGAATAACCAAACTGTGGGAGTGACAATACCGATAACTGGTGAAAGTGTAGGCCAGCTAGAACCTTCCTACATGGCTGGTCACGGCGAAAAGAAATGGTATTTTGGAAGACAGCACGTCAGTGTCTAATATAGTTAAACCTACCTTGTGCTCCAGTACTTCCACTGTCACCCAGCCTGCTCAGGTATATAATAAAGAGAAATCAGAGCACAGACCCACAGAAAGGCAGGCCATTGACTGATATAGCAGCTCAACGATCGTAGCTGAGACTGGAGACCACTCACATGTCCCTCGTCAAGTTGACTAGGTAGAGCTGTTAACAGCAGTAACATAGGCGAATCTCAAAAACAGTATGTTGTGAGAAGACAGGTATGAAAGAACACATACTGTGTAGCCCCAGTTATGAAGCTCCAGAACTGGCAAAAACTTACCTGGGGCGACAGTAGAGTGAGGGTTAGCCTGAGGGAGGGAGGGTGTTGACTGAGGGCTGAGGGGGCGCTGGGTTTGGGGAGGGGGTGTAAGTGTTCTCTGTCGTGATCTGAACGGTCGTTACACAGCTGTGAGCAAGTACTGGCATGTTGTACATTTCACTTTATGTAAATTATACCTTAATATAAATAGTTGCAAAAATCATTACACATTGCCAACCTTAGATGTAAAGGTAGACAGTAACTTACAGTGAAAACACCGATCTGGGCACCAGGGAATCTGGGTTTTGACACCAGTTTTGCTGCCTCCTAACTCAATATCTGGACAAATCTCCAGAGTTCTAAGGCCCGATTTCTTCATTTTACAGTATGTGTTGGCAAACTACAGCCTGTGGGCCTATAGCCTGCCACCTGTGTGTGTATGGTCACCGAGCCAAGAATGCTTCCCCCCCCGTTTGATGGTGAAAAATAAATCCAAAGAAGAATATTTCTTGACATTGGAAATTACCTGAAGCCCAACTTTGGCGCACATTGTACTCCTTTTGTGCTACAGGGCAGAGTGGACGGTGGCCACCGGCGTGGTGTGGCCTGCCGTTGTGGGTAGAATTGTGACCCTCAAAAGGATGTGCTCAAGGCCTAATGCCCTGTACCTGTGACGCGACATTGGGAAAGATGAGTCCTTGCATGTGTAGGCAAGCTCGGGTGAGGCCATACTGGGTAGAGTGGGTCCCAGAATCCAGGGACTGGCGTCTTCATAAGAGAAAGGAGAGGGACACACACCAGGGGAGAGCAGCACGTCCAGAGGCAGAGGCCGGAGGGGCTCAGCAACCGGCCAGGGCTCAGCACCGTGCCGGCAGCACCGGAGCTGGCAGAGGCAGGAAGGACCCTCCCCCGGCGCCGCCCAGAGGGCGTGGCCCTGCTGCCACCGTGATCTCAGGCCTTCAGACTGGGGGATGGTACGTTTCTGTTGTTGGAAGCCACCCAGTCTGTGGTGCTTCGTTACAGCAGCCCTAGGAGACTGATGCACCTGCAAAACACTTCACGGAAAGCACCTGGTAGGCTCTTGCAGCATGAAGGCTGTGGCTCTTAAAAATCCCCATTGGCATTTCAGCCCTCAAATTCTTTGGTAGTCTGTTCTAGAAGTTTCTACGTAGTGAATGTAGGCATTGAATGCTTAAACTGTGGCCTGGCACGTGGTAAGCGCTCACCAAATACTAGCTTCCACCATCCTCCTCCTCCTCATGGAGAAGAAGTGTCTGCTATCTTAGGATTCTGTGAAATACCAAATTGGACATACATTTTCTTATTTTTAGAAAGTATGAAAAAAGAGTTCCTATGAAATGCTAATCAGTGGTCTTTGTTCTCATTTGAAGGCTCTCTATGAAAATATGCTGGTGGAATTGCCCTTTGCAGGCTTTTTCCTGTCCAAGCTGCTTGGAACCAGCGCGGATGTGGACATCCACCACCTGGCTTCCTTAGACCCCGAAGTGTATAAGAATTTGCTTTTTCTCAAGAGCTACGAAGGTGACGTGGAGGAGCTGGGGCTGAACTTCACTGTGGTGAACAACGACCTCGGAGAGGCACAGGTGAGTCGGGGCTCTGGTGTGAGAGACCTTTGCGTTCGCTGTGTGAGCTTGTGCGCATTTTCCTTGGAAGAGTCCCCGGGGCTGAGAGGAGAGCTGGGGGAGTTCTGGGGGCGAGTGCAGCCCTCATCACCCCTCGCGGTGCCAGGCTGCCAGGCACAGCAGCCGTCCTCCTGTGAAGGTCACTCGCGTGGCTGTGAGTTAACCTTGCCTCTCGCCTCATTTTTGGAGCCTTGGGGTGGGGGTAGGTGGTGCTCCTTTGTTCCTCATCCACGCCGAGTGTCCCTCGGCAGCTCTAACTCAGACCTTCACTATCCATCTGGGTGCTCCTGTTATTTTTATCCTTAAAAAAAGTAAATAACATACTAGAGAGTCAGGCTAAGTTTTTGAATAGCTGCTTTATTGAGATACGATCCATGTACCATAAATTCCGCCCTGTAGCCTGTACAAGGCAGGTTAGTACGACCAGCTCCAGCATCCACGTTTAGGACACTGTTACCACCACGGAGACACCGTGTGCCCAGCAGCAAGTCCCGCCCGTCCCCAGTCTAGGCGAGCACTGGCCCACTTCCTGTCCCTGTGCACTTGTCTCTTCTGGATGCTTTTCACACCTGGACCCTTAGGGTGTGTGGCCTCTGGTGCCTGCCTTCGTTTACTGGGTGTTGCAGGTGTACTTCACTCCTTTTTCTGGCCAAACGATGTATGGATGTGGCTCATTTTCTTTACCAGTTGATAGGTGTTTGGGTTATTTCCACTTTTTGGCTCTTAGGAATAATACTGCTGTGAACACTCATGTGCACCATACATACTGAACGATTTACCACCCGGGATTTGCTTCGGATGCCATGAGAACCGGGCCAGTAGGTGAAGGCACAGACGGCCTAGATTGGCCGCGGGGTGGAGCTTGTGGAGCTGGTGGTGGAGGTGGGCGTGGGGTCATCGTACAAGTCTGTCTACTTGAACACGCGTGCACGTGATCCCACGGTCTGCAGACCTTTAGAAGATGCACACAGGCAAATCGAATTGTTTGAGCACTTTGGAAGTCATGTTTGTTAATATCTCATTGGATTTTTGAAGTAACCAACTTGTACTATGATGCTGATTGCGTCGTTGTGTTCCGGTTACTTTTAAGTGCCTCTTGCTTCCTTGTGCAATAATATCCAGTTAATTCTGGATAAAATAAGGAAGATTTGAGTGACCCTAAAGGTTAAGCATTAATTCACTTGGAATTTAAGACTGTAGAGCAATTTTGACTAACTGAAGGATAAAACGTAATTTTTTCTCCCTGATTAAAATAGTTCCATGTAGCTTTTCGCTTCATATTTCTCCATATCAATTAATTTCTCTTCTCCTATGAGTTATACTCCATCACCACTATTCGGAAGTCTTTTCTCCGTTCTGCCATTTAATATGAACGCTTTATTTGGTAAGAGTTTAAGTGAACTGTGTACATCAAATGTAACTATATTATGTTACAGTTTCATTTAACATTCTAGTGAGGATGGATTGTGATGAATTTAACTTTCTGATCATGTAATATGTTAATGAGATACATACACTAACATACTAGGAGAAATGATAGAATAAAAATCAAATGTTTAAGAGTAGTCGTGATCTGATGTCTATTTGAAACTTTAATATCATCTTACTACATGTATATTTATATTTTCAGTCAGATTAAAAACATTCTAACTCTTAAAAAAAAGAGTAACCAACCGTGCTTTTCTGATTTATATTTGGTTTTAATAGAAGTTGTCTCTTTCGCAGGAGAGATGCATCTTTTCTGCTATTCTTATGTAGATTGATAATCTTTTCTGAATCTAGTAGTTGGACTTTAACTGTGAAAGTATTGTTATCTTTAAACTTTGTAATTGCTTCTCTAAATTTCTGTTATTCCTTGGTTTGTAATCCAGGCTTTCAAAGGTTATCAGCTTTGCCAGCTTAAAAGTAACTGTGTATTCAGCAGGTCCGTAGTGTCCAGTCCAGGCAGCGTGGAACATGCACGGACCCCACAGGTGACTGACCCCTGTGGCGCAGCGCTGACTGTTTATTTTGGTGACCGTGTACGCTGACCCGTCTGGATCGACGCGGCTTTGGGTGTGTTTCTGTGGTGTTGCCTGCTTGCCTCCATGCCCGCTCTTCCCTCCTTCATCATTCAGGAGGGGTTGGTGGCGCTCTGGGCGCCAGCCAGTGGGCTGTGCGGAGGAGATTGCCTTTAACTGTAAGAGCACACTCACTCTAACTAGAGGCAGATATGATCTGCGTTGTGAGATCTGTAGTTTAGTAGTAGCTCAAAAGGAGTGCTCCCATCCAAGTAGATCAGGGAAGGCTTCCCGGAAGAGGCTCTGGGTGGGTGATGAGGGGTCCCCAGGTCGGTAAACAGATTGATTTGGAAGTGGCTGAAGCTTCACAGGCTTGGAGGAGAGTAGGTACACAGAGCCGAGCAGCCTTGGGCTTTATCCTGGCATCCGAGGAGGACCTTTCAGGGCCTTGGGCTTCAGGAAGGCTAAACATACGCTCAGGAGGAGGGCTGACGTTTCATCCCTTAGCTGATTTGGGGGTATTTCGGGGTAAGAGAGCCTAACAGGTGCGTTTCAGAGCTAGTAGGGAAACTAATAACAAGACACTTGCACCTCCTGTCAGCGGAAGCTGAGGTTCTGGTTCTGTGAGTCAGGACAGGTCCTGGGCATTCTCTGGGTCAGGTGGTTCCAGAATTCAGAGAAACCACAGTTTGGTTAAGCAGTGGAAAAAGTTTTTAATGAGAGGAGTTTGACTGTAATTTTCATTTGTAAAATTACGTTCTGTGGATCAGTGTCTTGGACTAAGTGGATTTTATCTGAGTCGGACGGGGGTGGGGTAGGCAGGACATTCCAGTTTCTTCTTTTCCAGACTGATGAACATGCCATTGTTGGATGTGTCATGTTTGTTTATCCATCTGTCGATGGACATTACAGTTGTTTCAGCTATCATGAATAATGATGCCATGGCTGTTGCTATATACATATCTTTTGGGGTCCCTGTTTTCAGTTATTTTGGGTGTATATCTAAAAGTGGAATTGTTGGGTCATATGGCAGTTCTGTGTTTAACTTTTTGAGGACCCTCTGTACTGTTTTCCCATGATTTTACATTCCCGCCAGCAGTGCACAAGGGTTCCGATTTTTCCACATACTTGTCTGCACTTGTTATTTTCTGCTTCCTCTTCTCTCTGTTTTTTAAACAATAGCCCTCCTAGCAGGTGTGCAGCGCCGTTTCACTATGGTGTTACATATAGTACACAGAGCTGTGTGGTAGTACCGACAGTCCCTCAGGAAAACTAAGAGATTTCGTATCTTTTCATTGGCTTCCCCCGCAGACTACAGAACTGTTCCGTGGTTTATTCTCTCCATCGTGATGTCTTCCAAAACTGAAGCAAAAAGCGTACACAAAGATTCATATATCCTACTGTCTAAACCTTCTGGATATTTTTTAAATGAAGATCTTTGTGCTTTTTGAGTTTTCAGTATGTTTCTTAGCCTTTAAAGCTACCTGTTTCAGAAATAGGTGTGGACTAAATCCTAAACAGGAATAAAGGAAATAATGCTTCCTGAGACCTCCTCCTTCCTCCTGCTTGGTCACGTCTAGGCATCTCTGAGAACTGGCATCGATGCTGTACGATAAAAGGAGGAGGGGTTGAGAACCACATTTCATTTGGTTGTTTTGCTTTGACCTCTTCTTCCGTCTCATAGAGCTGAGATTTCACCACTGCAAACTTGAGATGTTTCTAAGGACGGGGTTTACTGTTGTCAGAAGGAAATGTCAACGTGCAGACAGTGGTGCTGCTCTTGCCTCGCTCCACCTAGTGGCACGACGTAGAAGAAACGAAATAAAAGCTTTGGGGCCGTCGCCGAGGCCTTTGCTAATGGGGGTATTTCCCATTTTCCTTCTGAAATAGACGGTAATGGTGAGATGTCGCATATGTAAGAGTTCCATTAAAGTGCCACTGATAACACTGGAATCTGTTAAAAGCAAAAGTGTGAAGTCAGGATGTTCCAATTATTCATAGAAATCCCCACTGAGTAGAGAGATGATAGATGATAATGCATAAGAAGAATTATACTAAAGAGTCTAATTGGAAAAATTAAAGTCACTGGTAAAGTACCTCATTTGGGGAGAGATCGTATGGATTTCTGTAGAAATATATATAAAAACCTAGTTCTCATATATAGGTTTAGGTTTATAAAACATCACGATTTAAAGGTTTGTAATATGCAAATGCTTCATTCTGTTGGCAGGTTATGTTAATGAATCTTCCCTTTTAACATAACGGTGTTGCTCTCCAATTCTTTTCTTTAGTGTCATCAATATGGCTGCTTGTTAGCCTACTCAAAAGTGAACCTGAAATTTTAGATTACTAATTTATGCACATCTCTCCCTTGAGGAAAATGCTCAGGGTTTAAGATGGATCCATAAATAATCGTCTGTTCTGTAGACGAGAACTGAACTTGAATCATGAGAGCCTGGCTAAAGCCCTGGTTTTGCTGCTTTGCTGTGTGACCTTGGGCGAGTCACAGACCCCGTGCTCATCTTCAGAAGGGGATAAGCTGCCGTGAGGATAAAATGAGCCCCTTTGCGTGAGTGACGTCTGCGGGGTGGGGGTGGGGGGGCAGAGGGGGCGGTGCCTGTGCACTCCCAAGGGCTGTAAGGTGTAGACGTCCTGGGCGGCAGAGAGGAGAGCTCTTGCTTTAAAGATTCCATGTTTAGGGGCTTCCCTGGTGGCGTAGTGGTTGAGAGTCCGCCTGCCGATGCAGGGGACACGGGTTCATGCCCCAGTCCGGGAAGATCCCACATGCCGCGGAGCGGCTGGGCCCGTGGGCCATGGCCGCTGGGCCTGCGCGTCGGGAGCCTGTGCTCCGCAACGGGAGAGGCCACAACAGTGAGAGGCCCACGTACCGCAAAAAAAAAAAGATTCCATGTTTAAAGATTTAAATATGCCCCTCAAAACGGAACTCTGAAGACAGATTTGACGTGATTTAAATATACATAGCTTTTTAGGTGTAGCCTGAGAGAGGAGCTTAAATTACCAGTGTAACCACTTTAAAGTTACTAGAAATGTCAGTGCTCTCTGATTAGTCAGGTAACGGGGGCTTTGGAAGCTCTTTAAACGATACCTTCACGGGTCCTTTTTCTTCCAGATCACACAGTACATCATCATTTATTACCTGCTTTTAATCCACTTAAAGGAAGGGGGGTGGTGTCTTAGCTGTGGAAACAGGACAGCCAGCTCCTATGGCTCGGGTGACAGGAGGCCTGTTGGGAGAGCAGCACAAGAGGCAGCACGGCCTCTCCCCAGAGCCCCTCCTCGGACCTGGCGGTTCCAGCACTGAGAACGTGAATTAGTGAGCAGTGAAGCGTCGTCTGATAAAGCTGCACAGCTTTGATAGCACTAGATGGTTGTGTAACCATCAGACAGAGGATAATTTAAGTAAAGCCATCACCAGATCTTAAAATAGCCCTTTCTGTAAAGTGATAAAACAATTGGGGTAAAATGCCATCACCCAGAGGGAGGGGGGTGTCTTTGTTGCACTTGGAATATAATAACTACCAAGAGGCTGAAGGCTGTGAAGGAGATCATGGCGGGGTGGGGAGGGTATCAGTCATTTTCCTGTGGTCCATCATCTAAGCATTCCTCTGCTTTTACCCCCCCAAGTTTGCCCCCTACTTACTAGGCGTATTGAGCCTGTTTTGAACGTTACCCAGTTTCCACTGGCAGCAGTCCCCTTACTAAATAACTCCTCCACCCTGGAATGTCTTTGTTTACTATTTGGGATGTATTTGTATTTCTTTATCCTTGGCATACATTACCTCATCCACACGCATTGAGAATGCATTTCTTTTGTTTAAGCACTAGTAAACGAGGATTCTGAAGTCTACTCTGGCAAAGTAGGCTTACATATTTGTAGCTGTCTGTGGAGTTGTGTCTAGTCAGCTTTGCTTATGTGAGTTTACATAGTCACAATTCCAGGATGGACAAAGCAAGTATCACCGTGTCATAGAGTTCAGGGCCGGGTGACTTCTCTGTGGCACACAATGAAGTGAGGTGTGGGGCACCCGAGTCCAGGCTCCTCATCTCCACTGCAGCTCATTCCCCCCAACGCCCCAGGGGTGCTTCCCGGGGGTTCCTGACCCTGCGATTTTCTGAGTGTCATTACACAGTGTTAAAGAAGTTCTTTCTAATGCTTGCAGGTACATGAGAAATGGAGTTATTTCTAGTGATTACCACTACCCTTTATATCATATTCAAAGTACTTTATGGTAGTAATATGGAAACAGAGAAATATAAGCTACTTATGTGTGCAAGTAAGAATAATCAGTTTACTACAACCTTAATTCCTTAAGCTGCGTTTTCTCCAAAATGAATCCCTTCTGACTCGTGCTGATCATTCGGTTCATATCTTTGCACTTTGTGATTTCTTTTTTTTTTAATTATTTTTTTTTTACTGCCCTGTGTGATTTCTCTTTTTTTTTTTTTAATGGAATTGCCATGATTACATTGTAGCATCATTCCTTGGTACTTTGGAGAAAGCCGGGGTGGTTAATGATCTTAAAGACAGAATAACATGCCAAGCTTTGGAGGGTCCCATCAGAGGACTCTTCCATCTGTGAGCCCACATGTGCTGGTTTTCACTAAGATTCTCGTGTACAGAGTGACACAGTCAAGTTCCCTTGAAATAGGTGTTCTTGCTCTTGTTTTACCCTATACTTTGAGAAGTTTTTGACTCTTATTTTAATATTCACAGGTGGTTGAACTAAAATGCGGTGGAAAAGATATCCCGGTGAGCAGTGCCAACCGGATTGCGTACATCCACCTGGTGGCCGACTACCGGCTGAACAGGCAGATCCGCCAGCACTGCCTGGCGTTCCGGCAGGGCCTGGCCAACGTGGTGAGCCTGGAGTGGCTGCGGATGTTCGACCAGCAGGAGATCCAGGTCCGCTTCTTGCACCTGGGAACACGGGTGTTTCCTGATGTGAAAGGCCTTCTTAAAATCTGCCTCCAGTTTCATAACCTGAACTTTTTTTTTTTCAGGTATTAATTTCTGGTGCACAAGTTCCTATAAGTCTGGAGGACTTAAAATCCTTTACAAACTATTCAGGTATGTTATCACTACTAGGTTATTCATCCCTGAAAATGTTACAGGTGGTCATATTTCCAAAGTAATTTCTAACATGCTTTTTTACATGGGTAATTCATTCATGATTTAAAACCCAGGGTGTACGGGGTTACAGTGAACTCCTCTTCCTGTCTCATTTCTCACCATCCCTTTCCTCCCCTGCCCGTCCCCACCAGGAGTAACCACTGTTCTTGGTGTCTTTACATATTTACATATAAGTACAGATTTCATTCTTATTTTCCTTGTTTGTATACACTATTCTGCAGCCTGCTTTTTTCTCTTCACAACTTACCTTATTAAGCCTCTTCCTGTGGCCACTGGGTTGCTTCCAGTCTTCTGCTTTGAAAAATAGTGCTAGACCAAAAAATAGAAAAAACTAAAAACTGAACCTCTTCAAAATATTTACTTTTGATTAAATTAAACTTGAAAGTTTTTACTCTTCAAGAAAATGAAAAACCAGAAAGAAGACCTACAAATGGCCAGTAAGCACATAGAAAGATGCTCAACAACATTAGTCATTAATGAAATAACAAAAGCATAACTAGGTTGTTCAAAGTTGGATTGGTGTACTCTTTGGGTGTTTGTGAGGTTTTTTGTTTTGTTTTGTTTTTCTTTTGGCTGTGCCACGCATCATGCAGGATCTTAGTTCGCCAACCAGGGATCAAACCCGTGCCCCGTGCAGTGGGAATGTGGAGTCTTAAGCACTGGACCACCAGGGAAGTCCCATAAACTTTATTTTATATACTTGGGAGCAGTGAAAAGGAAAAAAAAAATCATCCTTAAAACAACCACTATTATTTTGGTTTGTTTTCCTTAACCATAGTCTGTTATTCTGGTATTTTCAGGGTTTTTGGTAAAAATCAGCAGACTGATTTTAAAATTTATATGGGAATGTGAAGGACCTAAAATAGCCGAAACATTTTATAGAAACAAAGTTGAAGGATTATCACTCTGATTTAAAACTTACTATAAAACCATAATAATTAAGACGTTGTGGAATTGGCACAAGGATAGGCATATTGATCAGTGGAACATAATTGGGAATTAAACAGATCCTTAGATTTACAGTTAATGATTTGACAGTTCAGTGGTACGTGGAAAAGAATGAGCTTAGACCTTGACCTCACACCATATGCAGAAATGAATTCAACAGGATCAGAGACCTGTAGGTAAAAGCCAAAACTGTAAAACTTCTAAAAGAACATATAGGAGAAAATCTTCATGACTTCTGGATTAGGCAGAGTTTTTAGTTGTACAGCAAAAGCATGATCCAGAAAAAAGAAATTGATAGAAATTTGGACTTTCTCAAAATTAAAGACTTTGCACTTCAAAAGATACCATTAAAAAAGTGAAAAAACAAGCCAGAGATTAAGAGAAAATATTTCTAAGTAATATATCTAATAATGGCTTATGTCCACAGTATATAAAGAACTTTTGCAACTCAATAATATAAACAACTGAATTTTAAAACATGGGCAGAAAATAAAGTGTTTCACTTAAGAAGATATATAAGAATGTCTGGTAAGCAAATAAGCACATGAACAGATGTTTAACACCATTAATTATTAGGGAAATGCAAATTAAATTCTGATGAGATACCACTACATACCCACTAGAATGACTGTTCTCAAAGAAGACAATAGTGTTAGTATGTGAAGAAATTTGAACCCTCTTGACTGGTGGCAGTGTTAAATGGTAGAACCTCTTTGGAAAAGTTTACAGTTATATAAAAAGTTAATTGTGGAACAACTGGATGTTTGCAAAAGAATGAGGCTGTACCCCCACCTCACACCATACGCAAAAATTAACTCAAAATGGATCAAGAACTTTAATACCTAAAACCATAAAACTCTTAGGAGAACACTGGGATAAATCCTCATGACCTTGGATTTGGCAGTGGGTTCCTAGATATGACACCAAAAGCAGGAGCAACAAAGAAAAGTAAATAAATTAGACTTCATCAAAATTACAAGCTTTGTGCATCAAAGAACATTATTAAGAAAGTGAAAAGACAGCCTTCAGAATGGGAGAAGATATTTGGAAATCATACATCTGATGAGGGTCTGGTATCCAGAATGTGTAAAGAACCCTTACAACTCAACAAGAAGACAAGCCGGTTCAACGACGGGCAGAGCGTTTGAATAGACGTTTTGCCAAAGAAGAGGTTACAAAAGGCCAGTACGCTCAGAAAGATGCTCAGCATCACTAACCACTACGGAAATGTAAACTGGAACCAGAGGGAGATACATTCACATCTATTAGGCTGGCTGTTATCTCTCTCTCTCTCTCTCTCTCTCTCTCTCTCTCTCTCTCTCTCTCTCTCTCACACACACACACACACACTCACACACACACACACACACACACACACACACGTGTTGGCAAGGATGTGGAGAAACTGGAACCCTCATTCATTGCTGGTGGGAATGTAAAGTAGCCAACATGGAAAATGGTTTGGTGGTTCCCCAAAAAGCTCAACATAGAATTACTACATAATCCAGCAATTCAGGACTTCCCTGGTAGTCCCGTGGTTAAGAATCCGCCTTCCAATGCAGGAGACGTGGGTTCAATCCGTGGTCGGGGAACTAAGATCCCACATGCCTCACACCACAGCTAGGGAGTCTGCGTGCCGCAGCTACTAAGCCCGCACGCTCTAGAGCCCGTGCGCCACACCGAAAGATCCCACGTGTCACAGTGAAGATCCCACGTGCCGCAACTAAGACCCGACGCAGCCAAACAAATACATATTAAAAAAATAATAATCCAGCAATTCTACGCCTAGGTCTATATCCAAAGGGATTGGAGGCAAGGACTGAAACACCTGTGTTCATGCAACATTGTTCACAGGAGCCAAAAGGTGGGAACAACCCCAGTGTCCACCTACAGATGATGGATAAACAAATGTGTTGTAGACATACAATGGGAATATTATTAAGTCTTAAAAAGGAATGACGTTCAAATGCACGCTACAACATGAATGAACCTTGGAAGCATTATGCTCAGTGAAATAAGCTAGACACAAAAGGACAGATACTGTATGATTCAACTTCTGTGAAATACCTGGAAGAGGCAAATTCCTAGTCATTGAAAGTGGATGAGAGGTTACCAGGGGCTGGGGAGGGGCACAGGAAGTTACTGCTTAGTGGTTATAGGAGTGTCTGCTTGGGGTGATGCAAACGTTTGGCTTGGAAACAGCAGCGATGTTTGCACAGCCATGTGAATGTAATTAACACCCTGAAAATGGTTTAAATGGTGACTTTTATGTTACATATTTTACGACAATTTTAAAAAGAAACCTATCCAGACTCCTCTGTTCTGTTGAGTGCTGTTTCCCAACCTTTCCTCCAAGGTAAATTTTGAAAAGGTTTTGGAAATGGATCGTAGTGAAAGTTGCACAGTATCGTGAGTGTAATTTCGTTTAGTGAAACATCTTTAAGAGCACACTGAGAGACAGACCAGATCATGGTTGTCTGTGGGGTGGACGTGGGGGTCTTTTGAGGAAATGGTTATGTTTTAAAACTGGATTGTGGTGATGGTTTCAGAACTATAAATTTACTAAAGTAAATTACGTATATCCATGTGTGTATATTTATATGTATATAAATGTGTGCATGTGTCTCCCCTTTCTGTAATTAATTTGTATTGCTCTAAATTTGAACTCGAATGTTTCTGTAAAGGCAGATAATACCTAAGGTCACATTGTCCTCACTATCAAGTCTTCTGTTGAAAAGAATGAAATCAATCCAAGCTTTCCTTTGCCAAGGAAGTGGTCTTGGCTTCTTTGCGTTATCCTCTCTGCACTGCAAGCATATGCCTTTAATGATCCTAGCTATTCCTATTCTAGTAAATAGGTTTAAAATATTACCATATTCATTTTGGTGCCAATTAATGCACTTAAGATATTTTATTGATGCTATCTCTGTAGTATATTAACAATGAGGGAACAACATATAGCAATTATTTCAGTTTTAGGAAGCACTTAACTAGATTAAAAGCTGTAGGAGCAGATATCCCACTTCAGAGCAGTGGTCTAGTTGAGTGCTGGGGTGGGTTGGTAACCATGGTCTCTACCTTGTTGTCGGAAGGATGGGTGATAAATTTAGATACTAAGATGTGTTGGCAAAGTAACTAGCTCTATTAAAAATAAAAACCCCAGTGTTTCTGCTACTTCTAGATGTGTGACCATCATGTAAATCCTTTGTTATTTAGGGTTTGCTACTCAGCAGAGGCTGATTTTTAACTCCTAGCAGAGTTCTTAAAACTCAGACCCCTTTGCAGCATCTTTTGCTGCTAGGGTTCATCGTGTAGCTGCAGGTGCTTGTTCCTTGCTCTGGCCTTTGGTACTTTACCTTCTGAAGCTTCTCTCCCTGCTGTGCACTTGCCCATCATCTACCAGCACAGCATAAAGGCGTTTCTCAAGAGTTGGCTTCCAGCCATGAGCTGAAAGAAGAAAAGACTGCTCATCACTGGACAGGCACAATGAAAAGGAATCAGTCTTAAAAGTTTGTTACTCTGGTGCCTCTAGGAGAATCTTGCTTCTGCAGTTACCTCGTTTTTAATAGAAATGTCTGTTCCTTTTGTCATAGGAGGCTATTCTGCTGATCACCCGGTAATCAGAGTCTTCTGGAGAGTTGTGGAAGGGTTCACGGATGAGGAAAAGCGCAAACTGCTCAAGTTTGTGACAAGCTGTTCCCGCCCCCCTCTCTTGGGGTTTAAGGTACACAAGCTCGCCACGGCTGGCTTTAAACACCAGCTTGTAACTAAGAAAGCCAGCGGGTAGCAGATGGGGCTGAATGAAGTAGTGCGTACACGTTTTCAGAGAATAGCGTTGACAGTGTGTCAGAACACCTGGTTTATTATTTTGGTACTATGTTTTTAGCCTCATTAACTGAGTATTTCAGCTCCATCACTGAAGGATTGGTTATTATCTGTGCATCCTGGTGCTGGTTTTATTTGGGGTTTTTTCCCCTGCATTCACAGTGTCGACCTATTGCTATGAGGGTTGTCACTGTGCTGGGGGTTAAAAGCGAAGAGCTGCTGCGGCCGGGCGGGCACGACGTGAGTGATCAGTGTCACGCGTCTGCGGCTCAGGCTGGTTTCACTTTTGAACTGAAGAAAACACAGGCTACGAATTGACGTCGGGTGTTCGGGAAGAATGATGCGTGAGCAGTAGCATATTTTTTCCTAGTTGCTCACTGTTACTTATTTCATGTTACCTGGCCTTACTGTGTCGTTTCTGGTAATTCATGTTGATCTCCTATAAACTGGCTTAATATTTTTAGCAATTAAAGTTGGTCATGGGGGGCTTCCCTGGTGGTTCAGTGGTTAAGAATCCGCCTGTCAGTGCAGGGGACACGAATTCGAGCCCTGGTCCGGGAAGATCCCACATGCCGCAGAGCAACTAAGCCCGTGTGCCACAACTACTGAGCCTGCGCTCTAGAGCCCGCGAGCCACAACTACTGAGCCTGCGTGCCACAACTACTGAAGCCCGCGCGCCTAGAGCCCGTGCTCAGCAACAAGAGAAGCCACCGCAATGAGAAGCCCGCGCACCGCAGCAAAGAGTAGCCCCCGCTCGCGGCAACTAGAGAAAGCCCGCGCGCAGCGACGAAGACCCAACGCGGCCAAAAATAAATAAATTTATAAATTTATAAAACAATTAAACAGTGGCACATAAACTATACTTCGGGGTAAGGACAGTGGGTTTTAGCGCATATTAACGTGCCACCCAGTTTTGTTCCTTTGTTTTTTCACCTGCATTGGATCTTCGTCGCTGTGCGCAGGCGTTCTCTCGTTGTGGCTGAGTAGACTTGGCTGCAGTGGCGTTTGAAGCGTCTTCGCTCCCGTCACAGCTCTGCGGAGGGAGCGCGCTAGTGTAAAGGGCGCCGACCAGGGGCCCACCGTCCTGGCTCTCACTGCTCACCAGGCACCTGCGCTGGGCTGCCATGTTGCTCTTCTGTCGCCGTTTCCTGCATACATTTGGCAAGGAAGTTGAAGTAGCCAGGCTTGTGAAACCCTGGTAGTGGAAAGGCAAGAGCACACAGGCCTGAGAGCTGGCAGACTGAGGCTGTCTGGGTGAGGACGGTCCCCACTTCGTTGTGCTCCTGCTGGAAGGGAACGCATGCGTCACATCTTGTATCTAATCACGTTCATGTATCACAGAGGGAGTCACCGGTTATCTGTAACCATCAAAGGACCTGGCGTGCTCTGTCTGGAACAGTGTCTAGGAGTTCAGCCTGCAGATACTTCTGCCCAGTGTACAGTGACTTGAGGACATGGTTACTTATTGCATCATTGTTTGGAAAAAGTGGAAAAGACCTAAGTGTCCATTTACAAACTGTGCTGCACGTGCCTGCTGGGACCCATGCAGCTACAGAGAAGCAGTGGGGAGACCGGCTTGGCGTGGGAAGGCCACAGAGACACATTATCAGATGGAAAACCGTCAAGGCGCAGACAGCGTCTATAACGTGCTAGCGCTTTATGCTTGTTAGGTGGAGGAGGGAGAAGACACTCTCTTGTCTCTGCATCAGGTCTCTGTGGAAGGTCCTCAAGACACCCACAGCATTGCTGCTCATGGGGTGGGAACTGGGAAGCTGGGGGAGTTTTTACACTACAGCTTAAACACTAGCCAGAGCGTCATTATTGTGTCTAAAACACGACAGCGAACGCCTGATGCCGTGGGTGCAGGTGCTGCGTCTGCCTGGGGCGTCCCTCTAGTCTCTTCTGGCCTGCAGGCCCCGCCCTCCCCGACTGTGCCCGTGGTCCAGTCAGTGGGGGAGCTGGGTTGCTTCTTTGCATGTCTTGTAAACTGGTCGCTAGAGGTTTTACCGGATTCTAGATGTGACTGTTTCCTTTGGCAGTAACACTGCACAGACGCCGTCGTGATGCTCACATCCTCTGGCTCCAGCATCAGACCCCGTGGTCGTGAGTCGTCTCTGCAACGCGGCTCCATCTGTTTCCAGCGTCCTGGCTTTCAGCATCTGGGCATCTGAGGGGCTGAGCGGTCACTGTGCTGCGGTCGCCTAGATCCATTCTTTGCTGTGGTTGAAAGCAGCCGTCTTCCAGTTGTATCGTTTCTTCCTTTCTTAGCTGATTTCTCTATAAAGAAAAACTATTTTTTCTCATCAACTCTTTGGTTACCCTGAGGACTGTTTGTACAGCCAAGATACAATAATCAAGTAAATCTTGATTATTGCTCATTTACAACTTATCAGAACACTGAGGGGGATAACTGGCATCTTCTAAAGTACATTTTGGTTCCTTTATTATCATTATGCACTTTTAACATTTGATGTGTTTCAATCCATTGCAGTCACTCTTTGATAGTCAGTATCCCATCCATGGGCGGGTGAGGGCCTTCAGGTGGGCTCCAGAGTCCCAGGTAGCTTTGGGTCGCTTTCTTGCTTTCTGGTATGACAAGATAGTAACACTTGTCACGTTCATTTCCTGGCCCACGTCTGGAATCAGATGTTTTCCCAAGAAGCCCTGTTTCCTTTCTTCGAGAATAGGTTGGTAGAGACCAAAGCCCAGGCACTTGATCTGTTCATTGTCACAGGTGGTCATTGTGTCCAGGCCTTTTCAGTGGACAGAGCTAGGAAATGGGCGTTCTTTTGTCCCCAAGAGAAAAATTCATCACAAGTTCAAACTGCTCTTTCAAATTGAAATTTAGGCGTATAAGGTTTTTATCTCTTTGATTTTTACATTGGGGACTCTCCTTACCTATGAAAATCTTGGCTCCTGTTAGTTCATTTGCTTCCTCTGATAAGTTCTAGGGTCCTACTATAAGCTATAGTTCTCTCTAATACTTACATAATGGTGGGACTTCCCGGGTGGTGCAGTGGTTAAGAATCTGCCTGCCAGTGCAGGGGACACGGGTTCGAGCTCTGGTCCAGGAAGATCCCACATGCCTCGGAGCTGCTAAGCCCGTGCGCCACAACTACTGAGCCTGCGCTCTAGAGCCCGTGAGCCACAGCTACTGGAGCCGCATGCCACAACTACTGAAGCCCACATGCCACAACTACTGAAGCCCACGCACCTAGAGCCCGTGCTCCACAACAAGAGAAGCCACCACAATGAGAAGCCTGCGCGCCACAACGAAGAGTAGCCCCCGCTCGCCACAACTAGAGAAAGCCCGCGCACAGCAACAAACACCCAGCGCAGCCCAAAAAATTAATTAATTAATTAAAAATTAATAGCAGCCATTAAAAAATACTTACATAACAGTTACACATCATACTACAGTGGTTTTAGAACAATACCGATAATTTACTGTGACATTTCTGAAAACCGTTTAAGATTTCTTTGCAATTCTAAAACACTGGAAATATTCCTCTCTGTGTGATGAAGCCACCAATAAATAGGTTTATGTGTTTCATTTTGCTTTCGATATTTAGAGATTGCCTTTTTCTCTCCTTAATTGAAATTGCTTTACGTTCCCTGTTGCTGCATCCACGTGGCCCCTGAGCCTAATCCACACAGTGTGGTTCATTTGGAGAAGACGGGCTTCTTCTGCCTTTCCTGTGGTTCAGTGTAAGCAGAGGTTTATATATTCAGCTCTTTACCCTTGTACCTTTCTGAATTTTAAACACATTTTTAAAAAATAAAAAATAAAAGCTTTAGAGGCCCTGTTCACTGACAAGGCTATGTCTCCCATGAATTAATGCTATTCTTTATCCCTTTTTATGCGTGGAGCCCAGGGTACAGTATTTGGTAGAAATTTAGAGATGAGTCTTGAGCGCAGTGAAAGAGCGAGCGTCCTTTTGGGGAAAGGTGACTGGGGGCGGCAGCTTTTGTGTACGAGTCTGGAAAGCTCACTTCAGGCCGTGCTTGTTAACCTTCTCCTGCGCACCTGCTGTCTTCCAGGAGCTGTACCCCGCGTTCTGCATTCACAACGGGGGCTCTGACCTGGAGCGGCTGCCCACGGCCAGCACCTGCATGAACCTGCTGAAGCTCCCCGAGTTCCAGGACGAGGCACTGCTGCGGAGCAAGCTGCTCTACGCCATCGAGTGCGCCGCGGGCTTCGAGCTGAGCTGAGCTGTACCGGTGCAGCCGTGGCCCACCCTTGACGGCGAAGGCCAGGGCCTCTGCGCGGCACCTCCGGCCAGCAGGGCGCCCAGGCTGGACCCCTGGCTCTCCTGGGTCCCTCCCCCGCCACCCCTCTTCCTGCATTTTTAAATGATTTATTAAGTTGTGCTCTCGTATTTAGATGGGCGTTGCTTTTCAAATAACTTAAAATAACAAATGTTATGTGCCACATGGCTAACTTAGTAATTTTGCCAAGAAGAGCACAGTTTTAAGACTGGTGGCAACTCAGTGAAATTAACCAAAGATGAAGCTTTGGCTTTGCTGGTGGGACCGAGCACAGCCTGAGCCACGTGGCCCGGGCTCCTGGCAGAGGCGCTGCTTGTGGCTTGGCCCAGCTCTGGGTCTGCAGAGAGGCCTGAGGGCGGAGAGGCTCGCTCTCGGGGCCACTGCTTCTTGTGTGGTTGAATTGTTTACAAGCCTAATTGGTAAAACTAAAGGCTTTTTTTTTTCCCCCCCTGCTGCCTTTTCCCAGAGTGGTTAGGTTTGGAAAGTAGATAACAGTGGTAATATTTTATTTGTGTTTTTTAAGCCATTTCCCCCAAACGGGACTCGCATGCTTGTTCCCGGCCTGCCGCTGCCCTGCATCTTGATGGTTCGGACGTTACTGTCGGGGGTGTGTGTGTGTGAGGCGGGAACTTCCTTCTGTTTCCATTTCTGTCTCCACCTTGTGCCTGGAGAGCTTTCAGGGGAGGGGGTCTCGGTCCAGTCCCTGCGGCGTGTGTGACACACGAGGGCTCGGGGAGAGGAGACCCTGCAGCGCCGTCTAAAGTCACTTGAACCAAAGTGGCCCTGCGCCTTTGCACTGCGGCCCGGGCTCCGCGGGCCGGTCCTCCTGGATGTGCGGGGGGTGCCGCGCTCCCGCGCCCTCTGCCCCCCGTCGGTGCTGCTGTGCAGGAGGGGCGGGCGGCCCAGGCGCCTGAGGCCTGGGTGATTCTCTCGGGATTCGGCACTTTATCAGGACCTGGGTAGTTTCAGTCTCCACAAGTCTCCAAAACGGAGAGCGTTTCAGAGCATCACCTGTGAACACAGATGTTGGGGCCGCAGAGGACTCTGGACCACGCGCGACTTCTCTCCCACGGCTGGTGTTTCGCTGCCACTGGAGCTCTGGGCTGTCGTGTTGAACTGGCCAGAATTAGCAATATACTTCTAAATGTGGGAGAACTGAATGACACTTTCAAGACCGTGACCGTTATCGAAACAAAATGTATAATTTCTTAATTTGAAGAATAAATTAAGTGTTTAAATGCTCTTTGTAGTCTTGATATACAGAAATAAAATAATTAGGGTTTGTCCTTGGTTTTATTTTTATTTTAGGTCGTTTTGTGTTGAATGTTCTATGTCTTCTTATTAGTTGATTTGTATATTTTATTATCAGTATTTTGGAAATGGAATATCTGGGACTGAAGAGAAATGGGCAGTTACACTTATTTGGGTTTTTTTCCTCAGCTATTCTGAGCATATTTATTTGTATGTTCCAGTGGCTAAATATTTGCATTAAATTTTTCCCCAAGTCTGTGTTGGAGTCGTACCCCAAATCATTGTAATTAGTTCTGTTCTGCCCTAGTGAAACCACAACTTCTGAACATTAGTTTTATCAGGCTTGTTTAAATGTCATCAGTTCATACAGGGTACAGCCACCTATGCTTCAAGGAAGGTATACTAGAAGGTAACGCCTGCCGTCTGAAATGCGCTGAGCGAGGCTTTGAGAAGGTTGACCTGTAACAGCCCTTCCCGCACGTGCTCTGGTGAGAGCCAGGCCCTCCAGGAGTGACCCTCACCTTGCCAGGTCTCACTGGGTTTAGCATTACATTACTGAGAAAATTACACTTCAGGAAGATTCTCCTCTCTCTGTTGTCTCGTTTGCCGTTCCTGCTTCTGTTCTGCCCTCTGCTTGGTGCTGGTAGTTTTGTGCTCACACCATGGGAAAGGCTGCAGGTATTTCTCACAGGCTGTGTCTGCGAATAGACTTCTGCCTGGTGTCCCAGGAAAGCTGATTAGGGCAGTGGTACCACACCGCGGTGCTCGCGCCACCCTGGTGCCACTCTGATACTGGCGATGTGTTGGTTCCGTGGCTCTTGGGGGCGGGGGCGGGTGTGCGTCTACGTGGCTCAGTTCTGGGTACCGCGGGGGCCCAGTGAGGTGGCCCCAGGCAGACCAGGCCTGCGGTCTTGTCAGTCAGAGGCAGACAGTCGCGCTGATCACGGTGTGACCCGCACAGACCTGTGATGCTCGTGGGCTTGGGGCCCAGGCCAGGCTCTGCTGGGGGCAAGCTTCCTGAAGAGGGGAGTGTGGAGGTGGAAGTAATTTAATATTTAAGAAAGAAAGTAATTTGATATTTAAGAAAGGTAAACAGCTAGAGGTGCATATTAATGCAAATAAAATAGAAATTTTATTTGAGCTAGCCACACTGATATTTAGCTGAATTCCTACGGTCACCTCTTGCAAATTCCTTTGCTCCTGGTCTGAAAGTGTTACGTACAATAGCTTAGTAATCTGCCCCAAGTAACAGCCACGTCTGCGCCACACAGGTCAGCAGATCTCCCCTGGGATTTGTTTTAGGGGAATCACCCCCACTCCCCAAACAAAGGGTGAGTCGCTGAGCCCGACCTTGGCTTCCATAAGGCTTCTTCGTGGCACCACAGTGGTGGCTGGAGTGGATGACCGGAGGCTGGGTGACCAGCAGGACCAGGTGGGAAGTTGGGTGAGAGCTGAGAGGATGGAGGCAAGGTTCAGCGGGGGCTCCTGTGGCCTCAGAGCATCCCAGACCACCCAGAGGTCTCTGCTTCCAGAAAACTCTGTGAGTTCTTAGCCTGAGTACTTCGTGCCTCAGCTTACACATCTGTGAAATGGGGATAATCTAGATGCAGGTCTTCCCCATTAAGAAGGACTCACTTCAGTACCTGGTTTTGCTAACCAAAAGAAATTTGAAGAGGGTTGGCACTTTTACCAAAAAAAAAAAAAAAAAAAAAAAACGAAAAGGGAAAATCTCATTCAGCTCAGCGTGCTTTGCAGTGAGCGTTACAGAGGCACCCACCCCAGCAGTGAGAGCGGCCCCGTCAAGCTCCTTCCTGCAACCACACTCAGCATCTCAGCATCAAGCCGCTACAGCTGTGAACCGTATCTGTGAGCACCTGTGCTTCATCTCAGTTGACTCTGTGCGTCCACGAGCAGGACAGGTCCTCAGGTAACTGCTTCTTGCCCACATGCCTTTTCGGCTCAGGAAGGGTTTCCTTGGATGCTCTGTTTTCAGAGAGTGGTGGAACCTGTACTTTGGCTTCACAGGGATGTTATACCCGTTTGATGAGAGTTGTGAACAAGCTTTTGATGTCAACATATTATAAACCCAATAGAACCTTATTTTAACGTAGGCGGTTTGATGTCACAGGTTTTGCAAGTGTCACATCTTGACGTTCGTGCCTTAATAACACCGTCGGGACTTCCCCGGCGGCCCAGGGGTTAAGAATCCGTCTTGCAATGCAGGGGACACCAGTTCGATCCCTGGTGGGGAAACTAAGATCCCACACGCTGCGGAGCAACTAAGCCCGCACGCCACAACTACTGAGCCTGCGCGCCGCAACTAGAGAGACGCCGGCGCGCACACCACAACGAGGATCCCACGCGCCGCGACTAAGGCCTTAGGCAGCCAAAAAATAAACTAACAAATAATGTTTAGAATAATCCTAACATTGTTGCCCGTAGGCCACATCATTCCTTTTTCCTCTACGGAGACGGGCAAAAAAGTCGCCCTTCCGCGCTCTCCTCTCCCTTCTCCCACTCTCGCTGTGAAGGGTAGTTGTCGTGGTAGCTGTGCCTGGTGCTTGTCGGTGTGACTGCAGACATGGCTCTGCGGCTGGGCCCCTCCTCCATTGCCTGCTGCCCGGCCGTCGGCTTGTGTGTGTACACTGACGACTCGCTGTGTCGTTCCCGAGGTGCCTTCCTCACCTTGGAAACTTGGTGAGCTGAGGATCTGCTCACCTTCCCCTGCGCTGCAGTTCAGGGACCGGCGCCCACCCTGGCCTCCTGGTCCTGCTGAGAGCCTCCCCCAGAGGCCAGAGCCACAGGGGAGGACTTCGCTTGCGGAGGGCATGCAAGGTCAGGCGGGCGGTCCAAGCACGGCGCACAGTGCAGGAGCCGGGCCTGGCTCAGGATGGCGGCATCAGGACGGCGCGCCAGCTGGGGACGTCCTACAGCAGCTTCAGCTCTGATGCAGCACGAGGTGCTGGCCAGTGCCGTCTGGCCGAGGAACCAGGAACTGGAGGGACCCGTGAGAGCCCGAGCTGGGGGAGGGCCTGTCTAAAGGCACTCACGTCGTGTGACATCGTTAGCTGCTTCTGGCTGCTGCCACAAACGGTGTGACTGAAACAGCACTTTTACCCTCTCGTGGCTCTGGAGGCCGTAGGTCTGAAATCGAGTGTCAGAGGCCCTGGGGTGGGGCGGTACCCTTGCCCTGCCCGCCCTGGCCCCCGTGCTCCCAGCCCGCCGTCCTGGACACGCCACTGCCTCTGTCGGCGTCCCACCTCCCTCTGTGTTTCTCCTATAAGGACGTTTGTCCACTGGCATCAGCCCCCATAACCCAGAATGACCTCACCTCCAGGTCCTCAGCTGAGTTACATCTACAGAGCTTCTTTCAAGTAAAGTCAACTCGTGGTTCTAGGGACTGGGCCATGGACATAACCGGGGGGGTCGACCATCCCCCCACTACACGTGTTTTTCTAAGAGGCAGAGGCTACCACGCCGTCTGAAAACCGGAGCACCGTGGAAGGTGGGCCCACTCGTGGAAAGTTGGGGCCGCCTCATTCAGGCTCCGCCGTGGCCGCGTGGCCTGGAGCAGGTCTTGACCCTCCGTGAGATGAGGAGGCCATGCCACATCCATGTTTCCCAAACCTGCCTGAAGATGATCCTTTCCCTAGCGCTGGGCTCATAAGTCTGTCTTGAAAGCGTCCCAGGCAACCCTTCCCAGGTAATTATGGGAAAACAATTAGGTAACCTCCAAACCTCCAGTCAGAGGCAAAGAACTTGCCAGGCGGAGCCACACAGCGTTCCAGCCCAGGGAACTGTTCCCTCTGCTGGGAAGTCCTGACCCTCTGCTGCTGGGGCAGAGCCTTGCCCCCAGCTGAAGTGTCTCGGCCCCCTGCAGGGTGCGCAGGGCCGGGCTCTACCTGCAGCTGCAGGCACCCAGGCGCCTCTGCCCCTGGTACTCGTCTTCCAGAAGCTGAGTGCAGCCCACGGGCTTGTGGCTGCAGCAGGAACTGCGCTGCACCCCCCATCCACCTCTGCACCCCACGCTGCACCCCTGCCAGCCCTCCTGAAGACATGGCAAAGGCTGACGACTCCTGGCCACTTTCTCGGCCACCTCCATATCCCAAGCCATCACCTCGGGGTTGCCCGGATCTGCAGGGTGGCCTCCAAGTGTCTCCCACCCCGACCTCACTAACCTTCAGTCTCTTCTCAGAGCCAAAGGAAGTCCCTGGTCCCACGTCAGCCCCTGCCGCTCCTGTGGCAGAACTTTCCAGGGTCTCCAGCTCAGGAAGAGCGGGAGCTCTGAGGATTGGGCACCCAGCGCCCGCCCTCCTGCTAACCGGGCTTCACTGGCTGCCTCGATTTCCTCCCTGGCCTCAGGGCCTTTGCACACACTCCTCCCCTGGGAAGGCTCTTCCCACAGACGCTTAGCTGACCTGCCCCCTCGCTTCCTTCCGGTGCCCCTTTGCCCAGTGTCACTTTTCCTTCCCACCGTGTTAAAAGTGGTAACCTGTCTGCTCCCTGACTTACACCTCTCTCCATGGCACTAATTCTGTCTGATACAGTATGGATTTCACTAATTTATTGTTTTTTTCTCCCTGCCCCCTAGAATGTGAGTTTCATTACCAAGCTCCTAAAATAAAGCCTAGCACACAGTAGGTGCTCACTCATTATTTGTCACATGGATGGGTTTTCCTGTGAAGTTAGCTTTTGCTAAGCAAGGTAAATGTTAGGTTAATGTCTATACAGATGTTCAGATTCTGAATCACTGGGCCGGACCAGAACCCTTTGCCCACGTGGTAATGAGCCTGCTGCCCCGCCCCATCCATCCCCACCAATCCAGCCAGCGCGGCTTTCCTACCCTCCCGGTGTTTGCGACGGCGCACAGGCTCCAGCGGGTGGTCCCCAGAGGGCAGCTGCAGCCCAACAACAGGTCTGTGCGACTAACGCCGTGACAGGTGGGCCCCGCCTGACCTGGCTGTGAGTCGCCCTGTTTCTCTGGGTGATCCCACCAGCGGCCACGTCCACCAGCTGGCGGCTCCATCAGGACAGTGGGTGGCCATGCCCAGCTGTCCCCAGCACTTAGCACCACGCCTGGTGTGGGTGGACACAGCTATCTCTAAGGAGAGAAGGCGGTGGGAGGGAGGCTGGGAATGAGAGAAGAAACATCTGTGAAATCAATATGTTGAGGAATTTATATTTTACTTTTTAAAGGGTCAAACAAATGAAAAGTCGTTCATCCTGGAGTGTGGTCACCTGAAGAAGAGGCCCAGGCTGTCTGGGTAAATAATTGCTGTCATCTTACCAGATGGATGGCTTTCCTGACGGGTGAGCGTCTCAGGTCCCACATCCAGGACGGACCTCACGGGCACCTTCCCCTCCCCACGGCCATGCCCACCCTCAGCCCAGGGTGCCCCAGGCAGGCCTGACCCCCCAGAGCCCTCAGGAAGCCGGGCTCACCGCGGGGAAGGGTGCAGATTAGGGTCTTGGGGGGAGGTGCACACGGCGGGACCAGAGGGGCCAGCGCCAGCCTCCGGGGTCCCCGCCTGGGGGCTGTACAGCGCAAGCAGGGCTGCCCAGGGAAGCTCACTGGAGCCCAGCAGCCAGGGTTTCGGCGGGTCGGTCACGCGGGCGCACAGCACCCCATAGCCCACCTGAAGTGGCCCAGGCCGGCCCGCAGAGAGGGGCACCCAGGCCCGGGCACGAAGGCTCATCAGCCAGGGTGCTCCACGAGCCGCCAGGCTGTTTGGGCCCGAGACCTCGGACCATGCGGCCTGGCCTCCTGGGCACACGTGGTCTGCACACCCGCCGTCCACACCCAGGGCCCTCCGGGGACCCCAACCTGGACTCCATGGGCGGCATGGAGAACCTGCTCTCTCTCGGGGGGTCTGGCGCTGGGTCACAGCCGGCAGGGAGGGGAAGGGTCTGCCAGTTTCAGTCGGGATGTAAATACTCCCGCCCTGTTTTCAGGCTGCTGGCGGGACGGTACGCACCTCCCGGCGCTCCTGGAACTGGATGGACCCTCGGGGGGACACAAGCCCGTCCTGGGGGGCTTGCACACGCCGGGACACGGGGGCGGGAGGGGATTCTGGCCAAGAAGCCAGGTCAGGCTTCTGAGGAGGCTGTGGGGTTTCAACCGCAGGGCTGGGAGGGGAAGCGCTCTGAGGAACGGGGACCACTGGGCGGGGCCCCTCCAGGGGTGGCCCGGGAGTCCGGCTGTCTCGGCAGGAAGACCTGGGGCCGTGTTGTGAGTGTCGGGAGCCCCGCGGCGTCTGGGCGGAGAAAACGAGGACCGGGGTGGCACTTGTGGCAGGTCAGCATCACCACCCAGACCGGGGCGCCCAGGATTCACAAAGGGCTCCCCCCTAGGGGGCGTCTCTCGTGACAGCGCCCACCATTCCTTCCCCACGCGGGTCAGGGGACACCTGGAGGCGACTCTGATGGAGGCAGAGAAACGGCTCCCGACACTGGAGCAGGAAGGCGGCTTGTGTGGGATGCGGGCATGGAGGGCCGGTTACCAGCGGACCCTCAGGGCCCAGGAGGGAGTGATGACCGCTGCGTCCCTGGTCCGCCGAGCCTCGGGGAGGACTGCCTTTGGCCTGTCTCAGGTGAGAGGTCCAACCCCAGCTAATTAGCCATGGCCGGAGGGGTGGGTCACATCTCACGAAGGACTGCTGGAGCCCTACTCGGTCACGCCCACCACTGAGGGGACCACCACTCCCAGCTGCCCACGGACACCACTTGGGAAGCGGGTGGGAGCCCAGCCCAGGCTGGGGCAGCACTCGGCTGGACCTGAAGGAAAGCCGAGGGTGGCCTTGCCAAGGGCCGGTGAACAGCCCAGCTAAGGCCCCGGTGGGTAGGACCAGGCCTGCCAGCCCCCAGCGTGCCTGCAGCTTCGCCAGGGAGGGGAAGCAGTGAGCAAAGACGAGACGAGAAGCACAAACGCCAGGGTCAGGAAGGAGAGGAGCTGGGGGTCATGAGGGACCACTGCCCGCGGCTCACGCTCAGGGTTTAGGGCTCAGAAGTGGAAGCATCCCAGTTCTTGAGCTCTGGGAGGTATCTCTACATGCACCCGTGTCCCCAGCTTCTCGGCCTCACAGAAAACAAGGGCTTCGGAACAAAAAGGGAGCCCACAAGTGCGGGGCAATTCTGGACGGAGCTGGGACTGGGTGCATCCGAAAACCCGGGCTCAGGTCCAGGGGAACGCTGTCACCCCAGGCAGGGCTGCTGACCGTGGGGGTGGGAGGAGGAGACCCCAGGGTCAGACACGGGGGACAGTTCCCCGCACTAGGTGCCGTGCTCTGCGGGATGCGCCTGGACCCCCAGAACGTGCAGTTGGCATTGCTTCTGTGGGACCTGGTGAGGCAAGGGGTAGCCTGGGGCCGGCGCCCGCTATCTCGGCCCCTGTCCCAGTTCCGGGGCCCCCCAAACCGTCCGCACAGAGACCCAGCCCATCTTTCCCTGGGACCGCCAGCCCCTCTGGGTCGCCAGGCCTGGGTCACACGCCGCCATTCCCCATGTGGCCAGCAGGGGCCGCTATGGCTGCACACAGCACACACGGGCCCAAGCACACATAAACACACAGCACCCAGACGTATGTACATGTACACACTCATACACAGTCACACGCAAAGCGTGCACACATGTATGCACACACCTGCCCCTGCGGAGCCAGCCTGGTGGCAGGGGGTCGGGGGGTGGAGCTGGATGAACCCCTTCCCAGGCCTCAGTCCTGGTACATGAGACCACTGACCAGATGCCACTTCCCACTTCTGTGCCCAAAACAGCTGCCCCGGCCACCCAAGCCCCCTGCGGGTGATGCAGATGGAAACACTCCCTGAACTCCGTCCTGGGGGGCCCGAGCCCCAGAGCCTGGGAATGGCAGCGGGAGGGAGGGGACCCCTGAAGGGAGGGAAGTCTC
The DNA here is from genome assembly GCF_964341445.2 of Mesoplodon mirus. NCBI lineage: Eukaryota > Metazoa > Chordata > Mammalia > Artiodactyla > Ziphiidae > Mesoplodon > Mesoplodon mirus. The sequence goes on from NC_138985.1 coordinate 114,320,165, forward strand.
AGCCCAGTGTGGGTGTGCAGAGGACCGATGGGGACAGACAGGGGACAGACAGGGGACAGGCCAGGGGACAGATGGGATAGGCCAGAGGACAGACAGGAGACAGGCCAGAGGATAGGTCTGGCCTCCTCGCCCACCTCCCCTCCCAGACCTGAGGACAGGCCCACACTGCTCATGGCTGGCCCTGCCCTGGATGGGTAGGCAGTCCCCTGAGGGACACCACTTTACCGTATGAAGTAACATTCACAGGTTCTGGCATGAGGGACCTGATGCCCTCTGGGGCCGCCATTCAGCCCACCACAGGCAGCCCTGATATATTTTTGGGGGGGGCCACGCCGCGTGCGGGATCTTTGTTCCTCGACCAGGGATCGAACCCGCATCCCCTGCAGTTGGAACGTGGAGTCTTAACCACTGGACCACCAGGGAGGTCCCGGCGCTGATATATTTTGGTATCACTTACTACACTGCTTTGGTGGTGACTGTAATTTTTAAGTCTTTTCTAAGCCTCTCACTCTTCTGGGCCTGTTTCCCTGGTTTAAAAATGAGCCTCCTCACCGACCTGCGGCTCAAAGGCCCTTCCGAGCCGGCACTCCATGAGGGGCCAGTGCTCGGGGCAGGGACCCACGCGGCCCGCAGAAGGGACCCGGCCTTCCCGTCTGAGCGTGCACCCCATCCCTTCACCACGTGTGGTTATTTTAGCTGCTCCTAAGTCAGCACTGTACAGGCACGTGGCATGAAGAGCCCGTTAATTCTTTTTTTTTTTTTTTAGATGTTGGGGGTAGGAGTTTTTATTTATTTATTTATTTATTTTTGCTGTGTTGGGTCTTCGTTTCTGTGCGAGGGCTTTCTCTAGTTGCGGCGAGCGGGGGCCACTCTTCATCGCGGTGCGCAGGCCTCTCACTATCGCGGCCTCTCTTGTTGCGGAGTACAGGCTCCAGACGCGCAGGCTCAGTAGTTGTGGCTCACGGGCCTAGTTGCTCCGCGGCATGTGGGATCTTCCCAGACCAGGGCTCGAACCCGTGTCCCCTGCATCAGCAGGCAGATTCTCAACCACTGCGCCACCAGGGAAGCCCCTGTTAATTCTTTAACGTGATAATAATGTAAAAAGACCTCCCTGGCCCCCGCACGCCGCCGCCTGGAACCCTCCCCCAAGCAGGGCTACCAGGCGCAGCACATGGAAACGCGGGCCCCTCTCAGGTCTGCAGGTGAGCAACAAGCCGTACCATCGCAGCTCTTGAGGTGTGTGGGACACGCTTGCCCTGAGAGAGGATTTGCTGCTCATCTGGGAATCTGATCTGACTGGGCGGCCACCGTGTTACCTGGAAGCCTCCCTTCCAAGCCAGTTCCCGGAGCCCGAAGGTGGAACAACTGAGTCCCCGCCGTCAGTCGCCGTGGTTGGTCAGGTACCGGCCGGGTTGGGTCCCGTGCGGGACCGCGGGGGCCTCACTGGGACCTGGGGGGCTGCTCTCTCCCCCGGTGGGACGCCTGGCACTGGGCTCCTTCGGGGCCGAGAGCGCGGCCCTGGCTGCCCTGTCCTCTGTGCGAGCGCCGGAGCCACCCAGAGGGGCCCCTCTGTTCTCCTACTTGTGCCCCATTCCGTGAGTGTGTACCGAGCGCCGATCCCGGCCTGGCTCCAGGCTCTGAGCTAAGCAGACACCGTGCGGCGGGGCTGCGGGTTTGGACAGAGGGAGCGCAAGCGCAGCCCCGGGCTCCTCTCAGGTCGGGAAGCTTCCCCAGTGAAGGGTGGGCTGAAGCGTGAGACCTGAGGGCCAGGGGGTGGCCGTGCAGGGACTGAGGCAAGACAGGGCGGCCCCGCAAGGATCCGGGGAGAAAGGGCTTCCGGGGTCCGCTGGGCTGCCGTGGGGACGCGGGTAGGGGGACCTGCAGAGTGCCCGCGAGGGGCCCAGGTGCTCAGGGTGGCGCCCCGGCCCAAGGTGCTGCTCTCAGCTTGTCACAGGCCTTTGGGGGCAGGGGGCTCGCTTCGACGGGGGAGCAAAGCTAGGCACAGAGAGCGGAGTCGCCGGCTGAGGTCGCCTTGAAACCCGGACCTCTTTAGTGACCACACTGGGCACCGGCGTCAGCATGGCTGCCAGTCCCGGCCCGAGGGCGGCGGCCCGGGTCACTCAGGCGACACCTGTACCAGGCCGGCCGCCGGGCTGTGCCTCCTTTGGTGTTTAGGCCCCAAAGACAGCATTTCCGCTGGGCTACTCCCGGGGGGCGCCCGGCTGGCCTGCGGAAGTGTCCCACCGCCAAGGACAGCGTGGCTCGGTCTGGCCTTGGAGGGAACACCCCAGGCTCCTCCAAGGCCCAGCGCAAGTGGCCTCACCAGACGCGTGTGCAGCGGGGTCTCTGCCGTCTCAGGCACGGAGCGGGGTGTGTCATCCCCCGCCGCCCGCTGGCCTGTCGCTCCCGCTAGGCCAGAGGCTCTGCGGTGCCCCCAGGAGACATCTGTCACCGTCTGGGGACATTCTTGGTTGTCACAACCAGTGGGGGAAGGGAAGCCCGACACGAGGTGGGTGGAAGGCATGGCTGCTGTGACCCGCCTCCCAGGCTGGGACGCCCTGCAGCCCAGAGCGGTGGAGGCGGCCCGGCCCCCCCGGTGCACGGGCGGCCGCGTGCCTAAACGTTTCACGGCCCAGACACTCGATCTCAGGTCTCGTCCTGCCAGCCAATACCCTCCCCTGAGGTTGCCGGCTCTCGAATGCCATCAACATTCAGTTTTTATGAACGGGGGGCACCAGACCGGGCTGTGGGGTTTGTGGAACACATTTAATCTTTCAAGTAACTGAAGACTTAGTTTCAGTTACTCACATTTTCAGCAAAACCATCGGCCGTATTAAGTGATCTGCCGTCTGTGCAAACACCTCTCCCCACGGTACGGCGCAGGTGGCCCAAAGGAGGGTGGAGAAGAACGCGGCTTCTTGGACCCTCCGCCGGGGCCCCGGGAACCAGCCGCACGGGGAGGTCACAGCTGCCCAGACCCCGCGAAGGGAACTTCAGGCTGACGGTGAATAGCGTCCCGGAGCCCAAGTGGGCCCCGGAGTGTTTGCCGGGACGGTCCACCTCCCCAAGTCCTGTGTTTTCTCTGGCAGCCAAAGCAGGGGGAGCGCAGTGTGTCCACAAGTCAGCACGGGATGCACAGGTGGGCGGGGTGGCAGCCAGGATGACCAACCCCCCTGCCAGCCTCTCCGGGCCGCGTGGCGTCTTCCAAGTCCTCCTTTGGGTCACAGCGGGGTCCGGGGGACAAGGAAGCTGGCCTGACTAGGAGGGCCCCAGCCCAGCGGAGGTGGGCAGCGGACGGCATAAGTCATCTGCCCAAGGTCCAGATGCTAAAAGAGCCCAAGGTCAGAGGCTGGGACACGGCATTCGGGACAGGGTGGACTCTGCCCTCTGCCCTCTGCCCTGGGGGCAAAGGGCCAGAGCCTTAGAGGCTGGAGACAAGAAGGGAGGTGAGCACAGCCCTGGAAGGGCGGGGCTGCACATGGGGAGAGGGCCGGCCCCTGAGTCACCTCCAAATAGCACTGGGGGCTGCCAGCTGGGCAGGGGTCATCCCCTCCACCCCCTGCCCCCAGGCCGTGGCGCACACTCCACTGTCCTGAGGACTCAACATGGGAACTGGATGCTGCCCTCGAGACGGCTCTGGGTCGCCCAGGCAGGCTTCACCACCGGCAGGGTCACCCTGTGCCAGGGGCAGGGCGGCTGAGAGGTCTCAGAGCCACCTTCCCGTGAATGACCCTCACCCCACCCCTGACCGGTGCCCTGATGCCCCCGCGCTGGCGAACCCTCCTCGGATGTCACCCCAGCCTTCCCAACAAGGGTGAAGTGAATTCACATTTGCGCACACCTGTCTACACCCGAGGCAGTGCTACGGGTCTGGCTGCGAGCCGCTCTTCCTGTGCCTTCCGAGGGACGCTGGGAGCCTCTGGTCCCTGCAGCGAAAGGCCTGGCCTCCTGAACGACGCCGTGTGCAGGATAAATCTGTACGGGGGAGACCTGGGCAGAAGGAGAGAGCAGGGGGATGTGGAAACGTGACCTGGGAAGTCACCCCTTTGCTGCCCCTCCAAGATGCGCTGGGCAGGGAGGGGCTTGGGGGGCCTGCAGAGTTGGGGGGCAGACAGGCGGCAGGAGGGGCGCAGAGGCCAGCGGCCCCGGGTGGAAAGTGCAGGGAGGCCTGGGGACCAAGGCGGAGGGGCGGGCCCAGTAGGGCTGGGCCACAGAGACCTGGGCTTTGCTCCCTCACCACGGAGCCTCTGCGCCAGCCGACGTGGGTGCCCGAGGCCCCGAGCCTGCCCACTCATCTTCTGCTGCCCGTGACTGGGTCGCCTGCCTGCATGCCCACCACCATCGCTGACCCGCAGTAAAAGCTCTCCTAGAGAATAAGAACATTTTGTTACAAGCCAGAGCACAGACATGGGGCCTGATGAATCATTTTACAAAGCGAGTGTGGGGTAACGGCTGCCAGGCAGCGCCAGGCGCCTCAGCACCCAGAGCCCGAGGGCCATCCCCGCAGCCCTGCCTCCTGCCTGGGAGCCGCCACGCCACTGTTCTGGAAACTTCTTCCCTGTGCGGTTCATCACTTTTCCTGGTGCGAGTTTTTCACATCCTTTATTCTGAGGGGTCCTCCCCTGTTTCCCCAGATTTGCTGAGGAATCAGATCCTCTGACCTGTGACCCCAGGTCAGTCCAGCGGATCACACCCTCTTCTTCCCGGAGAGTCAAGCCTGCAGGACAGAGCCCAGGGGGCCGGTCAACACCCTGTCCGAGAAGGGACCCAGGCCAGGAAGCAGGGCGCTCGTCCTTGAACGGTCTCTGCCATGGGCGCAGAGGGGTCCTGATGGTCCGTGTGCGAGGGTTTGCCTTCCACGCACTCCTCAGGAAGGAGCCTGGGCTTGGAGCCAGCCAGACGGATAGCCACACCTGTCCTGTCCCCACCGTCCCCACCACTTAATTCTCTCAGCCGACTTGTCTTCGCCTGTGATGAGCTGTGTGCCTGCAACATGGGACACCCCACCAGCAGAGATGCCCTGCCCAGCGCTGTCCCTGAGAGCTCAGACTCCACCTTCGAGATGCTCTCTCCAGCCTCCCGGGAGGAAAGCCTGGGCCCTTGGGACTCTCGGGGCTCCCCAGGAGCGCTGGGGCCTCAGAGGGGCTGGGTTGGACGGGGTGGGGCGCTGGGGCTGAGCTGGAGGCCAGCCAGGGCCAGGGATGGGGAGGGACTCTGAGGCTGGGGGCTGCCAGGCCGCCCTTGGAAATGCTCCACGGGGCACTAACTGGTACAAGGCCCAGGTAACGACAGGGATGCCCAGCCTGGAGGGCTGCTCCTGCTGGTGGAGGCCTGCGAGCTGCCACCAGCCCCTGCGGTGGGACCATGCCCAGGGCGGGAGCCACGGGCCCAGCCACCAACTGGGCAGGTGCAGGACCCCCGCGGGCCTGTTGTGAGGCCCCGTGGAGCTGAGCCTGGACACGTGCACGGCAGCTGTTCCCACGGTGGCCGCACGAGGAGGTCCACCCCCCGACCTCGCCAGGCAGCCGCTCACCCTTCAGGGTCCAGGGCGGCACGCCCCGCCCCACGTGAATCAGGCTGCCCAGCCGGGTGGGGCCCCAGACTTGATGACCTAAGGGCGTTGTCTCTGATTGTGCACACACAGGCGCTGTGCACGCGGGTGGGCGTCCAGAGCCCGGCCCACGGGCAGGGGGCGGGCGTTCTCTGGGCAGCAGTAGATAATCCATCCCGCTCTAAACACCTGTTAACGGCCACCCCTGCCTGTGTGACCTCCTGGAGGGCAGGGCCCATGTCCACTCACTCTGCATACCAGGGCCCTGCCCCGGGCATCGTCAGAGTTCAAGAAATGTTTGTTGAATGAACAAGGGGCCCAATATAGCTGGGGCTGGGCAGGAGGTGGACTCGGGCTGCCCGTCCTCCATCCCAAATTCCTGACGGGTTTGATGAGACGCACACGGAGAGGCCAAACGGAGAGGACAAATGTATGGATACCAAGGGGGAAAGGAGTGGGGTGGGAGGAACTGGGAGACTGGGATTGACACATTTGCATTATTGATACTATGTATAAAATAGACAACTTATGGGAACACGCTGTACAGCACAGGGAACTCCACCTAACGCACTGTGGTGACCTAAATGGGAGGGAAGTCCAAAAGGGAGGGGATATCTGTGTGTGTACGGCTGAGTCATTCTGTTGTTCAGTGGAGGCTAACAAAACACTGCAAAGCAACCATGCTCCAATAAGAATTAATTGAAAAAAAAAAAGACAGAGGATGAAAGTCAGAATTCCTGATAAGTATCAGAAATTCCTGAAATCATGAATTAGTCTGTATTTGTTCTATAACACTTTATTTCCATGTCTCTGATATTGATTGGTTAAAACGAGTGAATCATTTTCTTATGATAGGGTCATGTTAAAAGTTTGGGGGCTTTTCTGTTTTATTTTATTTTTTTTGGCTGTGCTGCGTGGCTTGTGGGATCTTAGTTCCCCGACCAGGGATCATTCCAGGCCCTCAGCAGTGAAAGAGCCAGGGAATTCCCTTTTCTGTTTTGAAAACATATAACAATAAATGCTATGATTTAGTTGATTTCTTCTATCGTTCTTAAAATACTTGCACCATTTCTCAGACTCTCTGCATCGTTACGGGTCTCTAAAAAGTTCCGTTTAATGAGGAATATTAAGTTTAGCCGCACTTACAAGGGTCCACAGCCCACAGCAGACACTCGAACATTCTCGGGGAGTGTTGGGATGATGTGATGCTTGATTGGCCAGCGAGGTTAACACCCGACACTGACCGAGAACCAAAGGCCTCCCAGGTACACTACTCCTCAACACATCTGGCAGTATTTGAACAGTGCGCGGGGTGTGTGTGTGCTGACGGGTGTGGATTTTATATGCAGGAATGACTCACCGCCAGCAGCGCCGGCCCTCTGGCCTCTTACACCATGACAGCAGCTTGGAGCCACGCCGCCCCATCTCTCCCACACGCCAGCCACAGCCCTGTTTCCCAGACGAGCCGCTCCACCGTCAGCACTTCCAGCTACTGACTGGACACCAGGGGCTTCCCCAGCTGGCGGCGTCTTTGTGTTGATTAGTAAGTTCTATTTCTTGCAGAAGATTTATAGTCCTTTTTCCTGTCGTGCCAGTTTCTCGACTGCTTTCTCTTGGGATTCAGAAATACATATGTATTTCTTGAGAACTGCCTGGAAGGAAATTCTTCGGGAAAACACGTCTCAATCAGGTTTAGCCACTAGCCGGCCAGGCTCAAGTGGATGAGCAGGTTGCCAGGGCCAGCACCGTGTGGGCGGGCAGCTGGGGCACAGCCGAGTGGCCACAGGGGCTGGGGGCGGGCCCTTCACCTGGGTCCCTCCTGGCCCAGGGGCTAGCAGCTCTCCTCTCAGGTTAATCAAAGAAGTGGGCACTGAGACATCTATTTGGCATGGGGAGAAAAGAGAGGTTCTATTTAGATTTAACTTAAAAAAAAAATATTTCCTGGGCTTCCATGGTGGCGCAGTGGTTGAGAGTCCGCCTGCCGATGCAGGGGACACGGGTTCGTGCCCCCGTCTGGGAAGGTCCCACATGCCGCGGAGCGGCTGGGCCTGTGAGCCATGGCCGCTGAGCTTGCGTGTCCGGAGCCTGTGCTCCGCAACGGGAGAGGTCACAACAGTGAGAGGCCCACATATCACAAAAAAAAAAAAAAAAAAAAAAAAAGAGAGGTTCTATTTAGGTTTAACTTTTTAAAAAAATATTAAAAATGTAAGCTTTATTGATATTTCACATATAGATCGACTTATAAAAAAAACAAATTTGGCTACTTATTAGCATGTTAATTCTTAATTTGGGGACAACACTTTAGCTTACATTTTGAAATTGTCAGCAAGGAATGCCCGTCTGCTCCAAGCTTGATGGGGCTTCATGCAGTGTAGATTTTACAGACGCACGTCATGGCGCGCACACCCCTTTTATCCATTGGGGTGTCCAACCCTGGAGGTTTGACCACTGGCCAGACCAGGAGTGGCAGAACACTGTCCCCGGCCCCAGGAGGAGCCACGCCCGTCGCCTGAGGGGCTTTGAGAGCGCAGGGGCTGGGGGGATGCCGCCGGGTCCACGAGGGACCTCAGGCCCACGAGGTCCTGCCCGGCCTGGTACTGGGGCCTTGGCGCCTTGCAGGTTGGTTTTGGCCAGGACTCGCGTGGTGTCCCTGGCTTTGGGGCCACCAACCGGTCCTGCTGAGGCAGCGGGCTCAGGCAGGGCTGACAGACAGAAACTAAAGTGCTCACGAAAGACCCAGCTTCCCACAGAAGCTGTGCGAAGTGGATGTAATTTCCCTGAGACACGCTCTCAGAAGCTCTGCTCTACAGGCTGCTCGGGGACAGGGACATCCCGGGGCTGGTCCTTCCTCTGGGCATCCCTGAGCTCCCCTACCCCTCCTGCTGTCCTGGCAGCTGGTCCATCTGGAACCTTCGGGGGACCACACTGTCCTCCTTCTTTTTGTTAAGGGCCTTCTTAGGAGAAAGTGCTTTTTGTTTGTTGAGGCTTCCTCCCCTGGACACGCCCGCGTTTTAGAACAAAAGGACAGTGCTTAACCCAGGTGACCAGACCTGGGACAAGCCTGAGGCTTCACCCTCCTGCAGGCTCACGGGGCACCAGGGTGGCGCCAGCAGACCTTTGTGCCCAGCAAGTCCTTCTGTGTCACCAAGGCTGGCGCTGTTCAAGCACCGTGAAAAGACGGCCGGTCGGAAGCAAAGGCAGCCAGTGTCCCCGTTCACAAAATGGGCAGAAACCCGAGACCCACGCGGGACCTGGCCACTGACAGAACGAACCGGGGGGATTAAGCAGGAAATTGAAGTGTACTGTAGGTTTCTGTGAGGCAGTCACCTGGAGAGGCCATTTGGGGGGCAGGCCCGCTGGGCGGTCAAGGCTGGTCCCCCGCGCCGCCCCCCAGGCTCGCTCAGACTCGGAGAGGAGACCATGATGTCCCGGGTCACAGGGCGGCCCTGGACGAAGTTGGGGGGAAGCAGGCCTTGCTGCCGGCTCGTGCCGAGCCCGGGGAGTGGCCCGGAGCAGGGCAGGAATCCTGAGAAGCCCTTCCGCCCTGCCTGCGGCCCGCCTCTTCTCCCCACCTGCAGGCCTCTCTCTGGGAACCTGGGGCCTCGGGGCCGGGCCCCTACCAGCCCCGCTCTCTGGGAAAGAATGGTCTCTCGGCCCTGAATGGTGCCTCTGTCTCGCCAGACGGCAGACTCAGCTCATTGGCACAAATGCGTAACCAGCCGCAGCCTCGGGCCTAGCAAGGCAGCCCCACTGGAGGGTTTCCTCCAGGGGCGCCCAGGGGATGCTTCTCCCCCAGAGAAAGTGTGTGTGGGTCGCCGCCTGGGCCGGGGTGGGGAGGGCTCGGGGGCTGGAGCCCTCCTGCCTGTGGGTGGTGGCAGAGCCGGGTGGAGCCCAAGAGAGGGACGGAAGTCAGGCAGGACGTTGGGCAGGGGCCAGAGAGGCACGGGCGTGTCTCCTGGCAGAACTAGCCTTTGAGTCCAGGGCCGCCTGTCCCCAGCGATCGCCCCATCTGCGGGCTCCATGTCTGCCACCCTCCCCGTCAGTCCTGTCGAGCAAGGCCTCAAAGGCTCCCAGTGAAAATGGCAATGTGTTCCCAGAACAAAGGTGAGCGCCCAGGGCCCAGCCGGTTACCTGGGGTGCCTGTGGCCAGGAGGGCGTCGCCTGGGTGCCCCAGGGAAAGTTCGGGAGAAAGGCCAGGCCTCCTGGCCTTCGAGCCTCCCAGTGAGGGAGGGGCCCCTGCGGCACGTCTGCCCTGGGATGTGGATGCTGAGGGGAGCAGTGGGTGTAACTGCAAAGCCCTCAGAGCAGCTGAGCGACAGATAAGAGTCACTTGTTGTTTCATCATCCCTTGCAGTGCACCTCACCCCTGTTTGGGGCCCAGGAATGGGAATTCTGAGTTGAATTCTGCAGTGTCTGGGAGGGGGGCCCCTGCACCAGGTGGGCGTACAGGGGGTAAAGGAGAAGGGGAGCCAGCAGGGCCCCACCTGGGGTCGCGAGAGCCACGTGGGAAAGAGTCTAAACAATAATTCCCAAATTATTCAGCCTCAGCAAGGGAGGAAGTCCTGACACCTGCTGCAATGTACATGAACGATGAGGACGAGATGCTCACGGAGAGAAGCCAGACGCACAAGGAAAAATACTGTTTGGTTCCACTTATATGCGGTCCTAGAGTCGTCAGAAAGTAGATGGCGGGGGCACCAGGGGCTGGGGGAGGAGGACGGGGAGTCGTGTTTAATGGGGACAGAGTTTCAATTTGGGAAGATGAGAAAATTCTGGAAATTCTGGAGATGATGACGGTTGCACAACAACGTGAATATGCTTAATGCTCCTGAGCTGTGCACTTAAAACTGGTTACAGTGGTAAATTTTGTAATGAGTATTTTACTGCAATTAGAAAAAGAAGAAAAGAAAAAATCCAAAAGTAAAGATAAAAAACATATCTGCAGGCAAGGGCAGATGAGAACAAACATGGGAGTCGGAAGTAGGGGGGCAGGAAATGGCACTTTGGAGAGCCTGCCATGAGCAGGTCTGGGCCCTGTGCCAGCCTGCCTTCCAGGAGGGGCAGTGGTCCTCCCGTGGCAGGTGCTGGCTGGGCTGCCTGAGGTCAGTGGCCCTGATAGATAAGGGAAAGGACAGCGATTGCTTTTGGGGTGGAGGACTCATTCGCGCTGTTTGAGTATTTACTTTGGACTTATGTTAATGTCACAATTTAAAGCATTAGTTTTTTTTTGGTTTTTTTTTTTTTTTTGCGGTACGCGGGCCTCTCACTGTTGCGGCCTCTCCCGTTGCGGAGCACAGGCTCCGGACGCTCAGGCTCAGTGGCCATGGCTCACGGGCCCAGCCGCTCTGCAGCATGTGGGATCTTCCCAGACGGGGGCACGAACCCGTGTCCCCTGCATTGGCAGCCGGACTCTCAACAACTGCGCCACCAGGGAAGCCCTAAAGCATTAGTTTTTGTTTTTGTTTTTGTTTTTGTTTTTGAGGTACGCGGGCCTCTCACTGTTGTGGCCTCTCCCGTTGCGGAGCACAGGCTCCAGATGCGCAGGCTCAGCGGCCATGGCTCACGGGCCCAGCCGCTCCGTGGCATGTGGGATCTTCCCGTACCGGGGCACGAACCCGTGTCCCCTGCATCGGCAGGCGGACTCTCAACCACTGCGCCACCAAGGAAGCCCAGCATTAGTTTTAAAGGGACTTAAAGCAAAGACATAACTAACATTAAAGGTTAAGATGCTGGGACTTCCCTGATGGTCCATTGGTTAAAACTTTGCCTTCCAATGCAGGGGGGTGGGCAGGTTTGATCACTGGTCAGGGAGCTAAGATACCACATACCATGCAGCCAAACAAAAGCAAAAATATAAAACAGAAGCAATATTGTAACAAATTTAATAAAGACTTCAAAAATGGTCTAGGGACTTCCCTGGTGGCGCAGTGGTTAAGAATCCGCCAGCCAATGCAGGGGACATGGGTTCAATCCCTGGTCCAGGAAGATCCCACATGCTGAGGAACAACTAAGCCCGTGTGCCACAACTACTGAGCCTGTGTGCCACAACTACTGAAGCCCAAGTGCTCTAGGGCCCGCGAGCCACAACTACTGAGACCGTCTGCTGCAACTACTGAAGCCCGCATGCCTAGAGCCCATGCTTTACAACAAGAGAAGCCACTGCAAGGAGAAGCCTGCGCACTGCAACAAAGAGTAGCCCCCACTCGCTGCAACTAGAGAAAGCCCACGTGCAGCAATGAAGACCCAACACAGCCAAAAAAAAAAAAAAAGGTCCACATCAAAAAAAAAAAAACAGGGTCAAGATGCCCCATTGCCGCAGGTCAAACATCTTCTTTGTCCCCAAACCTTCAATGAAGGGTGATGTGATTCACTGTGAGCAAACATGCGTGTGGAGTGAGTGTGTGTGTGTGTGTGTAGGAATGAGAGTGTGTACACGTGTGTGCAAGTGTGCATGTGTGTTCCTGTGGTCCTGCAGCACCACTGGCCCAGGCCTGGAGGAAAATCGTCCACGGGGCATGGGGGGGTCTCATGCCTGTGAGAGGGGCTTGCTTCCCCCCGCCCGTGGTTGGGCCCAGAGCTCCGACCTTCCACGTCCGCGCTGCAGAGAGAGGGGCCTCGGCCAGGCCCACGGGGGGCCAGCAGGAAGGGCTGCAAGGCCTTGGGTCAAGGCAGCGGAGCACTGCCTACAGCCCTGGCACAGGTGAGTGCTGAGTAAGGCTGGCTGTGACCTGCGGGCTCAGCCCTGGGTGGGGGATGGCAGGGCGGGGCTGCCAGGCGGCTAATTCCAGGTCAAGCCCTAGAAAGCTCTGGGCCTGCGTTGGACTGTGGTCCAGGTCCCCGTGGGTGAGGGGGCAGCCTGTCCACGGGGTGTGGCTGGGCCTGCCATCAGCAGGTGAAACCCAAGGTGCGCAGTGTCCTGGAGGCTCACAGAGGCCCACGGGGTCTTTTCAGGACCCTGCCCTGCATCTGCTTCAAGCTGTGCGCCCCCCCAGGAGCCCTGACGCGGGCACAGTGGGCCCTGACCTCCACCTGAGCGCAGGAACCTTCTGGAAATGTTCTGATCCATGGTGGAGCTGGGGCCCAGGCGAGCGCACTGTTACCTGGGCTCTGAGGGCAGGTAAGCCCTTCCCACAAGAGGGACATTCGTCCCCACTGCCCCGGGGGCACCGTATTTCCATGGTCACAGAAATAACTCGAGTCCGTTTCGTGAGGGGTGTTTTGTCCTGCTCCAGGGGCCCTTCTGTGAGGACTCGCCTCTCCGGATCTGAAGACATTTAGGCACAAAAGGCAAAAATGTCCAAGTTGCAAAGACGAGTCATTGATCGCAATGTGACCCTCCCACTCGGTCATCTGCCTAAGAATTGCCCCCCTGGTTTGTAGCCCAGTCGCTGCGTGGTGACTGCTCCCGCCATCTCCCGGGCACACATTCAAGTGCTTGTTCATCATTTATCCATGCGATGGCCTCCTCTTGGGCACCTGCTGTGTGCTGCCCTGTACCGGCTGCGCCACACGGGTCACACAAAGCCCCTGACCTCACGCAAGGACAGCGCAGTGGGAAAGGCAGACCCTGCGCTCATGGTTCCACCAACGGGCTTTTAATTAGAGCTCTGGAAGGTGCCACGAAGGAAACCGATGGGTCTCAGCTTGTAAGGATGGACCTAGCTGTACTGGACCGAACTTGAGTCTGCTCGCCTGACACACAGCAAAGCCAGTCTCCTGACACCGGGTTGTGGTGAAGGGAAGTGCAGCGTCTATTGTAGGTGCCAAGCACAGAGAACAGGCAGCTCGTGCTCAAAAGACCCAGACTCCCCAGTGGCTTTCCGGGAAGGGGTTTTAGAGGCAACACTTTTGGGGAGGGCTGTAGCTCGTGCACCTTCTTCTGATTGGTTGGTGGTGAGGTAACAGGGTGGTGTTTCAGGAATCTCAGTCATCAGCCTCTGGGGGCTAGTGCTTGTGGTCAGCTTGTGGTCACCACCATCCTTCACCTGTTTCTGCAGAACAACTCAAAGATATGCCTCAGATTGTTATGTCTATTCCTTGAGGAGGAGCTAGGACTCTGTTTTGTCATTGAATTATTATCATTACTTTCCTGCTTGACTGCTTTACCTTTGAATCTGAATTCCCTCACTTCCGTAATTAGTAACTGCTTGAACCTGCTCTTTGGAACTCAGGGAAGGCCTAGGAGACTGAAGCCTTTTTCTACAAGCAAGAAACGGGGGATCATGGAGGGGCTTTTGTACCCGGGAGGGCCTCACAGGATCCTGCTCAGTTTCAATCCCCCTTTTCTTTTTTTTTTTTAAATTTATTTATTTTTATTTTTTGGCTGTGTTGGGTCTTTGTTGCTGCACGCGGGCTTTTCTCTAGTTGCAGCGAGCAGGGGCTACTCTTCGTTGCGGTGCTCGGGCTTCTCATTGGGTGGCTTCTCTTGTTGCAGAGCGCAGGCTCTAGGCACACGGGCTTCAGTAGTTGTGGCGTGTGGACTTCAGTAGTTGTGGCTCATGGGCTCTAGAGTGCAGGCTCAGTAGTTGTGGCGCACGGGCTTAGTTGCTCCACGGCATGTGGGATCTTCCCGGACCAGGGCTCGAACTCGTGTCCCCTGTATTGGCAGGTGGATTCTTAACCAATGATTCTTCCACCAATCTGGAATTTTCTTTAGCACCAATGAGGTCATCTCTCCCGGGGGCCTCTCCATCCCCCGAGGAAGAAGTGTGATAGAGCCTCGACCTTCCTCCAAAAGATGATGCCTGGCCTGAAACTAACCTGCTTTTCTTTCACTCATAACTCCTTGCCCCACCCTCCTGCCTAAGAAAACCTTTCATTTTGTATGCGCCCCCCTCGGAGGCCCTACTGTTTACTGGCTGGGGTGCTGCCCATCTGAGAATCGCTTCACAAAGCCAGTTAGAAATCTTCAAATTTACTGGGCTGAATTTGGTTTTGTTAACAATATTTACCTTTGAAATTGAACACAACGGGCTTGGCTCGTACATATTCTGAGTATGGGAAGCACGTTTGACATCAAAACCTGACCGGGACCCCTCAAGTAGCAGCAATTATAATTTGGTTATTTTACTGTAGGAGAGAAATTCAGGAGCATTTACAATGAGTCTTATTTCACTAATCAGAGCCGCACACATGTTTCGTCTCGTACAATTCTAGGAGCCGTACTTTTCATCTACATCCGAGTTTGCTGTGTGCACGATGCCCCGGGGCTGCGGTCCCCCAGGAGGAGCCCCTGACCTGGGAGGTGCAGCTTCAGGAAGGAAAACCGGCCATCTTTACCAGGTATTGGTTGTTGGGGATTGAATTGTGTCCCCACAGAAAGAGATGTTGAGGCCCCCGGACTTGTGAATGGGGCCTTATTTGGAAATAAGGTCTTTGCAGAAGTGATCAAGATGAGGTCATACTGGATTAGTATGGGCCTAATCCAATGGCAGGTGGCCTTATAAGGAGGGGGAAATTTAGACTCAGAGACACTGGGAGAAGACCACATGAGAGGCAGAGATTGCAGTGATGTGTCTACGAGCCAAGGCTCGCTGGCCACGGCCAGAACCTAGAGGGCAGGCAAGGGCCACATACTCCCTCTTTTAGGTTCCTGGACCCAATTACAACCTCTGTGTGTGTGTGTGTGTGTGTGTGTGTGTGTGTAGGCTTCCCCACACACCAACAAGCAATTCTCAGACTCCAGCAGGATGTCTGAGAACCCAACTCAACGTGGAGATAGAGTCAGACCCCACTGACGAAGGGCTCAGCCCCACACGACCACCCTCCACGTCAGATGCCCAGTTGCAAGTTCAAGTTGTCACCTGTGCTTCTGACCAAATGGCTATATATACATACATATATATATATATACATATATAATAATTTTTATTGCAGTATAGTTGATTTACAGTGTTGTGTTAGTTTCAGGTATACAGCAAAGTGAATCAGTTATGCATATACATATACCCATTCTTTTTTTTTTTTTTTTTTTGTGGTACACGGGCCTCTCACTGCTGTGGCCTCTCCCGTTGCGGAGCACAGGCTCCGACGCGCAGGCTCAGCGGACACGGCTCACGGGCCCAGCCACTCCACGGCACATGGGATATTCCCAGACCAGGGCACGAACCTGTGTCCCCCACATTGGCAGGCGGACTCTCAACCACTGTGCCACCAGGGAAGCCGTACCCACTCTTTTTCAGATTCTTTTCCCACATAGGTCATTACAGAGTATTGAGTAGAGTTCCCCGTGCTATACAGTAGGTCCTTATTATTTATTTATTTATTTATTTATTTATTTATTTATTTATTTATTTATTTTTATTTTTATTTTTCCAGTACACGGGCCTCTCACTGTTGTGGCCTCTCCCGTTGCAGAGCACAGCCTCCGGACGCGCAGGCCCAGCGGCCACGGCCCACGGGCCCAGCCGCCCCGTGGCACGTGGGATCCCCCCGGACCAGGCCACGAACCCCCGTCCCCTGCATCACCAGGCGGACCCCCAACCACTGTGCCACCAGGGAAGCCCAGTTATTTATTTTATATATAGTAGTGTGTATATGTCAATCCCAATCTCCCAATTTATCCCTTCCCCCTCCTTACCCCTTGGTAGCCATAAGTTTGCTTTTTACATCTGTGACTCTATTTCTGTTTTGTAAATACGTTCACTTGTACCTTATTCCACATATAAGTGGTATCATATGATATTTGTCTTTCTCTGTCTGACTTACTTCACTCAGTATGATAATCTCTAGGTCCATTGATGTTGCTGCAAATGGCATTATCTCATTCTTTTTTACGGCTGAGTAATATTCCACTGTATATATGTGCCCCATCTTCTCTATCCACTCGTCTGTCGATGGACGTTCAGGTTGCTTCCACGTCTTGGCTATCGTAAGTAGTGCTGCAGTGAACACTGGGGTGCGTGTATCTTTTCGAATTATGGTTTTCTCTGGATATATGCCCAGGAGTGCAATTGCTGGATCATTTTAAACTCTATTTTTATTTTTTTAAGGAACCTCCATACTGTTCTCCATAGTGGTTGTCCAACTGGCTATAAATCAGACGTCCCCACGATGCCCTCCTTGGGTTCAGTTCATTTGCTGGAGAGGCTCACAGGACTGAGGAAGACTTGTTCACTTACCAGATTTCCAACTTATTATAAAGGGTACAGTCAGATGCAGAACCCCCCCCAGGCCAGGCGTGGGCACAGGGCTCGGAGCTTCCCTGCCACCCAGACACACTGTCCCCAGCCTCCACCTGCTCGCCAGCCTGGACACCGGAGCCCAGTTCTTTGAGGGTTTTTATGGAGGCTTCATCGCACAGGCGTGACTGGCTCGATCCTTGGCCATTGGTGATGGATTCGCACTCTGGCCCTTCCCCCTGTCCATGCGGGGCGTGGGGTGTGTGGGATGGAAATTCCCACCCTCCAATCACAGAGCTGGTTCTCCGGGCAGCCAGCCCCCACCCTTGAGTGGGATTCAAAAGTTACCTTCCCTGCAGCGTTTTCCAGAAATTCTGAGGGTTTGGGGAGCTGTGGACGTATAGGGATGGCCTGTCTACTCAACCCGTGTCCCTGCACAGTCACCCGAGGGCTGCGGGATCCGCGGTTCATTTCTTTTTACTGCTGGGCCGTGTCCACAGTTAGTGTAATGGTCACCAGCTGAAAGGAGCTGGGCTGATCCCTGTTCGCTGCATGTATTTCTGATGAGTCAAGGTGAGCATTTGTGTACAGGTTTCCCTGTGAACAGTTAGCCCTTCTCTCAAACAAATGCCAGGACGCTTTGCTTTTGTAATTCACTGAACGCATCAATACTTGGTGAGCATTTATTTGTTAGAGAGATAGGAACTGACTCAATGATATCGGCTCTTACAAGTATTTGGTGCCATGTCAGCTGCTCCTGCGGCGTTGGACCTGCCGTTTTGCCGCCTGGTTTGGCCGTTGTGTGGATGGACCCCATGATCCTGACAGAGGCAGGTGCTGGCCGGTGACGCGTCAAGAGCTGCTTAGGACAGGACACGCACAGCACTGAGTGGGAAGGAGGAAAACCACGCAGGACCTCCCTGGTAGAGTCCTCAGCAGCACAACTAGAATTTCACTCATTCATTCTTTCGACAAGCGTCACTTCGAGCTCCCTAAGTGCAGGCCCCCGAGCTCCACCTGCAGAGAAAGAGAGCTGGCTGCATCCAGAGGATGAGCTACATCCAAGCTCCCTGGCTCCCCAGACAAGGACCAACCGATATAGGGGGACCCTGACACGTCAGGCTGCGTCCCTGTCACTCGAGTTACCTCTACTGGGTGCTTCTCTGATTGCATTTGCTCAGTGTCATCCTTGTGGATCCTTCAGAAACTAAAACTGCACCATTGGGACTTCCCTGGAGGCACAGTGGTTGAGAATCTGCCTGCCAATGCAGGGGACACAGGTTCAAGCCCTGGCCTGGGAGGATCCCACATGCCGTGGAGCAACTGAGCCCGTGCACCACAACTATTGAGCCCGCGTGCTGCAACTGCTGAAGCCCGCGTGCCTAGAACCCATGCTCTGCAACAAGAGAAGCCACCGCAATGAGAAGCCTGTGCACCGCAATGAAGAGTAGCCCCTGCTTGCAGCAATTAGAGAGAAAGCCTGTGCAGCAACAAAGACCCAACACAGCCAAAACTAACTAACTAAATAACTAAATTTGAAAAAATACAATAAAATAAAACTCCACAATCCAGGGGACTTCCCTGGCTGTCCAGTGGTTAGGGCTCCACACTTCCACTGCATGGGGCATGGGTTCGATCCCTGGGCAGGGAACTAAGATCCCAAGTCCCCCGCCGCCCCCCCCCCCAAAATAACCTCCACGATCCTGCTTCTGGTCATGGGGACAGTGGCTACAGCCCTGGGACCAAATGCAGTCAGACAGTTTTTGTATGGCCCTGGAACCAGGAACAGTTTTTATATTTTTTATAAAGGGTTGCAAAAAACAAGCAAGGAAGAATAGACAACAGAGACCACGTGTGGGCCCAGAATGTCTAAGATACTACGTGGCCCTTCATTGAATGTTCTCGGTCAAGCCCTGCCTCCTGCTCGTAGGGGACAGCTAGAGAGTCACTCGGACGTGGAGATAAGCGTGTTCTCTTAGAGTTGAACTTGTAGATTAACAAAGGATGGGACTTCCCTAGTGGTGCAGTGGTTAAGAATCCACCTGCCAATGCAGGGGACACAGGTTCGAGCCCTGGTCCGGGAAGATCCCACATGCCGCGGAGCGGCTGGGCCCACGCACCACAACCACTGAGCCTGCACTCTAGAGCCCACGAGGCACAACTACTGAAGCCTGCATGCCTAAAGCCTGTGCTCCACAACAAGAGAAGCCACCACAATGAGAAGCCCGTGCACCGCAATGTTGGATGGCCCCTGCTTACTGCAACTAGAGAAAGCCTGCGTGCAGCAACGAAGACCCAACACAGCCAAAAATAAATAAAATTTAAAAAAACAAAGGATGGATACAGTGAAAGGGGTGGTCTGTCATTACCTGATGTGGGAAACACCCACATCCAATAAAGTTAGACTATAACAGAGAGATGTGTGTCTGAAGAAAAATATTTAACAGGTTTGGGCGTTGTATTAGGGGGTTAGCAAAACCATATGGCAAACAATGAGAAATCAAACCACTAAGTGATTCAGATCACTGTTAATTTAAAAACAACAGAGCTATATATGCTGGAGTAGAATACAAGTCTATGTGAACTCAGTGGACAACGTAAGATCTTAAAGCACTCATGCTTTTTGCTGACAGCGGCGGGGCTAGGGCTGCCGTAACAAAGGACCACACGCCAGGCCGCGTGAACAGCAGAGGTTGGGTGTCTCACGGTTCGGGAGGCCAGAAGCCCCGATGATCCAGGTGTCTGCAGGGCTGCTTCCAGTTGAGGCTTGAAGGGAGACTCCGTTCTTCTCACCCTGGCTTGTGTACGGCCGTCCTCTCCCCGTGTCCTCACGTCACCCTCCCTCGGTTTGTGTCTCCATGTTCAAATTTCCCCTTTGTATAAGGACACCAGCCATGTTGGGTTAGGGTCACCCCCTTGACCTAACGACCCTGAGGACGCCTCTGCACCTGCTCACCCTGTGAAGACCTGTCTCCAAATACAGTCCCCTGCAAGGCGCTGGGGGTTAGGGCTCCAGCATGTGACACAGTCTGGGGGCACAGTTCAGCCCCTAACACACAGCCTCAGCAGAAACGTTCAGGAGTCTTTGCCTTTGAAGAAAAGTGGGATATCTTCGAGGCGGCCAGGCAAGGGGAAGTCAGAGCAAGCAAGCGTAGTCGATGCTGATGCGGCCTTGTCCTAGGAGGTGGTGTTGCCCGGTCCCCTGGAGAAGGAGGTGGGCTCCGTTTGGGGGCAGGGATACCTCACCAGCCTCTCCACAGCCCTGAGAGAAAACTGCTGTCCTGGAAACCAAACAAACTCAAAAACAAAACCAACAAGACCACACGCTTCTGTTTGCCTGGGGCTGTGCTCACCCAGCAACCGTCGGTAGTGACAAAGATGGGTTCTGGGAAGCCTGATACCAGGAAGTGGTCACGCTCTGATCCTGGAGATGTGTTCTCGCCACTCTCATTACAGGTGGGCGAACGTCCTGAGTGGTTTTCCTTATTCGTCTGCTTGTGGGTCTTTGTTTCCTCGTGTTGACTTTGATTTTTATTTCTAGTTTTGAATCTATTTCCTATAATACAGAAATGCATGTTCATTATGGGAATTTCTTGGTGGTCCAGTGGTTAGGACTCCACGCTTTCATTGCCGTGGCCTGTGTTCAATCCCTGGTCGGGAAACTAAGATCCCATAAGCCACCCAGTGTGTCCAAAAAAAAAAAAAAAAAAAGATTAGTGCTAATCCCCAAAACCATACATCTCATGTTACAGATTTTAGTCCTTTTCTATGTGTGGGAAGATGCAACAGTCTGGGTGTCCTACAGTTTAACTCAAACCTGGCCCCCACCCCACATGCCAGCTTCGAGCCCAGGCTGTCACCTGTGCCTCTGACCAACCAGCTGTACATCAGAGGGTCCCAAGACCCCCTCCTCCAGTTCAGTAGTTTGCTAGAACAGGTCACAGAATGCTGGAAAACAGTTGACTTGCTAGATTACCTGTTTCCCATAAAGGATACAAGTCAGGAACAGCCAGATGGAAGAGATGCACAGGCCAGGTTTGGGGAAGGGGCACTGAACTTGCCCACCCTCTCAGGGTGCCCCACTCTCCTAGAGCCTCCATGCGTTCACCGACCTGGAAGCTCTCGGAGTCCCTTCAGTTAGCGGTTTTTGTGTCTGTGGAGGCTTCACTATATAGGCGTGATGGATTAAATGATTGGCCACTAGCGGTGAGCTCACCCTCCAGCGCCTTTCCACTCCCCAGAGGTCAGGAGGGTGGGGCTGACCCCTAATTAGTTGGTTGGCTCCCCTGGCCATCCTTGGGGAGTTTCCAGAAGTCACCTCATTCACATAAGCCCAGGTGTGGTTGAAAGGGGCCTGTTATGAATATCAAAAGACACCCTTATCCTCTTATCACGTAGGAAATTCCAAGGGTCTCAGGAGGCCTGTGCCGGAAATGGAGGAGGATCACGTGTGTATTTATTATAAATCACAGAATCACAGCTGTCCTTAGCAGGCCCTGTGCAGACGCACAGACACACAGACAGAAGAAGGCATAACAAGGATGGCCAGCAGCCACCAGAAGCTGGAAGAGAGGCGGGGACCGGCTCCCTCAGAGCCTGCAGAAGGAAACAACCTCGATTCCGGACTTCTGGCCTCCAGGACTGTGTGAGGATACGGGTCTGTTGGTTTAGGCCTCCCAGCTTGTGGTAGTTTGTTACAGCAGCCCCTGGGAAACTGATAGGGTGTCCACAATGTGGGATTGAATGGGAGAGCATGTAGGGACCGTCACAGGGTGGCAGGTCATTTGTGTCAAACTGTGAAGGCATCCAGAATATACATACCACCGTTTGCTTTTCCTGAGTTCCCCTTCTCTTCCTAAAAGCAGCGCCTCCCAAAAGAATTCACCTGTCATAAATCCCCTCCCCAGAGCTTTGCCACCAGGGAAGATGGACTCGCACCAGCAGAGAGAAGTCAGAGGGCAGGGCGCTAGGGTTGGGGCTCGTTCATCGTCCAACAAATCGTTTATTTTCCCCGCAAAGGCCTTTGCCCCTCCCCTTCCGTGGTGAAGATAGTAAACAAGGCCCAGATTCTATCTCCTTAAATCACATTATTCTGCGAACTCTCCCGCAGGTACTTAGACAAATGAAAACCTATCTTTTCTCTTGCTAATTTGTCTTTTGTCACTTTAATTCACAGGAGTCCGATGGCAGAACCTAAGAGGGGAGAGGAAAAGTTTTTCTTCCTTGACATGAAGTATTTGTTTTGTAAGCACAGAGAGAGCAGGAGGAATGTTCCTCAAAGTGTTGACTGCAGTTTTGTTTGGTAGCAGGAGGGATAGGCTGATCACTGGCTTCCTCTTGGCTCCCCTCTTTGTATTCTTGGTATTGTTTGGATTTTACAGGTTCCCTGTCAGACGTGACGGGACACCAGTTCTTCCCCTGAGGTCTCTGAAGGTGTCTCAGCGCAGGGTCCGGAGTCAGGACCTGCAGAGGCGAAGGGCTGGGTTAGGAGCGTCACACCGAGCGGGTCAGCGACCTTATGTGTTTCATGCCTTGCTGTAACGTGTGTATTCTTTTTTGGTCGCACCGCGCGGCTTGCGGGATCTTAGTTCTGGACTCCGGATTGAACCCGCGCCTCAGCAGGGGAAGCATAGCGTCCTAACCTCTGGACTGCCAGGGACTTCCCAAGGGTGTATTATTTAAAGTGTTTGTTTTGCTTTTTTGAATCATGCTTAGATTTTAGTCACTTTATTAGATGGAACAAGACGGAATTGCCGACCTTGGGCAGGTTTTGGTCTATAAAATGGCAAATTTACTTCACGGATTTTGACCAACATTTGACAGCTTTTGACCTAATCGCAATTTCACATGGTTTAGCCTGACTCACTTGTCTGAAAATCTCCGGTCTGTGTTTGTGTCAGGTGGCGGGCCCCGCGTGGGAAGTGGGGGGGACGACGGGATGGGAAAGGTACCCCCTACGGTGCTGGCTGTCCCAGTGGAAAGGTTCCCTGACCTTGCACCTGGGTGGGACTGAACAGATATAAGACCAGAAAACCGAGAAATCAACGCACTTGTGCTTCATGGTCTGGATAAAATTCCTTCTGCCTCGACCATCCAGATACACAAAGGAAACTCTCAGAACTCAGTCCCGGCCCTTGACCAGGGACGGGGCACCAGCCGTGGGTCAGGGGTGTAAAGCTCCTTGGCTTAGGGCAGATGTTACGACCGTCACCAGGAGGTCTGTCACCCCCGGGCCCACCCGTCCAGACCAGAGACCGGCTCCCTGACCTTCTGTCTTCCTTTCCAGGGCTGCTATCACAGGGGCCCACAACCAGGGTGGCCTGAGCAACAGAGATTCATTTTCCCACAGTTGTGGGGCCAGAAGTCCGAGTTCAGGGCGCTCGCTGGGCCGCGGTCCCTCTGAGTGTCCGGGTGGAGCCCTGCCCCGCCTCCTCCAGCCTGGGGGTCGCTGACCGTCCTGGGCAGCCCTCAGCTCTGGCCGAACCCCTCCTGTCTCTGCCTCTGTTGTCACCTGTGTGTCTGCGTCTCTTCCAGTCACTGGGCTGGACCCGTCCTTCTCCACGATGACCTCATCTTAACCAACAATTAGTCGTCGGCAGCACATTTGTCTTCCAATAAGGTCACATTCGGAGGTTCTAGGGGTTAGGACTCCCACGTGTCTTTTTTTTTAAATTAATTAATTATTTTATTTATTTATTTTTGGCTGCATTGGGTCTTCGTTGCTGTGCGCCGGCTTTCTCTAGTTGCAGCGAGTGGGGGCTACTCTTCATTGCAATGCGCAAGCTTCTCATTGCGGTGGCTTCTCTTGTTGCGGAGCACGGGCTCTAGGTGCATGGGCTTCAGTAGTTGTGGCTCGTGGGCTCAGTAGTTGTGGCTCGCGGGCTCTAGAGCGCAGGCTCAGTAGTTGTGGCACACGGGCTTAGTTGCTCCGCGGCATGTGGAATCTTCCCAGACCAGGGCTCGAACCCGTGCCCCCTGCACTGGCAGGCGGATTCTTAACCACTGCACCACCAGGGAAGTCCCCCCATGTGTCTTTTTGAGGACATGATACGGTCACGGCACCCCCTGAGGGAGTTCTCTGAAGCTGTTCCCTGCCATGGACGGCTGTTTTCCTGCTCTGGGTGGCCTGGGCTTAAGCGGACAGGAGTGTCACTTGGCCACACGCTCATCTCGGTCAGGGACACCCGCTGCCTGTGTTCCGGAATGTCGCTGATGGTCCTAGAAACCAGTCACGTCCTTCCTCCTGCCACTGGCCCCTCCCGCTGGAGCCCCCATCTCCATGAGGCAAGCCCTCGGTGTCCGGCGCCCTGTAACCGCTCTGCTGTGCTCTGCGTGTCCCCTCGGGGAGCAATGTGCCCTCACCCTTTGATGCCAGAGGACAGGCCCCTCAGAGGATTGGTCTCTGAGCCCAGGCTGCCCAGCGCAGGGGGAGTCCCTCCCCCTCCTGGTCTATCCCTTCAGCCTCCTGCCCAGGAGGCCTTCCTGCCTCTCCTCCTTTGTCAGCGTCTAAACGGGGAGGAGGGCTTGGCTCAGGTGGGCCGTCCAGGCCCAAGGCTTCTGCCGCCCTGCACGCTGACGATTCCATTCTCAGGTCCATCTCCAGATCCAAACATATAGTTGCCAACCTGACATCGTCCCCTGACGTGCAAGACTCTCTCAGAAGCTCTTTCTCTGGCCTTTCAAAGGTTTGTAAATCTTTCAAGGGCCAGTGAGCCTCTTGCAGTCTCACGGCTGTGGGGCGACTCCTCAAGGGCCTGGGAGCACCTCTTGGAAAGGGAGCCACCCGGGAAGGGAGGGTGCAGCTCAGGGAGGCTGGGGAGGAGCTGGGCTGCCTTGAGCGTCTCTGACTCCGAACTGCAGAGCCTGCCCGAGGGAGGGCTGGGTCCCTGCGGCCCCCAAAGGGTGGCTTGTGTGTCCCTTGTGATGCACATCCCCTTCTGATTTAATGCTTGTTCACTTGTCCGGTTAATTTCCTGGGTTGGCAGGAGGGTGTTTTCAGTCCTTTCTCCCCAGCACTTGTCACCTGTGCCCGGCCGCCCTGGGGGCTTTGCGTCCCTCTGCCATTTCTACGCTTGATCGGGACTTTTCTTGGGATTCTGAGGTACTTCCTGCTGTGTTGATGGGGACCGAGTCAGCTGAGAGCAGGAGGGACTCAGGTACTGGTGCAGCCCACAGCCGGGGGCGGCGGGGGCAGGAGTCCAGGCCCTGCTCATGGAGTCTCGGGCATCTTAAAGAAAGGGCTGCAAATCTGCCGTGTTACCCTGCACCTTGCCCCACTGGCCTGAGCCAGGCTGGGATGTGGTCTTCATCCTAAATGGCCAAGAACCTGGAACTCGAGGTTTAATTCTACGGAACAAAGGGGGAAAAGTGTCACTGGGGCACTGCAGTTTCGAACAAATCCACTTGGAGACAATTATCTTCTAACCCAGCTGGGCTGAGTTCTCCATCCCAGACCCCTGGGTTCCCCAAGCACCAGGAATCCCCCCGGTCAGGGCAGGGGAGGGACCCACCAGCTGATGCAGGTGGGGAGGAGGATCTCAGCTCTTCCAAAGGTCCCTGGAACGCCAGCCCCGCAGAGGCTGTGGCTGACATCGCTGCTCCAGACGCAGCGGCAGCTCTTTGGCTCTGGAGGTACTTAAATGTTGTCCAGTTGGTTTTTGTTTCTCAGACTGTATCGTTCTGACCCACAAACCCTGCTAATACCATATCTGCCAAGTGAAGGGAGGCCTAGGAAGATGAGGGGCACAGCTGCCGTTAAGAGCGGCTGAGAGCCACGTGCGTTGTACACAGAAAGGAAAGGAATGTGGACCGAGTCCAGCGGGCGGCTGGGGGTCAGGAGAGCTGGGGACGGACGCACTGGGCTTTCTCGCCTGTCAGGTCAGGTAATTGTGATGTCAGTCTGTCACCTGATGCCGAGAGAAGGGCGGCCTTGTTACAGTTTCCTTCTCTGGACAGAGAGCCACCTGGCCCCTGGCAAAATCACAACGAGAGCAGTATGACCATGATGGTCAGGACTTTCCAACTCCGCAGCTATTTTTACCCTGAAGATAAACAAGTTGCAGCTTAAGACAAGCGGGAGCTCTCCCTACCTTCACCCTGAGCGTATGGCTGTCCCGTGCTGTCACTCTTATCTGTTCCACAGCGTGAGGTTTTCCCATGTCAGCTCGGTGACGGCCACGGGTCCCATCTTTCCAGAATGGCTCTGCGAGCTGGACAGTGTTCAGTGAGGAAGCCAGGTGGATGTGGGCTTCCCAGCCCTTCCCCCTTTCTAGAAAACACAGGCCTGTGTCAATGGCCAACAATGACGACACTCCACAGGTGCACAAGATGTCATCGAGCTTGGGGACGTGCCCTCACCCACGCTGGGGTCCCTTTGGTGGGCTTTTTGGGCCCAGCTGTCCAAGCGCTGGGGGGGCTCCTGCGACCCCAGCCAGAGAAGCTTGATTTCTAAACATCTTTTTTGTTTGTTTTTTTTGGGGGGGGGGTTGTTTTTTTTTGTTTGTTTTTGTTTTTTTGTGGTACACGGGCCTCTCACTGCTGTGGCCTCTCCCATTGCGGAGCATAGGCTCTGGACGCGCAGGCTCAGCGGCCATGGCTCACGGGCCCAGCCGCTCTGTGGCATGTGGGATCTTCCCGGACCGGGGCATGAACCCGTGCCCCCTGCATCGGCAAGCGGATTCTCAACCACTGCGCCACCAGGGAAGCCCTCTAAACACCTTTGAGCTGCTGGAGGCTGAGCATCTGCTTGCATCCTCCCCCCGCCCCCCCACCCCCCACCACCCCAGGATCCCTGGGAGCAGAGGGAAACCTCTCCTTCCAGGACAGTGGCACCGTGCAGGCGAGCCAGCTGGTGACCCGACAGTCCCCTGAGTCCACTGGAGGATGACCCGGAGACAGGACGAGGGAGAGAACACAGAAACGAACGAGCCCTGGACACAGGCACTAGGGAAGTCTGTGTGGCTGGGCTCTCCCTTCTGTGCCCACACAGGGGACTGGCTGGCAGTGGACAGGGTTGCAGGTGCCCCCAGCCAGCCCCTGCATTCCCCATGGGGGCTTGGCATTGTGAGCCTGACCCCCCAAGGGCCAGCATGACTATGGGCCTCAAACCCTCTGCCCTGGGACCTTCCCCGCCCGGTCGGCAGGCTGCCCGTCAGCTGCCCCTTGCTGACCTGCTGTCTGGGCAGCACTGCACACCCCCTGCCACCTGGGTTGCTCTCTTGGGCCCCAGGCTGGCTGTCAGCATCTCTCAGGCTGGGATGTGCCCCCTGAGCCTGTGGTTCATTTGTACAACTATCTCCAGCCTCTGGGTCCAGGAAAGTGTTCAGCACTCATTCACCCACTTAGTCCATAAGTGTTCGCTGAGACCTACTACGTGCTTCAGACCATGGAAGGTACTGGGGATTGGACACGGCCCGCAGGTGCTGGCTGGAGGGGTGGCCAGCACCGGGAGAGTTCAGGCACAGAGATGCCGATGGAGGTCCCCAAGGAAGGAGAAGCCTGGGAGGGTTGACTTCGCAAAGGGACTGATTTCCAGGGTACCGGGTGCAGGAGACACAGGTGCTGGGGAGCAGCTGCACAGTTACCTCCCATCCAGCCCCGAGGACACAGGGACGAACCAGGGAACGAGAGGGAATAGGCCTTCTGTCCTATTCGAGCTGACCCGAGGTGACCCCCACGTGGGCACCGGCACCAGAATGCCCTCTGCCCCTCCACGCATGCCCACGCTGCCCCACGCTGGGCCCTGCCTGGACAGACGGAGGTTCATCTTCCTCCTCGATGTAAAAACAAAGTGAAAGGCATTTTGGAGGCAGCTGGGGATGTTTAAAAATGGCTTCTGCTGGGGGGAACATCTTTCCCTTCTTTGCTAGGTTCATTGGCTGGTCTAATAATTAAACTGACATAAAACAGATTAACAAGAATTAACAGATGAACAGATTTCATCCATGTGGGAGTCCCACAAAAATAAGAGACTCCAAGGCAGTCAGGCAGCTGAGGCGTCTACACCCAGGAGTCCAGCTTCAACGAGGAGGACGATGAGGCACAGGAAGGGGAGGGGAGCAGGTGTTTGGTGAACAGGTGTCTGCCCTGCTGTGCAGATGAGCCTTTCTGATAGGAAAGTTATCTCCGGTAAGAGTGCTTTTCCTGGGCCGGGCCCCATCTAAATTCTTTCAGGCAGTTAAGGGAGCGGTAACAAGTTTTTCCTGAGACTGCTGGATCTTAATTGCCCTTGGCTCAAACAATCCACATGCGAAGTGGCACATTTTGGGGTGGCTTATTCTGGTCCCCCTCAATTACATATTAGATTATATTCTTGAATACATGTCTCTTTTCTTACAAGTGAGGACAGTATTGAGGTTACAGAGAAAACTTTCCTTATGAGGTCATACATGCTAAAATAGTTAGGGGCAAAATGTCAGGGTGTCTGTAACCTGCTTTCAAATGGTTCATCAAAAACTGAAAAAGGAAAGAGAGACCAAGCTATGGGGAAATGGCAGCGACTGGTGAATGGAGGTGAAGTGTTTATGTGTGCTTTTGACTAGTTTTTCACTTTTCCCATAGGTCTGAAAGATTAACTAAGAACTCAGGACGGTGGGGAAGGGTCTGTGTTGAAGGGACAGTCCATTAGAGCACGGGGGAGGGTGCCGGGGGCCTGCCCCGGTTTGCTTGCCTGAACCTTGGGGGACCCAGGAGACTTGGCTCCGTTTTGGGGGCTCCGTTTGCTGGGTGGCCGCATACGGGGGAAGCAGAAGCTCTGTCCTGTGGCTATAGATTCCATTTCAACCCTAGACAGCCCTGTTCTGGGTTCATCTGGGCTTCAAAATAGTAGGGGGAGTGAGGGGAAATACGCTAGCTTGCTGGAAACCCCTGCCACTCTGCAGGGGATTTTGCTGGAGAGGCCGTGCGTTGGAGCAGCTTTCAAGAGCAGCAGAGGATCCGGGCTAGTTTCAGTTACAGAGTCTGCGCGTTCTTTCACTCTGCTTTTCCTTCTCAGAGTTTAAGAAGGACCGTGACTAAGGCAGCGGTTTTCTGAGACCAGCAGATTCCACTTTTGTTCTTCTGCTCGGCTGGGTGTTCTCAGTTACGGCAGCCGGTCTGAGCTCTGAGGTGTCGGGGCAGAGCTGCTGTCCTTGATCCCACTCCTTTGGGGCGACCTTCCATTGGACGAGGCCTCACCTCCAGGAGCCCACTCCCTTCTTTCCAGTCCTCGGGACCCGGAGACTGCCTGGGGCGCCCCTCTCCTGTGCCTCTGAGCCTCAGTTTCCTCGCCTGGAAATCCGAGGGATCCGGTCCGGTCCCGGGTGGAGCAGTGCTGTGACAGAGGAGAGTGGAAGGGGCTGGCCAGGGACTTTGTACGCTTTTAGCACTTTCATTAAAGCTGCAGGGACTTAACACTCTGCACTTCCAAGGCAGGGGGGTGTGCGTTTGTAAGATCCCACATGCTGCACAGCATGGCCAAAAGGAAAAAAAAGAGAGAGAGAGAGAACATTTATCAGATGAATTAAAATAAAAACAAAGCACAAGTTAGCATATTAAACCCCCAGCTGCCTAAGTTGTATGCACTCTTCGAGAGTTATTTCCAAAGAGGAGACGTAACACATCCAGCGGGCAGGATGAGGAGTGCGTCCTTGGTGATGGGAGTGGTGCTTGAGCTTAATCAGGGGCTCAGTCCAAACACTGAGATTCTCCACCTACGACAGAGGCCGCTCGCTAGAAGCTGTAGGAGAAAATGAACTGCGTGCACGTCTTATCACTTGGCCGGGTCTGCTGGTCATTGGCTCTGCATTTCTTGCCACACATGGGAAATAATAAATGTTCGGTAAGTGTTGGTTAAATAAAGGAACAGATACGTGACTGAAAGGAAGAGGAGCCCGGCTGGCTGCACCCTGGGCTGTGGGACCCCCCTACCAGTCCTGTCGCCCCATAGGCTTCTGAGTCACCCAGGTGGCCGGTTCTCCTCCAGAGAAAACTTTATCGCTTGCACCTCCTCCCAGATACCCTGACGACATTAGTTGACAGAGCGCTTCCAGTCTCGTTACCCTGCAGGAGCTCGGCCCTTTTGGGAGGCTCTGATGGCTTTTGTTTCAGGCTCACCGCCTCCTGCCCCAGTCCTGTCCAGCGCTGCCCAGGGGCCGGGCAGGGATCGGCGGGCTGCCGGCAGTGGCAGCTCGGGAGCGAGGGTTGAAGTCCAGCAAGAGGCACAGAGGGTGGGTCCAAGCCTAGGACAAGTCGCGTGACTGCCTCCCGTCTGCCTGAAAGATCACAGGTCAGACGTCTTTCCCTCCCATCTTTTTTATTGTGGTAAAATACACTTAACATAAACTTTATCATGTTAACCATTTCTAAGTGTACAGCTCAGGAGCGGTAAATACATTCACCACCATCATCTCCATAACTCACCTTGTAAAACGGAAACTGTCCCCATTAAACACTCACTCCCCCTCCCCCTCCCCCAGCCCCCGGCCCCCACCATCTCCTTTCTGTCTATGAATTTGACGACCCCAGGGACCTCATATAAGTGAATCATATAGTGTTTGTCTTTTGGGACTGGCTCATTTCCCTGAGCATAATGTCCTCAAGGTCCATCCCTGTTGTAGCAGGTGACAGAATGTCCTTTCTTTTTAGGACTGAATCATATTCCATTGTGTGGACGGACCACATTTTGTTTATCCATTCATCTATCGATGGATACGGGATTGCTTCCACTTCTGGGCTAGTGTGAACAATGCTGCACGAACGTGGTGCACAAACATCTCCTGAGACCCTGCTTTCCAGTTTTTTTTTTCTTCTTTTTCAGATTCTTACCAGTCTTTTTTTTTTTTAATTTAATTTAATTTATTTATTTTTATATAGAGGGTTCTTATTAGTTATCTATTTTATACATATTAGTGTATATATATCAGTCCCATTCTCCCAATTCATCCCACCACCAGCCCCCCAGTTTCCCCCCTTGGTGTCCACACGTTTGTTCTCTACATCTGTGTCTCTATTTCTGCCTTGCAAACCAGTTCATCTGTACCATTTTTCTAGGTTCCACATATATGTGTTAATATATGATATTTGTGGGCCTTCCCTGGTGGCGCAGTGGTTAAGAATCCGCCTGCCAATGCAGGGGACACAGGTTCGAGCCCTGGTCCAGGAAGATCCCACATGCCGCGGAGCAACTAAGCCCATGAGCCACAACTACTGAGCCCACGAGCCGCAACTACTGAAGCCCACGCACCTAGAGCCCGTGCTCCGCAACATGAGAAGCTACCGCGATGAGAAGCCCGCATGCCATAACGAAGACTAACCCCCGCTCACCACAACTAGAGAAAGCCCGAGCATAGCAACAAAGACCCAACACAGCCAAAAATAAATAAATAAATATATATATAAAATTATAAAATATATATATATATATGATATTTGTTTTTCTGACTTACTTCACTCTGTATGACAGTCTCTAGGTCCATCCACGTCTCTACAATGACCCAATTTCGTTCCTTTTTATAGCTGAGTAATATTCCATTGTATATATGTACCACACCTTCTTTATCCATTCATCTGTTGATGGGCATTTAGGTTGCTTCCATGTCCTGGCTATTGTAAATAGAGCTGCAGTGAACATTTTGGTACGTGACTCTTTTTGAATTATGGTTTTCTCTGGGTATATGCCTAGTAGTGGGATTGCTGGGTCATATGGTAGTTCTATTTCTAGTTTTTTAAGGGACCTCCATACTGTTCTCCATAGTGACTCTATCAATTTACATTCCCACCAGCAGTGCAGGAGGGTTCCCTTTTCTCCACACCCTCTCCAGCACTTGTTGTTTGTAGATTTCCTATTGATGACCATTCTAACCGGTGTGTGCTTCCCATTCTTTTGTGTATATACCCACAAGTTAGAGCTGCTGGATCACGTGGTAGTTCTGTTTTTAATTTTTTGAGGACCTAGAATACCATTTTCCCCAGTGGCTACTTAGCCATACCAAAGGGTGTGAGGTGGTAAACAGTGAACAGGGGATTTTTGTCCCAGAGCTGGAATCCTCTCACCCTGGCTTGTCTTTTCACTTTCATAACTGTGTTTTTTGAAAAACAAAAGTTTTTACTTTTAATGAATCCAATTTATCAATTTTTTTCTTTTATGGCAAATGCTTTTTGTGTCTGTACAAATAATCTCTGCCTATGAAAGTCTCAAAGATTTTCACCTGTGTTTTCTTCTAGAAGTTTTATAGTTTTAGGTTGACATTTGGGTCTGTGACATCTTTTGGGTTCATTTTTGTGTTTGGTGTGAGATAAGTTTTGGTTGTTTTCAGTGCCTATCCAGTTCCAATATTTGTTAAAAGTCTCTCCTCTGCCTATTGATTTATCCCAGCACCTTTGTAGAAAATAAACTGACCGTATATCACATCACTATTTCAAATTCACATAATTCAAGTGGGTTTAAATTGTGGTTACTCTGTTTATTGCTCTGTGTAGTTGGCTGCATTGATTCTAGAGAAATCCATTTGCAAACTACAAACACAGAAGGAGCTAATTTATATATAAGGTATAATTTATCTGTAAAGCGTACCCTTCAGGGCTTGAGGAAGGGGAGTGGATTCCGACAATGGATCATGGAGCCTACTGTGCGTTAGCTCAGCAGTTTACAAATAGTGACAGTTCTGAAATTGTAAGTAGTGGCGGGGGATGAGCCTGAGTGTTCCTGCAGCTCCAGCTGCATCTCACCTAAGGGTTGAAGCTCTCCAGGATGGCACCCCCTGCCCCAGAACTCCGGGATTCGCTAACTGGTGGCTATTTATTGAGCACCTGCCAAGAATGTCACTGGAGCTGCGAACGGCATGCGGGTCAGTTGCTGAGCACGATGAACTAAATAACAAACCACTTATGGGTATTTTGTTACTTAAATTACTCTAATGCATCATTTCTGACTGCCATGGTATTGGTCAGCCAGATAGGGATGAAAGAAAAGCCACTGGTTTTTTTTTAATCTTTTTTAAAAAATTTGAAGTATAGCTGATTTACAATGTTTCAGGTGTACAGAAAAGTGATTCAGTTATACATATATATATGCATATATATACTTTTCAGATTCTTTGCCATTATAGGCTATTACAAGATATTGAGTACAGGGACTTCCCTGGCGGTCCGGTGGTGCAGACTTTGCCTTCCAATGCAGGGGGTGCGGGTTCGATCCCTGGTTGGGGAGCTAAGATCCCACATGCCTCGTGGCCAAAAAAACAAAACATAAAACAGAAGCAATATTGTAATAAATTCAATAAAGACTTAAAAAAAAAAAAGGTATTGAGGGCTTCCCTGGTGGCGCAATGGTTAAGAATCCATCTGCCAATGCAGAGGACACGGGTTCGAGCCCTGGTACAGGAAGATCCCACATGCCACGGAGCAGCTAAGCCCGTGTGCCACAACTACTGAGCCTGCACTTTAGAGCCTGTGCACCACAACTACTGAAGCCCGCGTGCCTAGAGCCTGTGCTCTGCAATGAGAGAGGCCACCGCAATGAGAAGCCTGCACACTGCAACAAAGAGTGGCCCCTGCTTGCTGCAACTAGAGAAAGCTCACGTGCTGCAACGAAGACCCAACACAGCCAAAAATAATAAATTAAATAAATAAATTTATTTAAAAAAAAGATATTGAGTATAGTTCCCTGTGCTACATAGTAGGTCCTTGCTGTTTACCTATTTTATATACAGTAGTGTTTATCTGTTAATCCCGAATTCCTAATTTATCTCCCCCTTTCCCCTTTTGTAACCATAAGTTTGTTTTCTAGGTCTGTGAGTCTGTTTCCGCTTTGTAAATAAGCTCATTTGTGTTGTATTTTAGATTCCACATATAAGTGATATCATATGGTATTTGTCTGTCTCTCTCTGACTTACTTTGCTTAGTGTATGATAATATCAACGTCCAGGGAATTCCCTGGTGGTCCAGTGGTTAGGACTCGGTGCGACCACTGCCAAGGGCCCGGGTTCAATCCCTGTCAGGGAACTAAGATCCCACAAGCCTCACAGTGTGGCAAAAAACAAACAAAACAAAACAAAAAACTCTAGGTCCATCCATGTTGTTGAAAATGGCATTATTTCATTTCTTTTTATGGCTGAGTGATATTGCATTGTGTGTATGTACCACATCTTCAGCCACTGGTATTAATAAGAACCTAAAGAGAAGGTGTAGCATCGGCTGGCTTTTGTTTCTAGGTTTGGGGTGTAGTGTCTTTCTGTGGCTCTTCACAGCGATGCTGAGTGATGCCTGCAGTGAGTGGAAGACGTTTCCGGGTCAGCATGGAATCGCTTTGTGAAGGCATCGCTTACTATGATCCTCACCTCATAGCACCTGGTCTCCATGCTGGGCAGGTGCTCTGAGCCGGGGAATGGACTCTGGGGAGTCCTGGGACACAGGCCCGGTGGCTCCTTCCTGGCAGGAGCTCCAGTCTCTCCATGAGGGAGGGAGGGAGGCGTTACCTGCCACAGGGGCTGAGCGTGGATGTGGGGTCCTGGTTCATGGGAGCTGGCCCCCTGCGTGTTTCATGTTCAAGAAACCTGCTCAGGTGGAACAGGCCTGTCTGTGAGGATGTCAGGGAAGGCAAGGCCTGAGAAGCAACGTCACGGCTCATTTCACGATGAGCAGAGTGTGGCTTATCCGGGTTAAAAGAGCCCTGAGTCAGCGCAAAGCTGCACAGCACGGGCGCCATGAGCGGGCCTGGCCCACTTTCAAGGTCGGCAGACAAAGCATGCTTTGTCACCTGAATCAGGAAGTACGTCACCCCTGACAGCAGACATTTCGCGAGTGAGACATGTGCGGACGCGGGGCCCGGTAGTTACAGGGACTCCTCTTTTCCCAGGTCTGTTTATCCTCGACGTGAATCCATTCTCACTGCCCAAGATGCAGACAACCAGGTGGACGGATTGCCTCTCAGGTCTTCTGCTTCCCAGGGCCAACCTCCAGTCGTTTCCTCCTCCTGTGCACCCCTCCTCCGCCCTCGCCTCCCCCGCACGCTGATCTTGTGCAAAATTTATAAGCTACAGAAAAGTTAAAAAAAAAAAACAGTAGGAGGAATATTTTATACTTTTCACTTAGATGCGTCGGTTCTTACCATTTCACCACGGCTCTTTTGCCTCTCCCCATACATACGAACACGCATGTCCTGAGTCTGCAGCTCCCTTCACGGACGGCCTTCTGCTCTCCTTTCCTCCGTAGGACCAAAGCCACTAGGCGACCAGTGTTGTCACCTGCAAGGGGAGCATGCTACTTAAGATGCTGGGTTCTTTTTTTTAATCCTTTTTTTTTTTGCGGTACGCGGGCCTCTCACTGTTGTGGCCTCTCCCGTTGCGGAGCACAGGCTCTGGACGCGCAGGCTCAGCGGCCATGGCTCGTGGGCCCAGCCGCTCCGCGGCATGTGGGATCTTCCCGGACCGGGGCACGAACCCTTATCCCCTGCATCGGCAGGCGGACTCTCAACCACTGCGTCACCAGGGAAGACCCTCCCGTCTGTTTTTAAGGGAAGGTATAAATCCCTCCTATTCGAGGTGAGTTCCTCTACCTTTATGCTGGGTTCCAATCCTCCAGACTCCTCGAGAATGACTTTAACCGTCTCTTTCTCTCCAGCATCATCAATTCCTTTTCTGTCCACGAGCTCTTTGATTAGAAACATGCAGGAGTGTCCTCAAGGTAACAACCAGAAACAAACACAACAAAACCAGATAAACACCAAGGCTTCACTTGACTTTCCCTTTCTGGGTATTGTCTTTCTTCCCTTCTCTGTTGGGGACACATCTTTCTGACTGCTGCCTGGGTTCCCCATAAAGCACCCCTCTGTAATCCAGTCTCCTGCAATTACTCCATCAAAGGCCACCAACACTTGAACCATGAATGTTTCTCAGCTCTCGTCCTTTTTTTTTTTTTTTTTTTACTTGATGATGTTAACTAAGCTTTTTTCGGAAATTCCTTCTTCTCTGAGCGCAGCACACACCATTTTCTAGGGCTCTCTACTGCCTGCTGTTCTCTCAGCTTCTCTTTCTTTTCCCACAGCAACGAGGCTCTTAAACCTTGATTTGCAGCTTTGATAGGTCTTTGAAGTCCCAGGTAACCGGTGACAGTGTCTGCTGGGTACTTTCAGCAGATCCCCATTGTCACCTTTCTCCCCACGGCCAGTGTCCTCGCTCTCTCTTCTCCGCCCAGACCGGCTCTTCCTCCTGGTTAAAACCTTCGCAGGTGGTGGAACTGAGTTTTCCTTTCGCCTTTCCTTCACCCCACCACACCTAGTCAAACACAGATGCTCAAGATTTTTCTTCTATAACCCGGAAACACTTCCAAGGCTTCACAGTCACCATGTCCTTTCATTGTCCAATTAAATAATTTGAGTCTCCCTCTA
Organism: Mesoplodon mirus; assembly: GCF_964341445.2. Lineage (NCBI taxonomy): Eukaryota > Metazoa > Chordata > Mammalia > Artiodactyla > Ziphiidae > Mesoplodon > Mesoplodon mirus. Next base: position 114,356,199 of record NC_138985.1, read on the forward strand.
AAGTGACCGCAAGAAGTCCAGAACCCGTCCCCTCACAGGGCTCCTCTTCCAGGGTCCCCAGGCTGAGACCCGTTCAGTGGTCACTGCACACAGGCCCCGCCCCCTCCTTCATTTCTCAAGGGTGCCTTTCACACACACAAAGATACCACCAGACTGTAAAGCTTGATAAACATTTCTGAAGACCTGAGATGTTACAAAAGGAATGAAAAAGCTTGGAAACTGCTTTATAATTGGACATCAGCGATCACTGCTTCTCAGGTCCCTGGGCCCCAGGCTGGGCCCTTCCTGCAAGGCTGCCCCTTCCAGCCGTCCTCCCTTCTCAGGCCTCTACTGCCCCACTCCCAGTGCTTCGGTCTTGTCCACCTTCTTCAGTTAAAACTGTCACAACTTTTGCAAAGATGCTCTTCTCCACAAAGCAGTCTCACCTGTCACACGGCCCCTCAGTCTGCCTCTCTTTCCTCTAGACCTTGTTGATATCCTTACCTTCGCATAACCGAAAAAGAGCTTTTTCCTTCTGAAGTAAGACTCCTGTTGCCATTCCTACAACGTGGAACAGCTTTAGTTTTGAAAATAGCACTATTTACTTATTTATTCATTCATTTATGTTCTTGGCTACCCTTGGAAATGTTTCCTCTGTCTGGAACTCTCTCCATCCACGCAGGGCTTCAAATATTAATTCCTACCTATCTTTCAAAACTCACTCAAGATTGGCCTCTTCTGAGATGCTTTTCTTGATCAGTCCCCCCCTTCCCGCAGCTCATTCTCATCCTGGTTTGGATTTCTCTCCTCTGGGCCTGGAGGCTATAATCTTAGATCTTAATAGCTCTGGCTACACCACCCTGGAACCTCCGGTTTATGGACCTGTCTTCCTCACTGGACGGGAAGGTCCTGGACAGAAAGAGTCCTACCTTCTTTTACGTGCGCCTGGGGAACAGCATAGCGCTGGTATACAGTAGGTGTTTAATGTATGCGCACGAAATGGGGAAATGAAAATACACTCATGCTTATCTCACCGCTGTATTTCAATCTCTCACCACTTCACGCCACACTACTACGGAGTTCTGGACGACTCATGGTTTCAACTTCATAAACCTGATTTTATTAGTTTTGAAAGGTAATAATAAATAAAATTAAAATGTTTTATATGTAACGCAAAAGTTCAAACAATACTTAAAATCAGAAAGAAGAAAGTGAGAATTACGTGAAATACTCATTATTGAGTATTCTTCCAGTTTTCTGTGTGTCTAGGTTGAAGTAGCAGAATATGCCATCCCAGAATATGCCTCTTTGGTATAAGGATTACTTTCAGCCATTCTTTTTTTTTTTTTTTTTTTTTTTGAGAAACTGCAGGAGCAGGAGAAACTCTGAGAACAGAGTAGAAATTTACCCTTTTGTAGGGAAATTTACATTTATAAGGGAAATCTCCATTTCTAACACATCTCCCCCTCTGTACCCGGAAAGGGAGGATGATTCTAAATCACAGAATCGCTTATCCATGGAGAAGGCAGCAGACTGAAATCTGCATAACAACCTTATCCTCGTTTACTGTGCTTTTCCTTGTAACCTCCCTTAACTGGCTCTCCTCCCCCTCCCCCCTCCCCCAACATCTTTATTTGAAGATGGTGTTTAAAATGATGGCTTGGATACCTCCTGGAGTTTACTAAATTTTCCTGGTGTCTCCCATGTATACCTGAGGTATACATGTTAATAAACTTGCATTTGTTTTTTTTCCTGTATCTGTCTTTTATTATAGGGAGTCTTAGCTAAGAACTCAAAAGCAAAGAGGGAAAAATATGTATATGTTCACACACACACACACACACACACACACGAATACGATTTTACAAAAATGGGATCACTATATCAATAATGCATCTTGGATACATTTGATGTTAATAAGTATAACTACATTATTATTTTTATGGCCTGCAGAGTATTCCTGATAAGGAGGAAATGATTACCTGCAAAGTTGTGATCAATAACCTTGCATGTACTTTTTTCGTTCACTCTCTGTTCTTGCATTATTGCCTCAGGGCAAATTTTTACAAATGTTATCCTTCGATCAAAGATACATTTCGCAGTAGAGCAATAATTGTTAAACTGTCTCAGTTTACAGTTATTCGGGACCTTCACCTTTGGTTCCTGGACTCATAGGTGGGCTTGGCAGGATGTGTGTGCGCGCACGCCTGTGTCTACAAATTTTCTCCTATCGCTTGCACATTTTGCTGGGGAGAAGTCCATGCCTTTTATCAGTTTCTCCGAGAGGCCATGACACAGAAGAGCTGTGATTTACTGAGTATCTCTATGTGCCAAACATGGAGCCATGCACATACAATTAACCTTCACATGAAGCCTTTATCCCCATTTTACACATGAGGAAACAAAGTCACAGAGCCTCCCTCCTCTTCCAGACCTCCTGCAAACCACAGATTCATCACCGCCTGGCTTCCCTTGCCTGCCAGGTAACAGCCCAAGGCCTTTCCAACTGTCTTCCGAGGCCAACCAGCCTCCCCACGCCTCTGCAAAGGCCTTCCACTCCAGATCAGATCCTTGCGGTTCCATGTTGAAGCGACTTCCATTGCAGTAGAGTTTCCAGCAGCACCGCTATCTGGGCTAACGCTAATTTTGGAATAAGTCTTTCATCTTTGAAGATCTTCTCTGTTGTCCGCAAAGAGCTCCTTAAACATGGAGTATTATCTAATTTTCAGGGTGTTTGTTCCCCCGGAACGCCGAGAGATGCCTTGTTGGTACCGGCTGGTTTTTCTCCTGACACAGTTAACTCACTGCACTGGCAGACGTTTTAATAAGTAAATATTTACTTAGTTTTTGGAGGAAGACCAAGCTATTTGTGGCTAGCCTACTCTTTAGACTCCTCGTCTCTGTGCTGCCTGCATTCCGAGGTTAGCTCCCAATTGCGTTAAGTAGGGACTCATTTAAATGTGAGCTGTCACACGACAGTACTGTCAACCCAGGGAGGGAAAGAAAACCCCGGGGACCGGCTGGCAGGTAGGGTTGCGTGCGGCGGAGCCAGGTGCGCAGGCGCTGAAGGAAATTCCAGCCCCGCCGAGGTCATCTCAGCTTCACCAGGAGTTGCTAACACCCAACACCGCTGTGCCTCCCCTGACCAGGGATTTCTATAACCTACCAAAGCAGGGAATGGAGAATTGACTCCGAATAAAACAGTTTTCTTTTGCTAACTGGTCACGTGCTGGTCACCTGCTAAGAAGTAGGTGCGTAACACAGGGAGGGTTTACACAAGAAACCGCTCCTCAAAATACGGTCTCTGATCTCAAGTAGGAAGAACAAGGCCCACGGCCCCCGCGGCTCTCCAGGGGCCCAGGCAAATGGCGGTCAGTGGCCCACCCCTTGGGCCCCGGGTACACACGCCGGCCGCGCACACCCACCGACAAAACCCCACGCGCGCCGCCGTCGGGAGCCGGCGACGGGGCCTCGACTGCGCACGCGCACTGCCCGCCGCATCCCGGGCCGCGCAGAACCTTCGGGAAGGCGGGGGCGGAGGGGGCGGCCGGGGCAGGGCGCATGCGCGGCGTCAGGGCCGGGCGGAAGTGTCGTCACCGCGCGGCCGCCGCGTGACGCACTTCCTGTTTGTTGTTGGAGAAAGGAGAGAAAGGAAAGCGCGAGGACCGTCACAGCCCAGCCGCAACCGCCAGCCGAGCCGCCGTGTCGGAGTCGAGGAGCCCCGGTCGCCGCTCCGCTGCGTCTTCCGCCGCCGGCTCCTGCGTCCTCGGTGAGGGCCTCCAGCGGCCGGTGGGGCGGGCCCGGCGGCCCACCTGACGCTGGCCCTGGCCGCGGCGGGCCGGGGGCCGGGCTTGGTGTGAGACCGGGGTCGGGGGCGCGGGGCCGCGGGGGGCAGGCGGGGGGCAGGCCGGGGGCCGCGTGTGGGGCCGGGGTCCAGCTCGCTCTTCGCGGTCCCTTCCCCCGGGCCCCTCCGCCTGTCCTGGGGGGTTCTCTCCTCCCCGCGTCCTGGGGGCCGCGCGCCGGTTGTTGCGGGCGGGGGCGGGGCGGCGCTGCCGCGTGGGAGGCTGGGGTTTCACTCGGTTTTAGGGCCCCACATAGACAGGTCTGAAGCCAGGAGGAGGTAGGTGTGCAGGAAGAGTAGAGGCTCGTGGGAGGCCGCGCTGCCTAGTGCGGAGACCGGGAAGCGGGCGGGGGACGCGAGGCCGCGTGTCGGGAACTCCCCGCTGGCTTCTCCGAAGTGTGTCGGAGATGGAAATGAAACGCCTGGCTTTCGGCTTACTTAAAAAGCCAGTTTGCTGGGTTTCGCCTCGGGGTGCACCGCAGTTTATATAGCTGAAGTTTCTATCAACTTTTGCCCAAGTAAGGAAAGAACTGACGCAAGAAGTGGAAATTGCAAACTTGTGTTGTCTCGCGAAACGTTTTCAGAGCGTGTGGGTCGCTTGTCGGACGCGTACCTCTCCCGGCTACGCGGAAGGGACACGGCGGTGGTGAAAAGATCTCACCACCACCCGGGGGGCTGCCTGGGAAGGGTGGACTGAGCGGCGCCCTTTGTATTCTCAGCGTTTTTAGTTCCGTTGTGGATTCGCAGTAAGACACTATGGCTAGAATCTTTTAAGGCAGATAATTGACTTAGTGGAAGAGTTCGACCGAATGACCAAAAAAGGAAAGAGAAACAAACTCTTAGCATTTGCACTTGTGTGATGCTCGTTCAGGTTTTACTCTTGTTCTTATAGTTAGGCACATCGGGATGTTTTCACGATATCTGAAAAGCATTTTGTACTTCTTTCCTCCGCCCTCTCCCTAGACCACACCCTCCCCGGAGTCCGTCTGGGAAGTTTAATCCAGACTGTTCCTGTTTCCAGAGACCTTTAGGAGTTGAGTATTTGTACGGGCTGTAGTAGAAATAGGAGTGCCCTTTGTGCATACTATCCAGGGAGCTGTGGAATTCTGGGGGTTATGCAGAGTCATGAATTCGGGGAGTGGATTGGCTCGGTCTAGGTGTGAATGACTTGACAGGAAGTGGGAGGAGAACAAAAGGGGATGAGAAGTTGGTTTTTGAGATTTGTCTAAGCAGGCTTTGTGTGGTGCTGTGCAAGACTAGGAAGTTGGGAATTTAAGGGCTTGGACATGTGTTCAGCATCCTCTTCAAAATATCAGTGTTTTAAATTTTTCATGACCTCAAAGTGGTAGATTTGGAAAGTATTTCTGGCTGCAGGACAGAGACTCACCTGGAGGGCTGGGTGGAGAGTATTATTTGAGTAATACTCTGAATACTAAGCGTAGGGCATTGTGGTGTGATACCTGCAACCAGTGGCATGCAATCGCTTTCCTCTTCAAGCAAACCTATTACTTTTTTAGGTGTTAGAACCATTTTCCCTTGTATCAGTTCTATTTTGGACACAGTTCCAGACAAATATAATTGTACTCCTCACAACAACGACAGTTTTCAGCCTAGCAAACTCAAATACCGAGTTTGGGGTGGAATGGTCTGTGCATTTCTTAGTTTTAAAGCGGGCCCGGTTATTTTCAGTCCGGCTTTTCAGCATCGCAGTGTAATCCTGAGCGTGTCATCTTGGTGACATTGGTGTTACCTCTTGCTTTCCACTGGGCTGCAGTCTATGACTGTGTGTTCAAGGTCAGCTGCTACCTTGGTCAACGCTTAAAGGAGGATTAAATGTCACTTCTGGTGTCTGTTGGTAAGGATTGAGTGAATGCAGTCAGTCTTTTGATATTTTAAAGAATCTTTAGAAAACTTTTTTTTTTTTTGGCCTTTTCACTTCGTTGGAAATGATCTAGAATTTAGGACCGTGTTCTGTGTTAAAAATCTTTTTTGCTTAAAATTTGTCCAGGACACCACCCAGTGGCGAGAGCAGGTTAACTGCAGGCTTATTAGTGAATTAGGACGGGATCAGTGGCAGGATTTAAGAAGGGCTGTAGTTTCTCTTGGGTGAACAGAATTTGAGAGAACTTCAAACTTGAAAAAAGTAAGGCAAATGAAAAGTGAAGTTGGTGAAGGTAGGAATAGTGTATAGAAAGACAGTTTTTAAAAAAATTTATTTATTTATTTTTAGCTGTGTTGGGTCTTCGTTTCTGTGCGAGGGCTTTCTCTAGTTGCGGCAAGCGGGGGCCATTCTTCATTGCCGTGCGCGGGCCGGCCTCTCACTATCGCGGCCTCTCTTGTTGCAGAGCACAGGCTCCAGACGGGCAGGCTCAGTAGTTGTGGCTCACGGGCCCAGTTGCTCCGCGGCATGTGGGATCTTCCCAGACCAGGGCTCGAACCTGTGTCCCCTGCATTGGCAGGCAGATTCTCAACCACTGCGCCACCAGGGAAGCCCTAGAAAGACAGTTTTGAAGCCTCATTGGAGAAAATGGCTTCCTGGATATGTCAGCTAGAAAAAAATTTGATGCTTTTATTGTAGATACGTGTTTTTCAAACTTTTATATTTTTAGGGAGACATACAAAAAACAGTTGATTCTTTTTGTTTCAATATCCTACTTAAGAGAAGTAAATTTTGGAGAGTGTGCTCTAGAGTGTGAGCTCGCGCCTCTCCATTCTTTGATCAGAGGATAAAACTTTTGTTTCTGAACTGAGTAAATCTTTTAAAAAAATACGTGATTTTTAAGGTGGGGGAAATTTCTGAAAAAAACAAAGTAGTTAGAAGGGTTGCAATGTACATCAGAGTAGAAAAGGTTCTAACTTCTATTCCTCATCTTATTTCAGCAGTTATGTTATTTAGGCATAGTTTGGTTTTCTCTTACAATTGTTGTCCTGTATAAACTTTGTAAGGACTCACGGCCTTTTTCAGTCAAAAGCACCAACCATTGTGTACGGCCGTCAGGCAGTAGAAGTACTAGCTGTATGTCCGAATGCTCCTGGTAGTTCAGGTTCCTAAGCTCAGGTGCAAGGATCAGTTGTCCCTGGGATGGTGATTTCCTCGTGCAGCATGTGATTCTATGCACTCTGAAGTTTTCATCCCGCCTTTTACCAAGAAGGACATTTAGAGCTTGCCTTGTGCGTGTGATGGAGCACTGGGGCCTTCCTGTGAGGTCCTTTGGGCAGGCCTGGAATTTTAATTGTGTTCCTTTGTGACTATGGCATTGTCCTGGACCCAGAGTACTCCGAAAATATTGGTTGAATTGGATCCTTTTTCCCGGTTTGTCTGTTCCCTGATTACCCTCTGTGGTTAATAATGGAATCCAGAGTTTAGGAAGGTTGGACAAAAATACAGATAGCATACAAATTCAGTTCACAAGTACCAGGACTGAGTACTTGGCATGTATTATCTTATTTTAATGAAATGAAGTCAGTCATGCCTCCACGTGTCTAATAGGTGATGATTGCCAGTTGAAAGAATGGTCTTGGATCCTGAGTTATAGAGGAAATAACTTCCCTTGGTTTTTTTTTTTTTTAATTTATTTTTGGCTGCGTTGGGTCTTCGTTGCTGCGCGCGGGCTTTCTCTAGTTGTGGCGAGTGGGGGCTACTCTTTGTTGTGGTGCGCGGGCTTCTCATTGCGGTGGCTTCTCTTGTTGCGGAGCACGGGCTCTAGGCACTTGGGGTCAGTAGTTGTGGCGGGCAGGCTCAGTAGTTGTGCACGGGCTTAGTAGTTGCTCCGCGTCATGTGGGATCTTCCCGGACCAGGGCTCAAATCTATGTCCCCTGCATTAGCAGGCGGGTTCTAAACCACTGCACCACCAGGGAAGTCCCCCCCTTGTTTGTTTCAGGAATGCTTTAAGGCGTATTGAGTAAGAACAAACTGTAAGTAGATGACTTACAGTTCATGTGATAAGAATTGGTACTTCACCTCTGTTTCTCTACCTCTGTGTGTGCTGGGAATTCATCAGATAATGAAATGACGTGTAGGAAACTTGGCCACATTTATCTTTTTTTTTTTTAAACTTGCCTACTTCCATTCCATTAAGCAGTAGTGCTGCAGAAAATTAGTTTCATGACACAACATGAATTCAACATTTAAACGAAGATGTTTACTTTGATTTGTCCTTTTCTAAGTTAGAAGTAATGAGTATTTTGATTTGCTGTTTTTTTAAGCTAAAGACGGAATGTCTTCAATGGACAAATTGCATTATGTAAAACCGTGTGCAATATAAATAGCGATCTATGGGGTGGATAATAATGAAAAGATTTCTGGAAGGAGGAAGGTTGTTTTTCGCCCTTCGGCTCCATTTTCAATGGAGTCTCTTGGATTGGGAAGGAATGAAGGAGGATTTTTATTGCAAGCAGAGCAAGGTTTCTTAGATGTTAGATGGAGAGATAATTTGAGAACAGACTCTTGGGTGGAAAGATGGTTATTTTTTAAATTTTTCAATCTTTTAAAAATACTTATTTGGTTGCGCCGGGTCTTAGTTGCGGCTCGAGGGCTCCTCGGTTGCAGCAACTGGGCTCCTTGGTTGTGGCATGCGAACTCTTGGTTATGGCATGCGTGTGGGATCTTGTTCCTTGACCAGGATCAAACCCGGGCCCCCTGCCTTGGGAGCGTGGAGTCTTCACTGAGCCATCAGGGAAGTCCCTATTTTTAAATCTTTTATTTGGCTGCACTGTGTGGCATGCGGGAATCTTAGTTCCTCCACCAGGGATCGAACCCATGCCCGCTGCAGTAGAAGCATGGAGTTTTAACCACTGGACCACCAGGGAAGTCCCAAGATGGTCAGTTTAGCCCAGTTACACAGCTTATTTGTGTGGATGGGCAAGATTTGGGACAGAGTAGCCGAAGGTCTCAGAATCACAGCAATCATGATGGGCCCATATATTCTTTTTTTTTAAATTTTTTAATTTAATTTTTTTTATACAGGGAACATATATTCTTTGTGTTGTTAAGAACGTGGGGCATGTGTAATGACTTGGAAATTCTCCTTTAGATAACTCATTAAAGTCAAAATTTTATAACTTAAAAAAGGGGCCAGTTAAGCTGTTCAGAAAACTTGGGTTCTTAGAGCTGACTCATCGTGGAGCACCTCACACTCTAGATGGGTATTTGTGTCTGTTACCTGAGGTGCTTGTTTAAAATCTTCTATGAATATTTCAGGAGGAGGGGAAGTAAATGCTTCTACTGAGTTGGCCATTTTCAGTTGACTTCACACGTCCATCCTGACACGCTCCATGGGGTGGGCGCCACCTGTAATTCTTCCTTTTTTTTGTAGAAGTGAAAATCCTGTTCGGATTTCTTGGGCTGGCAAAAACAAGGTATTAATGTGGATCTTTCTTAAAGGTGAAGTGTTGTAAAGAGAACTCTGGAAAAGCAGGGGACACCTGTATTAGTAAACTGGTTAAGGGGTAAAAGACTATGCAACGACTGCATGTTAGAGATGATGTTTACACTTAACGACCACCTCTTTGTCAGTTGTGAAGAAAACTGTCTAGGCTCTCTCCTTCCAGTGTACCTTGAGATGTTAGCTAATTATGATGTGAAACCGTAATGCTTGGTAAGTACATAACAGGTATTCTTAGTTTCATCATTTATAATTTTATTTTTGGTTTTGATATACATAGTAGTAGTTCAGGTACAGGCAGACCTCGTTTTACAGCGCTTCCCTTTATTGCACTTCTTAGGTACTGCCTTTTTTACAAATTGAAGGTTTGTGGCAACCCTGCATCGATCAAGTCTCTTGGTGCCACTTTTCCAACAGCTTTTGCTCACTTTGTATCTCTGGGTCACATTTTGGTAATTCTCGCAGTAGTTCAGATTTTTTCATTATTATGTAATGGTGATCAGTCATCTCTGGTGTTACTGTTGTAATTGTCTTGGGGCCCTAAAAACCCCGCCCAGCCAAGACTCCACCGACCCGCCACCTCTCTCACCCTCCTCTGGCCTCCCTGCTCCTGAGACACAACAGTATTGAAATTAGGCCAGTTAATAACTCTCAGTGGCGTCCAAGCATTCAAGTGAGGGAAGAGTTGCATGTCTCTCAGTTTAAATCAAAAGCTGGAAATGCTGAAGCTGAGAGAGGAAGGCGTATGGAAAGCTGACGGGCTGAAGGCTGGGCCTCTTGCTCCAAACAGCCAAGTCGTGAAGGCAAAGGAACGTTCTTGAAGGAGATGAAGGTGCTGCTCCAGTGAGCACACGAATGGTAAGGAAGCAACACAGCCTTATTGCTGTTGAGGAGAAAGTTTTAGTGGTCTGAATAGACGATCAAACCAGCCACGACACTGCCTGAAGCCAAAGCCCAATGCAGGCAAGGCCCTGACTCTCTTCAAGTCTGTGAAGGCTGAGACAGGTGAGGAAGCTGCAGAAGAAAAGCTTGAAGCCAGCAGACGTTGGCTCATGAGTTTTAAGGAAAGAAGCCGCCTCCATAACATAGAAGTGCAAGGCGAAGCAGCAAGTGCTGACGTAGAAGCCGCAGCAAGTTATCCAGCAGATCTAGCTGAGATCATTAACGAAAGCGGCTACACGAAACAACAGATTTTCAATGTAGACAAAAGAGTCTTCTATTGAAAGATGTCAACTAGGACTTTCATACTAGAGAGGAGAAGTCAATGCCGGGCTTCAAAGTTTCAAAGGACAGGCTGACTCTCTTGTTAGGGGCTAATGCAGTTGGTGACTTTAGTTGAAGCCAGTGCTGATTTACCAATTTAGGGATTTACCAATCCCTAAATCCCGGGGCCCTTAGGATTCTGCTCAATCTACTCTGCTTGTGCTCTGTACGTGGAACGACAAAGCCTGGTTGACAAATACCTGTTGACAGCATGGTGTACTGTATATTTTAAGCCCACTGTTGAGGCCCACTGCTCAGAAAAAAGATGCATTTCAAAAAACTACTGCTCCTTGACAGTGACGTAAGAGCTCTGATGGAGATGTACAGTGAGATTCAAGTCGTCTTGCTTGCTAACACAGCATCCATTCCACAGCCCACGGATCAGGGAATAATTTTGACCTTCAAGCCTTGTTATTTAAGAAATACATTTCGTAAGGCTGTAGCTGCCATAGATAGCGATTCCTTTGATGATCTGGGCAAAGTCAATTGAAAACTCTCTGGAAAGGACTCACTATTCTAAATGCTTTTAAGAACATTTGTGATTCATGGGAAGAGGTAAAAATACCAACATTCACAGGAGTTTGGGAGAAGTTGATTCTAACCTTCATGGATGACTTTGAGGGGTTCAAGACTTCAGTGGAGGAAGTAACAGCAGATGTGGTGGAAACAGCAGGAGAACTAGAATTAGAAGTGGAGCCTGAGATGTGACTGAATTGCTGTCATCTCAGGATAAACTTTCACAGAAAAGCACTGCTTCTTATGGATGAGCAAAAAAAAAGTTTCTTGAGGTGGAATCTACTGCTGGTGAAGATGCTATGAAGATTGTGGAAATGACAACAAAGGGTTTAGAATAGGACATGAGCTTAGTTGAAAAAGCAGCAGCAGGATTTGAGAGGATTGAGTCCAAGTTTGAAAGAAGTTCTGCTCAGGGTAAAATGCTACCGAACAGCATTGCATGCTGCAGGGAATCCTTGTGAAAGGAGGAGTCAGTTGATGCGGCAAACTTCATGGCTTCGTTCTAAGAAATTGCCACGGCCATTTAGCCACCAACATGGAGGCAAGGTCCTCCACCAGCAGAAAGATAATGAGAGCTCAGATGATGCGTAGCATTTTTTTTTAGCAATAAAGATTTTCAAAAAATTAAGGTATGTACATTGTTATTTTCGACATAATACTATTGCACACTTAACAGGTATAATGTAAAGTAACCTTTTATATGCACTGGGAAGCCAGAAAACTTTGTGTGACTCATTTAATTGGCTTTATTGTGGTCTGGAGCCGAACCCACAGTATCTCAGAGGTGCCTGTATATAATGTATAAGTATGTGCACATGTCCCGGGGAGGTGTACGCTTTTCTACTCAGGTGGTCCGCACGTGAGTTTAGTACCAGGAGACTTCAGTGTGTGTTCTGAAACGCCCAGCACTGAAGGCGAGTACATTTATTGGAAGAGGCAGGGTTTGTTTTTGTTTTGTTTTTTTGGCCGCGTTGCATGGCTTGCGGGGATCTTAGTTCCCCGACCAGGGATTGAACCCGTGCCCTCGACAGTGGAAGCCCGGAGTCTCAACCGCTGGACTGCCAGGGAAGTCCCAAGCAGCAGTTATTTTTGGTTAATGGGTATTAGGCTAGTTAGTGGCTTTACTAAAGAGGCAGAGTGAAAATTTTTTTACTTGGTGAGGCCTGTTTTGTTGGAAATTGCATAGATTAACAAACTAGTCCTAAGAAACATTGTTTTTTTTTTCTTAATTGAAAATCTAAAGCATTGGTTTTCTCCAGCTTCCTTAACATACAGTAGATGGTGTCAGTGGGAAGTTAGGAACTTTGACAATTGCTGTTAGAAACGAGCATCTTCCCACTCCTCACCCAGATTCCCTTTAAGTCTGAATCGATTTTTGTTAGGACCATCCCTGTCTGTCTGAGAACTCCTGTTCCACACTGGTCCTTTCCAGGGTGGGTGCCAGTTGTCACACTGGGGGCTGAGCACTGGAAGTGGGGCTCGTGCGACAGAGGGGCTGAGTTTCCAGTGCTGTTTACTTTTAGTGACTGTAGGTGTAAGTGACTGTGTTTGGCTTGCGGGTCAGGCAGCTCGGTTTGAGGTGGTGTTTGCCAGCAGCACTTCCCACCTGCCTGAAGTCCTCGTGGACACTGCTTTTAAAAAGTCTGTGTCTGCGTTTCCACGCAGCGTTCTGTCACAGAAACCGTGACTCGTTTTCCACGGCTGAGGGGGAGATGCGCTGAGCCCCGGGTGCGGGGTGTGGAAGCACGCTGCTCCCTCCATCCAGGGGCGATTGAGAAGAGAAGGCAGGTCGAGTGGTCTCAGTCCCCCAAGAGCCCGTGTGTTCTGGTGTTTGCTGTCCCTTGTAGTGCCAGCTGAGCACGGAGATGACAGGGGTGGGGGTGGGCACTGGAAGTGTTTGGGGAGTCCAGGTTCTCACTCATTCTCCAGGCTTACAGTTTTCTCTGGGGAGGAGGACACTTGGCCAGTCTTAGGGGCTAGGTGACGGCCACTTAAAATATTTAGAAATACCGAATTCTGTAGAGAAATTCCTGATACAAGTGTGTAAGTGGCTTTTTTGTTTTGTATTGTTTTTTTTCGCTTGCGGGATCTTAGTTCCCCGACCAGGGGTTGAACCCAGGCCACCAGTGAAAGCACGGAGTGCTAAACCACTGGACTGCCAGGGAATTGCCATTAGTGGCTTATTTTGTGTAAAACTCCAGGGGTAGTCGAAAGTAATTTGAATGCAATTAACCTTCTATGGATTTTGTCAAAACTTAGATTGTTTCTTTTATGCCTGATTATTCTGAAGCAGCAAGAAGTGAATTAATCTGTGGCTGACCCTGCAGGGTGGTGGTTGTGGGATCAGTACTGAAGCCAACTTGTCAGGTTTCCAAGGAGGTATCCTCGGGATAAGGGACCTCATTTGGTCCTCTGTTTCTAGACCTTGGGGTATTGTCACTTTATTGTCTCTAGAGTACGTTTTGAGTTTGTATTAAAATTTGTTAATCTTATTGGCACTGGTTGAATACTAAAAAGATAGTGTGGATAAGGGAGAGTGTCCGTAGCATCGAGCACCTGAGCCCTCGCAGCAGGGCGTGATGGTGCAGGCTGACTCCATAGCCTCTCCCCAACACTCTGTTCATACTTTCTTAATTGTATATGCCTCGCTTGTTTACAGGTTTGTCTTTTCCTAAACTTGGTGACCTGGTCCCAAGAGTATCATGATTGTTTTCAATATTAAATTTACATAGTGAAATTCACTCAGAATTACATCGTTGTTTTTACTGAGAGTGCATGCGTTGATGGTGTAATTGCTATCCAAAAGGGGTGATCATTTGGGACGATGGGCCGCCATATCCGAGGTGGGATTTATGGGCAGAAGCTGTGAACTTCACTTGTCTGAAGAGCCAGAGTCGTACAAAGTGAGTAGTAGGAGGCAGGACCGTGACTGCAGGCTCAGAAAGACCACGGTGTAGCCAGGTCTGTGCTGGTCATCGGGCTCTGGTGTTTCCTAGGGGAGTTGAGAGGGAAGTGGGGCAGCGGTGGTCTTACTTTTTGTTGGTGACGGCTGGAGCGTGTCCTCATCATGGTCAGTGTTGGGTTCTGGGTACCAAGGAATGGCAGCTTTGGAGCTTGCTCTCGGCCGGGACCAGGGTAGTGTTCTTAGGAGTTAACTGCAAAGAAATGTGAGGCTGTATTAGCCTAGAGAGTGAAAACTGCATGAAGATAAAGCCCTTGAATGTTTGAGGACATCTGTGTGGAAGAGAAATTCAAATGCCTTATGTAACCTGAACAAGGACCTAGAGGGACAGTTCCCTGAAGGCTCCACTGTTCAGAAAGAAGGTAGCCGTCCAGCACTAAGGGCTGCTCCCAGAGTCTGTTGGGGCAGAGAGAGTGTGGACTCGCTAGTGTTTATTGTAGTGGGAAGGCTTTATGCGGTGGTTTGAACTCGATTTCTTAAAAGGTCATTTTTTTTTTTTTAACAAGACCGGGTTGATGCTGCTGGGCCAACAAGTCTGTACTTTGAGAATCACTGTGTTGGGGGGTTTCAAGATAATAGTGTTTTCAAATTCCAGCATTTCTTCTGCATTTGTCTGCTGGAATTCATCTATAAAAAGAAGGTTGGCTCATCAGCTATTTGGTTTCACATGTAGTTTGCATAGGAAAGGCAGTGCAATAAATGCTTAATTTTTTTTTTTATTGTTGTTACATATGCTTTTAAAAATTTATTTTTTTTGGCTCCGCCTTGTGGCTATGCAGGATCTTAGTTCCCTACAGTGGAAGCTCGGAGTCCTAATCACTGGACCCCCAGGGAAGTCCTTGGTATGTGTACTTTAAATGCACAGTAGTCGTTCCAGTCATAAGAGAAATAAGTAGTAGGGATTTGATGTACAATATGAGAAATATAATTAACACTGCTGTGTGTTATATGTGAAAGTTAAGAGTAAATCCTAAGAGTTTTCATTACAAGGGAAAAATACTTTTCCTGTGTCTTATTTTGTCTCTATGTGAGGTGATAGATGTTCTCTAAGCTGATTGTGATAATCGTTTCATGATGTATGTAAGTCATTGTCATACGTACACCTTAAACATGCATAGTGCTCGATGTCAATTATATTTCAATAAAACTGGAGGAAAAAAATGCATGGCAGCCATTCTTTTTGAAACTCAGAATCCCTTCTGATCTGTGGATGTTTCATCAATTTTGCACATTTTTCTCTTTTTGACTGACTTTTGAACTTTTTACTTTGAAACTATTGTATATTTACAAAAGAGTTGTGAAGGTAGTACAGGAGTTTTCCTGTATACCTCTTACCTAGCTTAACATAACAAATGTAATCCTGGTGTTTATCAAAACTAAAAAATTATGTTGGTACAGTACTGTTAACTACAGACTTTATTCACATCCCACCAGTTTTCCCCCCAAAGTTCTTTTCTTGCCACAGACACCAGTCCTGGAGCCCAGATGGCACTTACTTATCATTTATTCTTAGTCACTTCCAAGCTGGCACAGTTCCACAATCGTGTTTTTCTTGACCGGGCCTGTGCTTTCTGCTGGCATCTTTACTTTCTTGATTGACAGCATATTTTAGGCTTATCTGGTACCTTTGCTGTCCCAGACCTAGCATTAGCTAGCGCAGTGAAGTGTCATTCCATGACTCCCCAGGGGAGCTGACAGCGTCCTTTAGAGCTGGTTTGTTTGGTGCTGGACAGTAGGTAGTGTCTGTTGTGATAGCATCTGCATATTTATAGCTCACCTTGGCTGTGAGAAGGAGGCTCCCACGGTATTTCAGAGTAGGATATCTGGTGCCACTGAAGATCAAGAGAAGTGAAGGGGTTTGAGGTATTTTGCAGGTAAACCAGGCAGAACCGTGGATTAGTTTGTTGTGTGTATGTAGTGGCGTGGCAGTGTCGGTGATGGTGAAGGTTTCCAGCCAAGCAGCTTGGGGCAGAATTAATAGGGCAAGGCCAGGTGTGGGCGTGGGGAGGACCGAGAGTTAAATTTGGTCATGTTCTATTTGGGATGTCTTGTCAGACGTCCAAGTGGCTACGTCAGTAGCCATCTGTCTGTTTGTGTCTGAATGCCAAAGTGAGATCTACGATTGGAGCTAACATTAGGGAATCATTGCTACATAAACGGTATTTATATAGCAGAGTGGATGAAAACACAGGAGTAGGGTGAGAAGGGGGCTTTGAGCCCCCGGCGTTCCCACTGTTTATTCAGAGGCTGATTGAGGGGGGCAGGCGGGCAAGAGGTATGCAAACCAGGAGACTCCACAGCCGGAAAGCCCGTGGGTGCTTAGGGCTTTGGGGAGTCAAACAGCATGAGCCCTGAATGTGTGCGTTGGGCGTTAATTGGGGAAGCTTTTCCTCTTGACGTTAAGTCAGAGTCAGCTTCAAGCGGTGGGCTGGCTGGGGCTGGACAGGACTGTAGCGAAGGCAGCGTTTGTGTCCAGAGGTGGCTGCAGACCGGGCGTCTGATGGGCCTCACTCAGTTCATCTGCATTTCCTTCTTGGGGTTAGTCTCCATTTAGAAAGGAAGAAAATAGCCAGCATCCGAGTGTGGCTTGCGTCCCAGGCGCTGTCCATTGATGATGCTCATGTGCTCCCTCAGTCCCTGTGACGGTCCTGTGGGACAGATGAATCTTCCCGGGGGATGTGTTAGGTGGTTAAGCGGTCACAGCGTTCACCGCTTGGCGGGCACGGCCGAGTCTAGGCCCGTCTTGCCGCGTCTGCGCCGATGGCGTGGAGGGTCTTGCTCTTCGCCACCATTGTCTGCACAGACACTGGCACGTTATTGCAAATACAGGACAGATCGATTGGACTTAGGACAACATGAGCTTTGAACTGGGACCAAAGATGTCTAGGCAGTGACATCTGACACACCGGTGACCTCTGGTCACATGTGGCTCAGGCAGTGGTTCAACTGTTAGGAGAGGGCGGCTTCATCCTGAGACATCTCTCCTTGTCCCATTGGTGACAGTGGTCTGGTAAGGTTTCCCCGCGTTTTTGTCACTGCTGGGCACTAAGATGTCTCCATGCAGCAGTAACGGGAGCTCAAAAGTGAAAACACCCGCAGAGAGTTAATTACCGGTCCTCTGAAGTACCGGTGGAGGGAGGCTGATTGCCTGCTGCTTTGTGGAGGTTCTTGCCAGTGGTCAGGTTTTTGGTTCCGGAAGTTGTGAGGTTGCTGTGCTCCTACGGGCCATCTCTTCTGGGTAGTAATTTCCACGCTAAATTTGCCTTGTGCATCTTGCCTGCCCCAGGAGTTTGAATTTTTTTTTGTCTCTCGAAAGAGTGTACAGTTGATCCCTGAGCAACGTGGGGCTTAAGGGTGCTGACCCCTCGCAGTTGAAAATCTGTGTATGACTCTTGACTCCCCCAAAGTTAACTAGTCGTCCATTGTTGACCAGAAGCCTTACCGATAACAAAGTTGATTGGTATGTACTTTGTATGTTATATGTATTATATTGCTGTATTCTTACAGTAAACTAGAGAAAATATTAAAATCATAAAAAAGAAATTGCATTCACAGTATTGTATTTATTGATAACATAAGTTTACATCATATTTTTACAACATAAATTGTCAGTATCTACGTGACAAAACTGAAAAGATAATGTGAATGAAATTCACGTTTGTTTATAGGTATGATAATTTGTACATCGCTAATGAAACAGCAGCAGTATGATTGCTTTACGGTAGCCTGGTGTAATCGATATGATTGCTTCACGATAGCCGCCTATATGCTAATGAATGAACCATAAAATTTTTATGACATACAGTATTACACTCATTCATAATACAGTATTGGAAACATTGATACATTTTTAAAAAACCACTTGTGATAAGCTGATACTGGAGGGAGAGACATACTGTGTGGTTGTGTAATTCTTTGAAAGCAAAGATATAGAACAAAAACTAAAATGTTACTAATTTTGTATTAAATATCACTCACCTTATACCTATGTAAGGATGGACTGGTATATATCTACATTATATCTTTTGCGTTCGTGGTTTACCTGACTTTTTCTTAATTTTTTCCATATTTCTAGGCTGCATGGTTCTTCTGTGAGTTTTTTCAGATTGTTTCAAATCTCCAAAATTTACCAATGTTTATTGAAAAAAATCTGCATACAAGTGGACTTGTGCAGCTCAAACCCATGTTATTCAAAGGTCATTTGTAGTTTTTTTTTTAAATTCAATTTTAATAAAATTAAGGTGCACGATGCACATCTTAAACTTACACAAGGTTATATGTCAGTTGTATCTGGATAAAGCTGGAAAAACAAACCAGATTCAATTTTAGGATATCGTTGATCTTAATTTTCTTATTGTTTTACTAAAATATTTGAATTAAATGAGTTAATGTTTATAGAATACTTAGAATTTAAACATTTAGAATTATGCCCACTATACCTGTTTTGTTAAATTAAAAAAAATTTTAAAGTCCTGTTTTGTGCTTTCTCACAAAGATGCCTGGGCACTCCTCCCTCTCATTGATAAGGTTACATTTTATTTTTAAATTTTTATTTTAAAAAATGAGATATAATTGATTTGAGACATGTTGATTTGAATCATTTGTCTTGCAGCGTGATTGCCACCTGAGTTAGCTAACACCTCTTGCATTATGAAATTAACATTTTTTTTTTTTTTGCGGTGAGAACGTTTAAGATCTAGTCTCTCAGCACCTCTGAATATATGACACAGTATTGTTGGCGGTAGTCACCACGCTGGGCGTTAGATCTCCATAACGCATTGAAAAATCTCCACGCCGGTCAGACATACACAACGTGGGTTGTCGAGATACTTGTTTCTCCAGCACAGCTCTTTTTGCCTCCCCACCCTGCAATAGTGTTTGGTGGTTTTGGAGAGCATGGAGCATTGCGCGCTAATGAAGGTAATGGGATTCCATTCTGCAGTTCCAAGGCTTGAGGCCTCGATTCTCAGGGGTGTTCCCTTTCCTCTCGCTTGCAGTTCAGTGGACAGTTTTTCTCGTCTCCCTCTCTTGCAGTTACAGCCTTTGAGGAGCCTGAATTGTGGATTTTCATTGCAGCCATTAGTGCTTCAGAAGCAAGTCCCGTCCTGAAAGCACAGCAACAGCCCCGCCCCCCTCGGGATCACCGTTCTTGGTGTAATTAATTCTCTGTTTCTGGCACTTTAACTGCTTCAGCTTAGCTGGCTCTTCAGATGTGTTTGTTGGATTTTTATCTAACATTTCTAGAGATTTTGAGGTAGTAGGAGGGGTTTCTATTTTTGATTGTCCTGTGATAGCTTTGAGTTGTTTTTTGCACAACGTCCCTGGACTGGTATGGAGGGGCTTTTTCCTTTGTGTGTGCTTCTTCCTGACCCTTGTTTGTGGAGTTCTCTGTAAATGTCTGATGAGGGCTGCTCAGGGTGATGTGCGCACCTACATGCTGAGTCATGATGCAACAGATTTTTTTTACCATGGGTTGCTCCCCCGTGTTGAAAAGTAGAAGTATAATACAACTGTGCATCCTGTTTGAGATGGGCATAGTTCTCAGTTGTGACCTTCTTTAACCCCAGCAAAGTGGCCTCACGGAGGTTGTGATCTCATGTATTTGTTTACAGTCAGAACACTTCATTTGAAAATCTGATCCTAGAATTTGGGGGAAGGCTACTGAAAGCCTAGCTTCAGTTTTTTTTTTTTTTTAACTACGCTAATGTTTTTTTTGTTTGGTTTTGTTTAATATTTATTTATTTAGGCTGCGCCAGGTCCTAGTTGCGGCATGCAGACTGCCAGTTGCGCCATGCAGGATCTAGTTCCCCGACCAGGGATGGAACCCGGGCCCCCTGCATTGGGAGTGCGGAGTCTTACCCACTGGACCACCAGGGAAGTCCCCTAGCTTCAGTTTTGAGCACAGCTGCTGGACAGAAGAACTTTGCTTTATTGGGTGAAGTTACTTTGTACTCGTGTGCAATAGGCCTGTTTCGTGTAAGTTTTTGGTCACTGGCTTGATGAGGTGACTTAGTCAAATGTAAAGAGGTAAATTCATTGGATTTCACATCTTAAGAGGGAGCAGATGTGTAGGTTGTGTTCGGTTTGTGGGACCTGAGGCTCGATCCTCGTAGTGGTTGGTGGTGGAAGCAGCAGGGATTCGTCATCCTGCGTTGTGTAGTGATGGGGAGAACGCACTGCAGGTGTCCCCTGAAGGCCTGCTTTTTGGGTGCCCTCTCACTAGGACTGCCAGCAGGGGGACAGTGTGTTTGTTTTCATGTCTAATGGATGGGCACGGGAGGCCGGAGGGGCAGTTACAGGAATAGCCCTGAGTCAGAGCCAGGGGCTGTGGAAGGGTGTTGGCTGGTCACTAGCGAGGGCTGCCTGGCTGTGGAAGGTGTCTGCCATTCCTGTGTAGCGTCCCCAGGGCAGGGACAGCATGTTGTGTCAGGTGGCCGCGGGCTTGCCCAGTGCCTGGCACAGGAGTGCAGGGCGTGAGGAGGGGACCGATGCACTGGGCTGCTCAACAGGGGCCTGGCAGCTGGTGACCGGCGGGCCCCAAGGCTGGTGCAGAGTCACCTGTCGGTTTTATTTAGTTGAGACTATTCTTAGCTCATTTCAGAGCGTTTTTTCCTATGTTGGGAAGGGTCTTAGGGTTTGAGCCTTGGAATCAGCTCCCAGACAAGGCCCCGGCCCAACAGGCTGGTGGTTAGTGCCCAGGCAAGGCGACACCCCTCACCCCTGCTCTGTCCGCCCCTACCCCCAAGATGAGACCAGCCTTGGCAGTCTTGCCACTGACCATGGATTTCTGATTGCAGGACTCGTTTCCAACAGCCGGTTGAAACATGGTGGATTACTATGAAGTTCTAGGCGTGCAGAGACATGCCTCAGCCGAGGATATTAAAAAGGCGTAAGTAATCGTATTTCTGAATGAGTTAAGTCTGTGCACTTGTATGCTGGTCATTTGCAGTGTAACTTTATATCGCCCCTAGAAACGGCACTTCAGGTGGTGTGAGTCTCTGACTGCTGCAGTCTAGTGTGAAATTTAGACAGCATTTAACAAGTTAGCTTTTGCCTCAGACCTAGGCCCACCTTACCACCTGCCATTCAGGGAGAAGAGGGCACTTGGTTTCCTCTGTCATTTTGTCTTGGGACAGTGGATTCCATTTCTGCTGGAATTAGATCAAAAACTTACTGAGGATGTGAAATCAGCCCAAAGAACTTTGACGCTGGACTTGGAAGTGGAGCTGCCTTGGCGCTCGTAGGGTTGTCGCCATGACGTCCTTGGTATAGTTGCTTAAAGATCCCCGTTGCGTGACCCTGTCTTGGTCCACGTTCACGCGTGAGCCCAGCACTACTGTCTGTCCTTGCTGAACCTTTGTGACCAGGGCCTGGCCCACGGGAAGCATCCGAGGCAGGTCTCAGGTCACGGGCAGCTCTCAAGGTAAACGGGGATCGATTTAATTCAGTGTTAACGTACAGCAGAAGGTTGATAGATTTTTAGCCTAGCTCCAGACTAATGCATAAGCCTGGAATAATAGGGAATCAGGTTCAGGTTTGTGTTGCAGGAACCAGCTTTTTAAGGCTTAGTGAAGTCCATACTACTAGACTCAGGTGTGCAGATGGAAATGAAGGATTTTTGAACCAGGTCGTTCTTGTAAAAGCGCCCAACTAGTTCAGCTGGTTGACTGCTGTTGGGCATACCTGAAGCTGCTTGCAGGATATCCCTGTGTCAGACCTTGGCCAAGAAACAGTGGGGACCAGGCAGCCAAGGACGTACCTTAGAGCCGTGTCCCCAGTGGGCTGTGGGGTTTCTCACACTCGCGCACGGTTACAAGCAAGAGCAGTGTGGTACGGTTGGAGGTAATTGTACTGTTCTTACACAAGTGTAATACGTGCACAGTGTATGTGTTAACTGACGGAAAATCATGGCTGTGTTGTGCCAGACACAATTAGAGCACGGTGTCTCCGGGTGGCTAAAGCGGTGGGGTGGAGAGGCGAACGCATGGTACCCCTTACCCCACTGTGTGATACCTTGAAGCTGAAGAGCTCGAGCAGTCTTCACAAGGTGTAGATAATTGAGCCTCATTCCGGACGCTCATACATTTCTTCACTTTCACACAAGCATGCTAGCGCAAAGCAGTTGTTTTTTCTCTCGTTATCCTTTTGTAGGGTTTGTCTTTTTTTAAATGGAGGGTTTGTAGCACTTGAGGGGTTTTGGTCTGCTACTGCATGGTTGGGTCCGCAGTGATTTAATAATAAAGTACTGTTTTATCGTTAGATTCCAACTTTAATCCGATTTTAATAAACTAAGCTGAGGTTTTTGATTAAAATGCTTAAATTAAATTGAACCACAGCAGCCTTACATTAATAGCTTGCCAAGTGTTAGAAGGACTGTTCGGTTCGTAGTCTAGTCTTAGATTTTTAAGGAGCACGCCCTCTCCCCGTCTCGTGCCCCCCCCAAATGTGCACCGCTTATGTGGAGCTAATTAGAAAAGAGGATTTTTTTTGTTACTTGGAAAGCATGTACTTGTTAATGTTAATTGGAATCATGGAGCAGACCGACCTTGGTCATGGAATCTTTAAGTGAATCTTGAATTCAAATCTCAAGTTGTGAAAGATGCTGGAATATTCCACTGTGCTGTGGCCAGTGGCCCACCTTCGCCCACTGATGTGAAAGTAATGGGCTGGTCAGGTGATGGGGACGTAGGGATAGGGACAGTCACGTTGGCTCCTTCCTCAGGGAGCAAGGCCTTTGTCTGCACGCGCTCCATTTTCTCAGCCTTAGCACCGTGGGTGCATGCTGCCCATACGTTGGTCGTCACACATTTTAAAAACGTTTTTTTATTTCTAGAGGTGGGTTTGTACTATGCTGTTGATTTTAGAACCTTTCTTTTCATTCTGGCAGAAAGGGAGATGTTACAATAGAGACTAAGGTTAATCCCACTAGTTTGCAGCTCTCACTTTTTTGCTTATGTTTCAAAGCCCACTGGCTTTCTGGACATTGGATTGATCAGTACCCTTTTACTCCTTTTAAGATATAGGAAACTGGCACTGAAGTGGCATCCAGATAAAAATCCTGAGAATAAAGAAGAAGCGGAGAGAAAATTCAAACAAGTAGCTGAGGCGTATGAGGTGTTATCAGATGGTGAGTAGCCCAGCTTGGGGCTCTGCCCTCCCCAGGGCCTGCAGAGGGAGGGGTGGCTGAGTGAGGTGTGGGACAGTGAGAAGGAGGTCTTTCTTGTGCACATTTGACATTCCTGTTCCTGGCAGCCACTTGGTAGGTCAGCCGTGAGTGCTGTGAGGCACCCTGGCCTCTAGACTTCTCCTAGGGTGGCTCTTTTAAAGCAGTCCTAACCCCCGGTCTGGGGACTGGCGGGACAGGTCAGGTCGCGGGCATCTGGGTCACTGTGGGTGCAGTGGAGCCCACCTGTGTAGTTGGTGTCGTGATCTCTCATCCCCGTTGCCCTACTGAACACCCTGTGTGAATGTGCTGGCTTCTGCTTGAAAGGATCTCCTGAGTGTCAGGAAATCAGGCATCGCGCGTACAGGCGCGTACAGCTGAGGTTCAGACTTCGCAGCTTGTAGGTTTCCCTCCCCAGGTCTAGAGCTTAGGTATTGAATGGAACTGAAAGTCAGATCTGCTGGCTTAGTTTCCGGGGTCATGCGGGAGGTAGCTGTCAGCCAGATAGATTCCCCGGCTTCTTGGTAAGAGAAGTGTTGTGTGTGGGCCGTGTGGTAGGGAGAAGACTGTGGAACCTTGTGAGAAAACTGGAGAACTGCTGACACCACCTTGCCAGGAAGCGGTACTGGAGGGCCTGGTATGAGTCGAGGTGGAGACATGTAAAAGCTGAGAGGCGGACTCACCGACCACAGGGAGTGGCCCCTTGGCTCCAAGTGTGCTACATGTGGCCAGGTTCACTGTTAAAAGAGAGTTCTGATTTTAGAACCAGCTCCATGTGACCATCACCCGTGTTGACAGCTGACCATCTCATCCTGTGTTGACACCCGTGTTAACATGGGACCATCTTGCTTATGTCCTAACAACCCCTCCCCCTTTATTTTGAAGGAAGGCCTAGTCGTCTTATTTCACAAGTAACTTTTGTCTTTGTTATCATTGTCATTGTCCTGGTGTTTGTGTGCTGATCCAGCACTCCCAGATTTGTGGATTTCACGGACCAGGAACATTAGAAAAATGGAGGACTAAAGTCAAGCTTGATTTTTGGTAGAAAGAGAACCTTTAAACTCCCATAAAAATGCTGTTTTTTTGTTTTTGTTTGTTTGGTGAGGGGGAGTGTATTTTTCACGTTCTCTTACTCAGCCTTCAATCCCAGGAGTTACCTTCACAGGTACACAGTTACTGTTCTTACAAGTCTCTGATTACCAAAAACTGGCTGTAAATGATTTGCTTCTACACTTGTTTCCCCCATAAACCCCTGTTATTTTACCACACGATTTTGTAGAACATGAGATTTTAGGGGAACATACATTGTGTATCAAAAGAACCTGTATATCTGAACAGGGCTGCATCGTAGTTGTTTTTATTCTAGAACGTAACTGATAAGATGACCAGGGATAGTAGACCATCCTTAAGGCTTGGGTGGGCTCTTGCCTTAAACCAGGGTGATTCAGCTGTAGGCTTTGGGTTGGCCCTTGCTCTGGCTGTTGTTTAGTTCGTCTCCTTACTGCCCTCACCAGGACCCTGTCCTCTTTCTCTTTGTGCCACATGTCTTATCCCCTAGTTGGACTTTGTAGTAAGAAGGTAATTTCTAGGGTTGGAATCGTTTTGCAACTTCCTAGTGGGGTTTTGATGGTAGTATGCACGGGCGCAATGAGCAGTAGAGTGAAATAAATGTTTTAAACTTTACAGTACTTAAAAACGTTTCGAGTTGTTTTTAAGGGAGAGAAGCACTTAGATGTTCCCTTTTTTGCCTTTTCATCTACAGTAAGGGAGGCCTAGCTCTTTAAAACTGATCGTGGAAATTGAGAACCACAGCGGGTCTTTGGGTTTACAACTTTGGAAACACTTTATTGAATTTTGAGGGAAAAGAACAACTTGGTCTTTACTGACTTGTCTTTTTAAATTTATAGCTAAAAAACGGGACATCTATGACAAATACGGCAAAGAAGGATTAAACGGTGGTGGTGGAGGTATGTGTGTACACGTTGGTCTTTCTCTTGGCCTTGTAGTGACAAGAGGAGGTGGTCTGATGGCAAAGGGTCTTATGGGGGTTCAGTGTGTTATTTCTCTTGGACACTCATGTTTCAGTAAATACAGATGCAGTCTGGAGGGTGGGCTGGATGGCGGAAGGGAGGAGAAATTGATAACACGGAAAAAGCCTATTAAAAATCTCTTGTTACACTAGGAAGTGTATATTGGTGTACATTTTGTAGATAGGAAATGCTGTAAAACCTCACATCCTGAGTTTGTACCCTGAGGGCAGTACCTAATGTGTCAAAATATCCTCAGGGTTTAAAAAACCAGATTCTTTCCAAAAACTAAATAACCACCAAAGTAATTGCCTCCGGTGGTGAGGCCTAGACATGTGTATTTTTGATGAAAAGTTCCTGCAGTGATCTGTCCTGCTGGCTCCACAGTGGGCATTTGGACATTCACGCTCCAAACTGACCGTACACACGTATGAGTGAATGTTTATGTGCTTGGCTTACATGAAGTTTCACAACAAAGAATAAAAACAGTGTCATATTGTGTGCTGATGACACATTTGGAGATGGTGAGACAGTCCTCGGGGGTGTGTGCGTGCAGCTCAGGAACGCTGGCGTCCCAGCACGTTTCCCAGCTCTGGGCTCAGGTGGTTTTGATCTCGGTAGGGCTTGAGAGAGCCTCAGGTTTATGAAACATTTTCCTTTTTTAGATCGTGATTTATATTGAAATATAATGTTCTGTAGACAAGTGATTGTGTGTCAGCTGCGAGCAGGAATCCGTAACAGAGCTGTGCTTGCTTCTGTAGGTGGAAGTCATTTCGACGGTCCGTTTGAGTTTGGCTTCACATTCCGAAATCCAGACGATGTCTTCAGGGAATTTTTTGGTGGAAGGGACCCATTTTCATTCGACTTCTTCGGTAAGTTCATCATCTGGGTCGTTGGTTACGTAATGTGTCCGCGACTCACGAAGACAGACATACCCGTTCTGTTTAATCACAGTTGTAGCTTGTCCTTAAAGTTGCTGTCTGAGCAGTGCAGGAGTTTAACGAACCCCCTTTTCCTTCTCCCTTCAGAACACTTTTCTGAATTTTACATCTTGCGTGTTTACATAATAAAGGCTTTAATGTACTCATTTCCTTGGCTGTGTTTGGCTCTGATGAACTACCTCTGCAGCGGGAAGGATGTGGACGCTGGGGGCTCTGAAATGCTGTTCCTGGTCGGACAATGAATTCTATGTGAATTTGCTGTGTAATAGTCTGGTTAAAAACACTAAGCATCGAGGCAGATATTGTTCAGAAGACATTTGATCTATAAACTTGTTTTTGTTTTTCTGATTGTGGTGTTAGGACTATTGAGTTTGCAGTTTTTGGAAAGAAAGGACACCTCTAGAGCAAGGCATCACAGATGTTCATCTTTGAGAGAATAGCTTTGCCAAAGGAGACCGTCCTGCTCTGGCTGCTGTTTCATTGTAGGAGACTTTTTCCCATCCGCTGCACCTCTTGGTCCCGGTGCCCGACTAGAGGCAGAGTGTCGGGAACTCATGTTAGGGTCTGGTGTCGGGAACGTCTGGTGTGCTGGGCAACTCGAGAGGTCAGGGTTCATTCAGCGTGTGCTGCTGAGGCCACTGTTGTCTTTGGCTTCTGGAGGGGGAGACATACCCTGTGTTTGCTCCCTTCATTGCCTGGAGCCTGGTTGAGAAGACTGAACGCCACCTGCAGCCCCTCAGGAGGGAGACAAGAACAGCAGTTCTGTCTGCAGCTGACACGGGGACCTGTGGATCCTGCCCGTGGCAGGCACGAAGAGGAGGAAGGCGCGGCCGTGTCTGGTAGGTGTTGGGCCTTTTACGTGGCGCAGTCCTTCAGTTTATTTCAGATGGGGATTCAGAGAGACTGTCCTTATTTATTTATTTTAACATCTTTATTGGAGTATAATTGCTTTACAACGGTGTGTTAGTTTCTGCGTTTCCTTATTTTTTACTGTTGTATGGCTTTTTAAGAAAGTAGCTTATGGAGGAAAGGTGTGTATGTATACTAGTGTGTATTAGCGTTTTCACGGACAAATGTAACAACAAAAGCTAAGCAGGGGAGTGTTCCATGGGATGGGGGAGGAGACTCTGTCATCTGTTCTGAAGACTTTATTTTTTGCATTAATTACCATAAGCAGAAATATGTACTGGGAAGGCTCCCTGTAAATATGACATGAAACGTAATTATGTCCTTTATTAATTGTCCCTTATGTTGGTAAGATGTCTTACTGTAAGAAAAACACAAACAGTTTTAGTGATCTTTCCCGTCTTAAAATTAACCTTGTGTCTCATTACAACCTTTAGCGAGCTCCAGATGCGTTATTTTGGGGGAGCAGGGCAGTGCTGGGTGAAACTGGCCCCGTCTCTGCCACGTCGAGCTGTGAGGGGAGTGGCAGAGAAGGCAGAGCGGGCTGCCCTTGCCGGGACTGTGGCTGGCGGCTCATACAAGCTTCTTCGTCACTTACAGGGCTTCTCAAGGGAAGAGTCCCTTAGTGCTTGAACAGTAGCCAGGTTTTGTTTTCCTTGGGAAAGAAATCCGACAGGCCAGGCTTTCTCATTAAAAATGATTTTCCTTGAGCTGCTCTTTCTAGAGTAAAGAAGGGATAGAGATGATAATCAGATGTGGATGAGTTAAGTAACATGTGGTTTTTACCCATTATGAGTGCTGATTTTCACATCTTCTAAATTGAGATTTGTGTATATAAAGAAATCTTTATGTGCATGTGTAATTCACTTAGAAGAGTTACAGATTGCAGGACGTGCGGTGGAAATTTCTTCCGTTGGATTCAGAGTCCAGTTTAGGAGAGACCTAGTCTTCCTGTAGATCTAGACTCTCAGGCCCTCTGTTTGAGATACTGCGTTGCTCACGTTTTAGCACTAGGCATTTCCCATATGTTTCTCATGATTAGTGTGGCAGTGATAACTTGTCCAGTCCATTCTTGTAGGTGTTCTAGGTGACTTGTATTTTCAGGCTCTCAGGGTTTACACATAGGAAGAGAATCTGCGCCATGGCTACTGCATGTATGAAGTAACAGTGCGGCCCGATGGTGGTATGTTCAGTGCAGATCTGAGTGAACGTAGGGTTGGGGGTTTTCTGCTTTGGCAGTGATTTAGTTGATGTTTCTCAGTATCCACATCAACCCGGTTATAACGTCCATTTATAGTAGTGTGTTATTTTTTCATCTTAATTTTTCACACAACCAACTTTTTCCGCTCCCGTTTTCCCAAAAAAAAAAGAGTAGCTCAAAACCTGTTAAAAGACCTTCTGAGCTTCGCTTTGCGTTTATCAGAGTATAAAACCCTCTGACTTCAGACTCCCCAGATGAAAGAGGAGGAGACTTGAAGAACCAGAGCTGGTGGGAAGGATTGAGGCCTGAGGGGTGCTGCACAGACTGCCACGCTGCAAGGAGTGTTTATGGTGGGAAGAGGACGTGGGCCTGCAGGTAGACGCAAGCCTCCTCGACAGACGCCTTCCCCGAGAGGGAGGGGAAGCCATTTCTCAGACACTGAAGACTGGCTCTGCAGTGGAGGATGCAGGCCGACCTTTCAAGGCTGACTTTCCCGAATGTAGAGCACGCACAAAACTAGCCTTAGGAGCATGTTAATTGGAAAAAATTAATGAGTAGGGATTATACTAATGTGAATTAGGATGATCCCTTCATTTGTTTATTATTGAAGGGTGCCGTTACTCGGTAGAATGATGTTCTAAGATAGAAAAGCTTTGACCGTTACAGGCCTGGCAGGAAATGCTGTCCGGGAGACATTCCTCCTGACTTGTACCCTCTGGTTGGGTAGCCAGAACCAAGCTCTGAAACTGAAAGCCTCTTCCGGAGAGCGAGAGTGCGTTCACTTCGCTCGTGTCCCATCCATATGGGCTCGGGTCCTGCGTGGGCACCCGGCCGAGGAGGGGAGAGGAGGGGGCGTGGGTGCAGCGCAGGCAGGCGGGGCTGCGGAGGGAGGGGCGCGGCCAGGCGTGGGGGGTCATGAGCCAGTTGTTTTGTCCTCCTCCAGGGTCGAGGAGGCGGCCGGCGAGGAGCTGGAGCCCTTTAGTGAGGCTGAGCCCGGCGGGGTGGGGCAGGGGCGGGGGCGGGCTCCCCAGCCAGGGCCTGGGGGTCACCTCCAGTGAGGAGGGGCCCCCGGGGGCCCGAGGGGTTTGAGGACGCGGGCCCGAGCCCGAGGCCCCGCTCCTGCCCCGCTGGGCTGTGCGGTGAGCAGGGGGCTGACTCCCTGCCCACAGTGTGTCTGGAATAAAGACTTCCTGCTGCTAGTGCCTGGCGGCCCTTGGGCAGCTCCCCGCGGCCGTTGTGGAGGTGAGTGGAGCCGCACAGGGGCCTGGGACGCCCTGCAGGCCACCCTCCGCGGGGAAGCCGTGTCACAGCCGAGGCAGCGCCTGTGCTAGTGTCCAAGCGGCGGGAACAGCAGACCCCGAGATTGGAGAGCCTGAGACAGGGTGCGGCCTGGCTGGGTCTCTCCCCAGGCCTCTTCCAGCTTCTGGTGGCCTCAGATGGTCCTTTGTGTTTTCACATCGTGTTCCCTCTGCGTGTCCAAATGTCCCTTTTTATAGGGACACTAGTGACATGGGATCAGGGCCACCGAGAGAGCTCCTTGTAACTGGATCGTCTGCAGAGGCCCTACTTCCCACATGAGGTCACGGTCACTGGCCTGGGGGTTAGGAAGGCCGCATCGATGGGGGCCCAGTTGACCCTATAATGTGTGAAGACTTGTCCTGCGATTTAGGAGCAGCACATTTTGAGAGGGGAAGCCTTTGAAGTCAGGCGCGCCGAGAAGAGCCGGATGTGGGAGAGCGCAGCCGCGGCGGTGGGAGGGGCCCTTGGGAGAGGCAGGGCCGGGTGGTGACCCCCCGGCGGGCCTGAGACCCGGCGGCCAGCGTGCCCCCGTCCCCGAGCGCCCAGGCTCCGCCTGCACAGACCTGCACGCGTGGAATTGGAAAGGCGGCAAGGAGTAAGGCTTCAGGTCCACACCAGACAGCGTGTGGAGTTTCCTGCTAAAGGAGTTAAAAGAAAAACACTCTTCACAAGACTTAAAATGACTACGAAGCCCCTGTTGAGCCCCTGGTCCCCCATGCTGGGGGAGGGGTGCTGTGGCCAGGAGGACAAGAGGACAGGAGGGTGGCTCTGTCCGTGTTTGGGAAGTCTTCCGTTGGAACGGGCAGCAGGCGTTCGAAGATAGTTGGGCGAGGGCGGGTGCCATGCCTGTGGGCCTCGTGTTCCTCTGACCCAGACCCCAGCCCAGCCCCGCCCCGCCCCGCCCCAGCGGGAGGGGAAAGGGTTTCCTGAAAAGGTCATGCTCGGTGGTGTTCTGGGCCACAAGAGCGGCAGCCCTGAGGTTCGGATCATCTCCCCCGGGGAAGCCTGCACCTGCCACGAGTTGATTTTGAGCGTTTAACGGAGCTCCCGGTGCCACCCAGGGCAGAGCTCCCCGAGTCCGTGTAGGGCTTGCTCACCTTCTCTTCCTCCTGGAGTTGTGCTCCCCCGGCCTCAGGTGCAGGGCGAGGGCAGAGTGCTGGGCCGGTGGCTCCCTAGTGGTTTGTGAGGGGACGCGTGGCACCAAGAGAGAGAAGGGACCCTGGCGAGACGGGGCGAGACGGGCCACACGCTGACCCTCACAGACTCCTTCTGTGAGGGTCAGAGAGGCTCAGGGAGCCCCAGACCTCTGCTGGCGTCTGAAATAGGACGGTTTGGGTCCAGTGTGTGTACTTGGGATCCTTGGCTTGGACAGCTTTTTGTAATCATTAGAAAATACAATGCTCCTCCACGAGACCTGTGATGTAACTAGAAATGGCATTTCGTAACAAAATAGTTGTATGCAAAGTTGAAAGTATGATGTTCATTTGGCATATATTTATTATCTGCGTACTGTTTAGTGCCAGGGACCACCCAGATGCTGGTTCAGCCGCGAAGTGTCCCAAACCCATCCTCCCCAGGGTTCCGATCTTGTATTACGCTATGGCTGTGTTTCTGATTTGTTCCCGTTTCTGTTTCAGATTCTTTTCAAATATGTTATTTTCTACTTCTGAATATGTGAGGAAAAAACATTTTAAAACTTGGAGTTGTCGTGAAAGGAGCGTTTTGGTTTCTGTCTGTGGTGTTGGGATCAGCTGGGAGATGGTCACGTTGAAATCTGTCTGCTCCCCTCGGCCTTTGAATTTCAAGTGTTTTTCCCCTTTCCTAAGGGTTGCTGTAGTTGAGCTTTGAAACTGTAGTCCAGTGTGATTTTCCTTTGTTTGAAATGCCCAGGATGCTTTTTCGAGTTTATGGTGTTATCCTTTTTTGTGCAGTTTTTTGTGTGT